>NC_092521.1:109828604-110162770 GCF_037038585.1 Patagioenas fasciata
TTGCTTCTGCTTGACGTTGCTTGCTTCACCTTGATTTACGTTGCTTCAGGTGGTATCTTATAGATTGCTTAAGGTTCTTTTTAGGTTCTTCAGGGCCGCTTGTTTGAAGATTTCAAAGGTAGATTGCTTTAGCTTCTTGAAGGTTGGTTCTTTGCAGGTGTTTAAGCTTGCTTTAGGTTAGTTGTTCTACGCTGGTTTAGGTAGGCTATTCTAGCTAAGTTTAGGGCCACCTCGTGGAGCAGCAGGCCCCCAGCCCAAATGGCCCAAAGAAGCCGTGGCAAGGGGCCGTGCTCAGCGCTGCAGAGGAAGGCAAAAAACCCCCGGAGACGCTTGCTGTCCCACCTGGGGGAAAAAAAAAGCCTTCCTCCCCCCAGCTGCAGGGCACGAGAGGCCATCTTCCTGGTGCTTGAGCAGCAGGCAGGATCCGAGCCAAAAGGGCCCAGAGGAGCTCTGCAAAGTGGTCATGCTCAATGCTGCAGAGGAAGGCAAAAAACCCCCGGGGACCAGTGCCAATCTGCCCCGGGGGAAAAAATTCCTTCCTGACCCCAGTGCTGGCGATCGGCTGTTCCCTGAGCATGTGAGCCAGACCTGGCTCCTTGTCCCACAGGCTGCTCATGCCTCCCAGGACCTGCCCATGCCCTATCCTATCCTATCCTATCCTATCCTATCCTATCCTATCCTATCCTCCCTTGACCTGGAGCCATCTCCCAGACTTGCGAGAGTGTCTAAGTGCCTCTGAGCTCATGGACCTTGGGGACAAGAATCCTTGCTGTGCCTGTCAGGACACCAGTGGGTGTTCCAAAGCACTGCAACCCCTCTACATCCTCTTTCTTACAGCTCCTGAGCCTGGCTCCGTAGGACATGAGGATGATGAGCTCTGCCGTGCTTCTCAAGAAGGCAACATTCCTTTGCTCTTGCCACTGCTAGCCAGTTGAGAAGGATTTCCATGCATCGGATGAGTTTGGAAGGTGGCTCTGCCGGCAGATTGTCTTGCAGTGGAGAACCTCCAGCAGCCCCATGCAAGCTCTTCCTCCCTCAATCCCTACCCTGTGATTCCACCAGCTACTCCAGTGCTTCCTTGGGGATGTGTTGGGGCTGCCCCCAGGCCAGCTCTGGCGGTGGACACGGGAGGCTGCTCCCTTTTATAGTGCCCTGGGGCATTGTGAGCTCTGCGTTGCCGGGTGCTGGAATTGTGACATGGGGATGACAGAAGCCCCACGTGCAGCCCCGCCCACCCCTCCTCTGCCCAGCACCCTTTGGAGGAAGCCTTTGAGGTGCTGGCCCCGAATCAGTCCCTGTACCTACAAGATAGGGGAGTAATCAACCTAACTATGTCCCTTTTTTGCAAAAATACAATGTGGATTTATTGTCAGTCCAGCCTTATTTCCTTCTCTCCCCTCCCCTCCCCTTCCCTCCTCTCCCCTCCCCTCCCCTCCCCTCCCCTCCCCTTCCCTCCTCTCCCCTCCCCTCCCCTCCCCTCCCCTCCCCTCTCCTTCCCTCTCCTCACCTCCCCTCTGCTCCCCTCTCCTCTGTGCTGTCTGAGGTTGGTGGCATGTTTGTAGGTTGTCTGTTTCTCAGAGGTTTCATGTTGTTTAAGGTAATTTATTTTAGGTCATTGAAGCTTAGTTGTTTGGTTTTGTTTTAGGTTGGTTGCTTGAGGTTACTTTAGGTTGGTTCAGGTCATAGATTGTTCTGTGCTCAGGTGCCCCATGGGCTGTTCTTGCCCTTGGTAGCTATGCACTGGGCACAGCTTTTGGGTGTTCCTGATGTCGCCTGTGCCACTCGGCTCTAAAGGACAAATCTCAGTAACCAGCCCTGTAGCCCAGAGGCCACCCCAGTAGCCATCTCCTCTCTTACCCACAGATATCACCCATTAGGGCCCACAGCAAGAAAGTCAAGGGAGTCCCTGATGTCGCCTGTGCCACTCGGCTCTAAAGGACAAATCTCAGTAACCAGCCCTGTAGCCCAGAGGCCACCCCAGTAGCCATCTCCTCTCTTACCCACAGATATCACCCATTAGGGCCCACAGCAAGAAAGTCAAGGGAGTCCCTGATGTCGCCTGTGCCACTCGGCTCTAAAGGACAAATCTCAGTAACCAGCCCTGTAGCCCAGAGGCCACCCCAGTAGCCATCTCCTCTCTTACCCACAGATATCACCCATTAGGGCCCACAGCAAGAAAGTCCAGGGAGTCAATCTGACTGGACACCAATCTTTTTTTTTGTGGCATAAAGGGAGTGATATTGGCATTCAGAGCTTGGAGAAAAGCCTATGCGTAAGCAGAGCCTTAGGCTGGGATGTATGGCTCCAACAGACCACCAGGGACATAAGAGAGGTTTTGAAAAACAAGTAAGCAGAGGTCACCCTGGAGTGGTAGACAGACAACCCAAACTGAAATAATAGCCCAGTGCTTCTGCTGCTATCTCCATCATGTCCCCTTGTTCCACTGAAACCAAGCTGCACAGCTCCTCTGTTAAACACACCACTTGGCTGTGTTTATTTGGGATCCAAAATCTGCTTCAGCCCTGGGTTAAAAAATTCAAATCTCATTTGTCCCTTTAACCTTTCTGAGAGTTGTTTGGCCTTATTCTTTTTGTGGGAAGACACTCAGATCTTATCCATAGCCCTGGTGAGTCCTTTCTGGAGAGGGGTAAGAAGTACCTCATAGAATCATAGAATCATTTTGGTTGGAAAAGACCATAAGGATCAAGAAAAGACCATTACGAGTCCAGACATAACCTAAATCTGGCAGTAAACCATGTCCCTAAGAACCTCATCTATATGCCTTTTAAACATGTCCATGGAGGATGGCTCCAACATTACACTAGGCAGCCTGTTAGAATGCTTCACAACCCTTTCCGTGAATAAGTGTTTCCTAATATCCAATCTGAACCTTCACTGGTGCAAACTTGAGGGCATTTCCTCTCATCCTATCACTTGCTACTTGGGAGAAGAGACCAACACTCTCCATGCTACAACCTCCTTTCAGGTAGTTGTAGACAGCAGTAAGGTCTCCCCTCAGCTTCCTTTTCTCCAGGCTAAACAGCCCCAGTTCCCTCAGCTGCTCCTCATCTGACTTGTGCTCCAGACCCCTCACCACCCTCGTTGCTCTCCTGTGAACTCGCTCTAGTACCTCAATGTCTTTCCTAGAACAAGGGGCCCAAAGCTGAAAAGTATTTGAAATGGGGCCTCAGCAGCACTGAGTACAGGGGGACGATCACTTCCCTGTTCCTACTGGCCACACTATTTCTGATACAAGCCAGTATGCTGTTCGCCTTTTTGGCCACCTGGGCACACTTCTGGTTCGTGTTCAGCCAGCTGTTGAGCAGCACCCCCAGCACTTCCCCTGTGATTTTTTCTTTTTTGAAACCATTCAAAATATGCAGTTTTCTTCTTACCGGCAGCCACCAGGCACATGGGAATGCAGAACAAGCAGGAATTTCCATTACTCTGGGAGCTGACTACACAGCCAGGAGTCAGATTGAATTCAGTTTCTCAAGGTTAAAGTATCATGAGAAGTAACTGCAGTAAAGCCCGCCTTGCTCCTTTGTCATTGTGCCTCATGGTAACCTGAAGAGATCATTTGACAAGATGAGAGGGGAGTTTTGGAGACAGTCCAGTCCTTAGGCAAGCTTAAAGTGAAATCTGTACCTTAACTACTGAAGAATCTGCTGCAATTAAAAAAGTCAGGGCCAGACTTCATGACAGATCAAATGGAGTATTCTACTAACATGTCTACAACCTCTTCTCACCTCTTCTGTCCTTCAGGGATGTTACTGGTATGGCTGTGGTAGTCTGCACTTTGCTGTGTCAGCATACGCTCTGGAGCATTGGTTTCAAGTGTTGCTTTACATAAAATGCATGTTGGTAGGCTCCAGGCTGAGTAACTAAATCTAGTGTAAAAGCTGTATTCTGGACTCTCTATCTTACCATTTCTCAAACTGAACCCAGCTGCTTCTGTGCCTTTTCAGACTGCATTGAAGCACCAGGTAGAGGCAGGGAACTGCAGCCATTTTTTGTGCTCATGCTTTAGACTGGGACTTTTTCAGGTTTCTGCACCCAGCAACCTAAATTGTTGACAAGTGTTGTTTCACAGTTGAATAACTGCTACTTTTCATTACTGTGCAGCGAGGGGCAGAGGTATTCCACACATCACTTCTGAATTGATTTAGGTGCTCTTTTGAACATACAATGTTAGTTTTATTTTAAAAAATCTACAAAGGAGCAAACTTTGCCCGTGTTAGCATTCTGAGACAAACAAAGCACAAAATTAACAAAATACGTATAACCAAGTCGGAGGAAGAAAAATATCAAAAATGTCAACTAGGATAATCTACATCATCTCATGCTTGCCTGGAACACACATGAAATAGTTTTGTGGGACGAGCTCAGAAAAATCAATATTCCAAATGAAATATCATTGGAATCCTCTTCTCATTTCAGCTGTGGTCTCAGTGAGGAGCCGTAATGTACCCATGAATAATGTTTAGCTTCAATCTCCTTTACAGCCTTTCCAAACAGATGAGCAATTTTTGAAAAGCAACTGTTGAAGATGCATTTTTGCCTCTTCATCAAAAACGTATAAAAATGAAATATATTGCAGTATTTATTGCAATGTATTACAAACGTTCATGGTGATCCAATACAGACGCTTCTTTTTCTCTGTGGCACTGACCTTCAAAAGTGATGATGTGAAAAGCCCTAGGTTTTATGACAGCTTAACTCAGAATACATTACAGCTTCTGTATTAACATGTATTTGAAGCTGCACTGTAAACTTTGAATATGAAAAGAAATGCTGTATCTCATACTCCACTATAAAGTCTAAATATGAAGAGAAAGATATTCATGGAATATTTGTGTGAAATGAAGTTCCCTTTTTATCTTTCCCTACCACACAAACAGCTCTTTCTGGGTGTTCAATGAATTTTGCACATGTTAGGTAAATTTAATTATCAACAATGTAAAGGGCACCAGAGAAGCAATGCATAGACCTGCATGATACAACCGCGTGTAGATATACTGGACACTTAATAGTTAGGTTTGAAAGCAGGATTCCAAGACAAGATGTGTGTGAGCAACAGCTATGAGATGCAGGATGTCTGTAGCTGTAGATAACTTTGTGATCCAGTCCTGTCAACTTGAGCCAAGCAAACAACTCTACCACTGCTCATTCTGGGACATTTGCTGTCCCTGTCCCAGTGATGCAAAGCTCAAGAGAACTACATAAGTTATTCCTCTCTGTAGTTCCTGATTGCCTGTGGCCCTTGCCCCTTAGAATTGCTGTTTGGCTCAATCTGTTGCCGGCCCTAGACTTCAAGGCACTATTGCCACCACCAAGGGCTCCAGGGCACTCCTCTAACCAAGGAATGGCACTAGTGGTACTGCTGTAGCCATGCAGGCACAGCTCTCCTGCCAACTTTAGTTGTTCCCCAGAAAAACAAGGAAAGACACAACAACCATTCCTGGAAAAAGGTGGGTGTCTTTTGGAAACCATCACTTGAAGTTGTCAGCTTTGTTACTGCAGCTGGCAGCATTTTGCTTCCAGGAGGAGGGAGAAAGACGAAGTAAAACTGATGACCAGGAATGACATTCACAGAGGCATTGAGAGAGGGCATGGTTTGTTCTCCACCTGGATAGTTTTATTTATCTTTGGGTTCTTTCCTACATTTCTTTGTGTTGCTTAACATACCTGCCTCCTCTCTGTGTGTGCGTGTTGTTTTGCTCCCATGTGTTGCATGCCTGCACAGCCTGTCAGGAAGGAATTACAGCTTTGCTTCCATGGGCAATGCAGTGAGACATATCTGGCTGAGGTAGTGCGCTCACCTCTGCAGGTGAGGTGTGACTGATAGCAGGTCACTGAACAGTGCTGGCTGTTCCAGCGGGGGAGAGGGCACCTGAATTCACCATTTCCGTCACAGAGACAACACAGACAGTATTAGAGATAAGCCTGAATAGCAGGTGAAGAGAGACCTGCAGAGAAGGATACTCACTGTTCACCTAGGAACATCTTTATGAAAGAAAGGCTTTGTCTTTAGGGGCACCAGGTGTTCCCCCAGTGCATGCAATTCCACAAACTGGATGCTCACCTCCTCTATGACCTGTGATTAGCTCAGACATTGATTGTAAAGGCAAGGATAACTCATGATGGAGGGGGAACCAACAGGGTAGGGAAGAAACTATCTCCTGCTTTGAGTAGTTACCACTGTCCTTTGCCTTACTCCTGCGTGGATGTCACAGGGTCCTAATTTCATCACTTCCTGATTCAGATAAATGATCCTCAGAGGATGTGCATTGCTCACTGATTTTGTGCTGTGAACTTTATGTAGCTCATTGGTGAAAACAGTGAACAGTAATGAGTCTGTCAAGCAAGTCCAAAGAGAAGATTGGAGATCTGTAGAAGCTGGGGTCTGTCATTTGGATCATACTGGGTTTTGTCTCAAGAAGATGAGTTCAAAGCAGCACTCATTGCTTAAATGTGGTACAGTCGAAGATACAAAGGAGCACAGGATAATTTGTAAATCCTAACATCATATTAGGGAAGATGTCAAGGTGACTACACAAGAACCTGGAGGCTTCTGTGGTGCAGATGTGACTGTTGAATATGCTTGTGGGCACTCCTGTCATTTTAGAAATAATATCTGTGACTCTAGGCTAGTCTTCTGGAATGTATGGCCTTAGCTGGCCCCTTCCCTTTTAGAGATGATTTCCAGTACATCTCATTTCTTTGAAGTAATAAATGTTGATCTGCCTTTATCAGTTGCATCTACTGCAGTAAATTGAAACTTTCATATTATTCTCCTGTCTGGAACCAATTCCGAGGTTTCTATTGTACGGACACATTTGGGACATTTCTACATGCTGTTTCTATATTTTCAATAAGGATATAAGTTAAGCTTGTGCTCAAAACATGCAATTGGGAATAGTATGGATATGGGCAGTGTGGTGCTTAGACTAAGCAAACCAGCTTGGAACACTTTACCTCCTGCTCACTGCTGTCTAACAAGATTGCCTGCCTTCTAATTGTTTAAAAACATGGGTGAGCTTACCTGCACCTGTTTCCATCTGATCATTTGATATGCCTCCAATATTCATGCAGCACTCTTAGTCTTTACAGAGATAGAATATTTTTAAAAGTCAGTTCTGTTCTGTGGCATCAAATGTGTCTCTTAATCAGAAATGATTAGGAGGGATGAAGGTGAAGATGACTCACCAAATGGAGTGCTTTATGCACATTTTACTATATATTATACAAAGCATATGAGTTTATGAACAAAACTAATCCCTGTGAGAAGGGATAAATAAAACATACATAGTGTCCTTTTTCAGTTTAGGCTTAATAGCAACTTTAACAGCATGTAAGTCTGATTAATAGCTTGTGCAAGGAAACATATTTGATGCTTTGTGTAAAACACAATGCCAGGAGAAGATATAAGATGCATATGTCTTTCAAACCTGCCTGCTTTCTGGGATTCTGATATCTGGGCTATGAGACGAGAACCAGATCAAAAAAAAAAAAGTCTGACCACTTCCATGACCTCTCAGAAAAGAGCACATATACAACTTATTACACACTTAATCGAAGTTACCTCCTCCCAGCTGAGACATAACAACAGCTCCTTCAACAGCTCCTTTTCTATTACAATGCAAAATAAACCCTGAAAACTTTTCAAGTGAACTTTATCAGTTGGCAGAAAGGAAGAGCATGACAACTGCCAGCTACTCTCTGTTAAGGAACCAGTCACTTCCAGTTGAAGAAGGCACTAACCTCTTACATTGAGTTAACATCATCACAAGCTGTCACCCATTTTTAGCAGCAGTTATTTAAGTTACTAATAATCTGTTTCATACATGCCCAGACGTACCACAGTCTTGCCTGGACTAAGCTGAGCTCAGCAGCTTGGTGTCTTCTTATGTCTGATCTGTGTGTACATCCCTAAAATATTGACTGAAATCATATTACATTTGACATCCTATCCTGGACAGTGTGAAGATGACCGAAACAAGACTGAGGTTTTAAAAAACCAAGCTTAACAGCAGTAGGTTTGAGGGAAGAAAAACAAACAAACAAACAAAAAAACAACCAAACAAACACCAACAAAAACCTGGAACCGTAACTTTTATATTTGAGAGGAGGAAGATCTTGTTTGAACTCTGTGTTACATATTCATGCAAAAAAATATCTCCTGGGAAAGAGAGGGTAGTTAGTGGTTTGCTCAAAGCCCAGTCATTTGGCATTTTCAGATACCAATAGCAGTTCAGGCTTAGTCATTCCTAGTAGTAAAAGGCTGTGATTCCTCCAGTGCTGTCTCTCCATAGCTAGATCCGCAGCCACAGGGTAACTCCTAGGTGGGTCTGTGTTACAAAATGCACCTTGCTCTTCAGCAGAAAACACATTGTGTTTCTCAGTCTCCTGAAAGACAGTGCCTCACCCCATCCTGCAGCATATGTTATTCCCAATATATGCCAGTTTTACAGGGGCACTACAACTACCCCAGTAGACTTGAGGCTGAGATGCTGCTTCCAACACTCACAGGGAGCCTTGCTGGGCTTGTGATCAGCAGCCTTGCATTAGGGTCAGTCTGCTGGCCTCAAGGTGGAAGAAGCATTCATGAAACAGCCTTGAATCCCCAGATGGATATTGCAATCTATATTCCAAAATATTAAGGAAAATAATTTACCAACAGGTTTTTTTAATGCCAGAGAAAAGTTTTACCTGATGCATAGAGCTGAGGAGTGGGAAAAGGCTAAGTACGTACTATCTACTGCAGAAAATGTCTCTAAAAGTTGATCAAAACACATTTTAAAGGACTTTGAAGCATAGTGAAAAAAGCCTTGCTGTACAGTCTGAAATAATGCTGGAGTACCATGGCCCAAGATTTAGGCAAACAAAAATGAAAGAGGATAGCACCTGTCAAGTGGCTACTAGTGTGGGAATTCCTGTTGGAAATTATTTAAAGGAAAAAAGGCTGAAACTGCAGGAGGAGTCATGTATTTTCTAGACCTGGAACAACAATGCGTTCATTAACCTTTGGCAGTAAAACTGTAAACAGTAAAACTGTAAGTAGGGGGCAGGCACCCTGTCACTGTGCCTGAGGCAGCCAAGCGGGTGATGAAGTATAGACTACACCATTCCCCAGAGGGAAAAAAGGACCCGTGAACATTTTTCTTTCTGTGAGCATGGCATTTAGCCAAAGGCTGGGGAGTCTCAATCCAGACGGAAGCAGCTGGGACAGAAGCAGAGATGACATGTTAGCCAAGATTTCCTAAATGACAGAGAGAAAACACAGAAAATATAATTCAAGATTTTTGTGGAGACCCAAGAGCAGAATCCCTGCAAGAGGCAAACAAGAAGTCCCAACAAAGGGAACCAGGAGGACCTTCCCAGAAATGCAGGCAATTATAGGGAAAGTTTCTCAGAAGCTCACAGAAAAAGGGATAGGAAAGGTGAAAAATCTGTGTACCTGGGGAGGAAATCATAACAAAAATTACCTATCAGAGTTAAAGGGCCAATGGGTTGCAGGAGGACAAGTGGCAAAGAGCTCGAAGGAAGAACACAGGATTGCTAGGAGGAAAGCAGGGAGTAAACAGCCTTGTCTCAGAGGAGCTTTGTGCCAAGGGGCGTTACATAGGGTTTGTAGCAACCCAGAAGGCTACTCAGTGGACTGAAATGAGGCCTGCAGAAAGGACCTGCTTGCAAGCATGCAGGGACCAAGTTCGTAATTATATTGCCATTTCTAGATTTCTGATGACAAACTTTGACATGTTTGCACTCTTTTCGGCATTTATTGTGGAGTTCTCCAGAAGAAGACATCAGCAAATATGCTGACAGGGCCCTGAGGGTGCTAACAAGCCTTAATTGCCCTTAACAGGCTCCACATGGGACCACTATTCACATATCTTCTGCTCTCCTGCCCTACTGCCTGTGTTTTCTGAATGTACTCCAGAATTATATTGTAGGTAGTGTTGTCTTTAGACCTGTATTGATACCTGACTCTGCAGTGGCTGGCTTTGCCACAGTGGTCAGCATACTACTAGTTGTTTCTTGTGGTCCCTGTCTGCCGCAGACATACCTCTTCATATGGCAGCAGAGAAAGCTGTGTTAGTTTGAAGATGGAAGATACAAGTTGGGCCCATACAGCTGTACTTGACCTCCAAGAAAAAAAAATGAAACTTTGCACTTTAATACCTAGCTAGCCTCTACACTTTCTGGAACATCTTGCAGAACAGACTGCAGAGCTATGGACAGAGAGTCATGCCACCCAATGGTAAGCACATGAAAGGGTGGGAGAGGCAACTTTTGTGTTAGTCTTGGTGACTGTATGATAGAATACCTGATTCTTTTAAAAACACAATGCCCTCACCTCAATTTTCATACGGAGACTTAATGTCTGAGAGCACTGAGAGAAGAGACTTGGAATTGCTCTTAAAATTGAATAGTGCCATATAATCTCAATAAAGGAGTGCAATAGCAGAGTTAGTCTTTCAGAAAATGCACAGTATGCTGACAGTCAAAGTCAGCTCAGTGTGGCTTAAAAGCTGCCACCCCTCCAGCTGCTCTAACTCTGGAGAGATGGGAGACAAGTGTGAGCAGTGGGATTCAGGTTATAGTTGGGAAGGTTTATACTCCTTGGTGGTGTGACTCCAGCTCATGTATGGCTGAAACTGTATAGTGTCTGAAAAAAACAACCTGGAGTAGCGTGTGGTTTTCTGAGGGTGTATTTGCCTGTTAGCTTGTCATGCTTGCCCTTGCAAGCATATCTAGCTGAACAGTCTGTGATGCTGCATCACTGTCCTGGATTTCCCTCTTGTGTGGGAAAAGGTTTTCTGTGTTACTCCTCTGGGAGTTCAGCTGCTGCTGCACCTCCAGCTGCTGCAAGGTTTGCTTCCTTATGCACAGCCATCTTGGTGTTAACTCTATGCTTCCCTCTTTTGTCCTCTTGACAAAATAAATAGCCACACTTGCTGCAGCTTACCTGAGCAGCTGCAGCAGCCTGTACTTAAATGAGCAATGAAGGAACTTTCAGTGTTGCTTTGTGACTGCTACTGCAAGCAGCTCAGGGTCCTTTCCCTGACTTTCTTTTGCTGTGTCACTAAGGCAAAAAATATTGCAAATGAATGTAAGGTAAAAGATTTTATGAATTGCCATTATATATGCCGGATCCTTGTTATAATTAAATATTAGACTATGATGAGAGCATAATGATGATTGTGGCAATTTGCCCAGTCAGAATGCAACTTTGTTGTCACATGCATTTCTGTTCTTAAATACATGTGAGATGTCTTGTCATGTTCTGCCACTGGGTCAGGACAAATTGACTTTGGAGAACAGTGTGGGCATGTGAAGTTGAAGGGTAGCGTCATGCTTATAAACTGATCCAAACAGTAGCACCTTTCACTGCGGTTTATACTCAATACATTCCCTTTTCCCTTTTTTCTGATCTTCTCCTTGAGGATTTTGGTAATTCTGCTTCATCCAATTCCATGTTCCTGAGTTGATATAGGCAGCTGCACTTCTGCTGCTCTTGGCGTTTGGCTGTCCTTGCCCGTCTCCAGGGGACCCATTAAGAGCTAAGAAACTTTTCTTGATTCTGGACTTGGTAAAACAACAGAGAGACATGTCAGGGTGTCTGGAAGCAGGGTCTTGCTGGGCACAGCTGCTGTCATCTCTCTTCCTTGAAGCTGCCTTCTTTGGGCAAGCAGACTATCAGCTGCAGAAATTTGCTGTATTGCTGCCATTGATAGCACCCCACCCTGAGCCTAGTTCTTTGCCATTATATATCTCCAACTCTGACAAGACTAGGCTGTGGGTTTTAGGGCAAAATTATGAGTAGTGCAGTACATGTCCATGTGATCTTGTTTCATCAAATCTTTTGAAGTTCTTTCCAGCTTCTAGGTAAGAATGTTTTAGGAATGTACAACAGGAAAATAAGCTCCAGGTGACAATATCCTAAAATGTGGTATAACCTGATGTACTTCAAGAGATTACTCTTATGTCTTGGGTCTACCTGTAATGTTCAGATAACCTCTGTAAAAATGCCTATAATCCTTGAATCCTATATACCAAAAGAATCCTATATACCAAAAGAATCCTATTAAGCATAATGTAAAGTTCAAAAAGAACACAGCAGGAAAACGTTAGCAAAGTAGCATTCAGTCTGAATTATTATGAATTTTGGTTAATCTCGCTTGTGCACAACTTGCCCTTCTTGCTTAAATCTGTCACATTTGTAAAAATAGCCTACAAGATTTTAGTTTTAATTGAAAGCCAAAGACAGTAGATTTCATATATTTTTATAGATGTTCCTTAAAAAAAATTATTTTGTTTAATGACCTTTTTGTATTTCTTATTATAATGTAGCAAATATGAATCTGTGGTTTAGAAAAAGCATTGTATGGGGTGGACTGAAAGAATAGTGTGTCGTCAAAATGACCTATATTCAGAAATCACTCAGCGGTTTGTCAGAATGAGACGAGAACTAACAGAGGCCCAATTTTAAAATAACTATGTAAATGGAATAGTTTCAATCTCTTTTGAGGACAGGTAAAGCAAACTTCAGAGCATGCTGCAAGCATCTGATGTCCTCCCAGCCACCTAAAATAAATTACCTTTAGTCTCGATGGTAAAATAATGTAAATCAGCAGGGTTTATACAGCAATCCATCAACAGTTCCCTGTTGCCAAGTGAAGAAGTGTATTTCTGCCACTGATGCATGGCTGATTGGTAAAATCCAGGCTTTAAAGTAAGGAGGAAGATGAGGATCAGTTGAGATAACTGTTACCTACCTTGACCCTGAAAATAAGTTAGGTACTTGTAATCCTCAAAAGGATTTTGATCACCTGTACTGTCCAGCTGTCCTTGGATAAAGGGAAGCTTTTCCTCTGGGCTTCAGACTGACCTACACTTTTCTGAAGTGTGGTCTTCTGCTGGTATGAGACATAGATGACTGTTCTCAGGTGCTATCTATTTGTACGTGAGATTATTCTCTAAGAATAAGTCATCTGTGTGGGGCTGTTAAGAGAGAAAGAAAATACTTCATATCAGATTGGAGGCCTTGGAACATGGGAAATAACTGCAGATGTGCATCAGGTGGAAGACATCAGATGTTACATGGGTATTTGTGGAAGGAGAGAATTGTCTATGACATCCATTAAAGCACACAGAATTATTTTTCTGAAAGGTAAAGCAAATAAACATAGGATGATTATGATGAATTTGTGGCCTATAAAACATCATACTTCATAAAACTTCATTTATTCTTACCTGAGCATTAGACTATGCAGCAAAACCAGAAGTTTGTACATGTAGGCAATAGCATATCACACTTTAAAGGGATGAGTAGGAGTCAGTGATCCCCAAACCCATTATCATCACATGGTTGGTTGCTGTTATGGCTAACTTCAAGATCTGACAATTGCCTTTCATTTCCATGCATTGATCTCTTTGATGCTTTACAAAGTGTTTTTACATAAAATGGTAGTTTGAGGGTATGGTTAGCTTCATGCTGAGATTTTCTTTTTCCACTCATTAAGGCACTTGAAGACTTTTCAGTTCTTAAAAGAAGGATAGAAAGGAGAGAAAAACAAACCAACAAGCAGAAAATCTTGCCCCTTTCTGGTGGGGACTAAGAAGAACCAGAAATAACAGGCAGGACAGTAAATGATAGTTTTCTCCAGCTGCTGTTGTCTCACATGATTGCAGTGTGAGGTGGTGGAAAAAGCACTTGGCCTGACACCTTGGACTTGCGTCAGACTACATGATGAACTTCTCAGCTGCACACAGTAGTGTAGCTACTACAAGTCCTCAAGTTCGGGACTTGAATTTGAAACAGCAATTTGAGTGGTTTTCCTTACATACCGGGTGTGGCCAGGATGGAGTTAATTTTCTTGGTAGTATTTCATATGGTGCTGTGTTTCAGATTCGTGACTAAAACAATGTGGACAACACTGTTCTAGGATTTGCTGAACAGTGTTTGCAGAGCATCAAGGCCACCTCTGCTTCTCACTGTGCCCCCTGCATTGAAGAGACTGGGAGTGGACAAGAAGCTGGGAGAGGACACAACCAGACAGATGACCAAAACTGACCAAAATGCTACTTCTTGCTCTTTAATGTCATGCTCAGCAATAGAACGGAGGGAAGGGGAGTTTAGTGAAGTTAGCATCTTTTGCTTTGGCACTGAGTGGACATCAGTCTATCCATGGGAGGTAATGACTGCCTTTTCATCTTGTTTTATGTTTTCTTTCTTTCTTCTTTCAATTCTCCTTTGTTTATTTAAACTATTTTTATCTTGACCCGTGAGTTTTCTCTTGCTCTTCCTATTTTTCTTCCCTAGTCGCACTGAAGCTGTAGGAGGGAATGGAGATAGGAGTGGTGTGGTGCTTAGCTGCCTCATAGGGTTTACCTGTAATACCATACCTTATTTCTGATGTCTTTTTTACTCTCTTCATACACATTTTTTCTCTTTTTGTTTTTAAATTAATACCTGAACCTGGTTGGATTATTACAAAGTACCTGACTAGCAGGAAACTCATCTACACATCTGTGACACTTTGAAACAAAGAGGTAATAACTTTTCAGGACTGCAGCGCCAATACTTTTATCCAGATTACCCAAAGAGTATAAAGCATAATGTTGCTGTAATGCATACGCTGATGTAGGAGCTGGAAATTTCAGGGATCAGTAAAGGAGAAGCATCTTCTTGTGACTGCTGTTACTCAAGTCAGGTCCTAGAAAGCCAGGAAGTTCCTGAATCAGTTTGTAACTGTATGATTGTGTTTGTTTGTTCTGTGTTCTGTTTGTTTGCTTGGTTGTTCTTTTTTTCTTTTTGGGTGGTTGAGTTTTTGTGATTTTGTTTTGGTTTTGGGTCCTTTTTTGTTGCTGTTTTTTTGTTGGTGGTGGTTGGTTGGTTTGTAATCTAGAATACAGTAATTGACACTATGAAGAGCACGTTGCAGTGTAGTTAATAATGGCTGTCATGAAGTATTTACTGAACTTTACTAATCTGATGCAGTTACTACAAAGTAGCCTTGGTTTTTCTGATACCTTAATGGACCACAGCTTTTGAAAGGAATCCATTTAGTGTAACTAGCAGACAGTAGTATTTTATAAACCTCTGCATAACCTCACCTTTGCTCTGAACAGGATTTTTGAGTAGTCCAGTGCTCTCAGTATCAACATATTAGGGCCACAAATCTCCTGTGATACTCTGTAAGAGTGAAAAATGCTGTGGATATGTGCAGCAACCACCACAGCATTCTATGCAAAGTTATCTATTCAGCATGAAGCCATGCAGAACTTACAAGTTTTGCAAAAGTACGTGAAAGGTTTGCTTCTGTTAAAAATCCTATAATACTTCTAGTGTCTGCTAGGGTTATAAAATGTATTGGAAGTGCCGTGGAGTATGAGGCTTTACCACAGCTTCAAGGCATGGCAGATCTGTCTGGGGGCTCTGTTCTCATTAGTCCTTTTTTCACCTTTCGGTTGATCAGAACCACTACATCCCAATCACATCTTCCATTTTGGGGCCTACCAGTAATTACAAACTGTAGCACCTTGGTTTAAAAAAAAATTAACAAAACTGGATCAGCTGTTTAGAAATTTCACTGTAATCTTACTACGTATTCAAAAGCATTAGTCTGAGTCGCTGTGTAATAAAAAAACATTGTCTATTCAAATCTGAGCAACGGCACTGCAAATAGACAATAAAGGAAGTCTACTGATGAGATCTCTTGTGCTGTCCCATGCAGAAACAGTTAAAAGTTTACTACTAATAAAACATAGTACACGTACATTCCAGAGTCCATACGTAGGTAGGTGATAGCCTTTGAAAATGCATTTCAGAATCCAGAGCTGCTATTTGTGGCTCCCAAAGACAGCCTGAGTAACTTCAATAGGTAACTAGCTACATTTAAGTTCAGACTTTTGTTAAACAGTAAAGGGAAGGGAGTTTGGGCCTCTTTATCTGTATTTATGTGTTGCATTTATAAATCTGTCATGGAAACAGAGGAGATAAGCCATTGTATTGTGGTGTGATGACACTAACCAATATAAAATACCTAGAGATCGGCAATTAGTATATAAGAATAGTTATTGGAGAAACAATTAGATATACAATATGCTATGGCAGATCGTCAGTTCTAGAATGTCTTGCTCATTTGCTTTGTCTTGAGTATTGAAAACTTTTCTGGTGCTATTTCTGAGAAAAAAAAAAAATCTGTTAAACAGGATTTTTTACAGCAAGATTTAACTAAAACTGGCTTTATTAATATATGCACATATTTACCTCATGCAGATTTGGTTTTGAATGGTGTGAATGAATAGCAGATAGGATTGCACCTGATTATTTCTATGTTGGAGGTGGTTCTTAATATAAAGTATAGACTAAATGACAGGCTCCTTTTAATATGAAAAGTAGAAAGCTCAAATTCTGATGTTTTAGAAAGAGTATATTTGTATGTGTAAAATATTTTATTTCTGTGTGAGGGCAAAAAAAGAAAGGAGTAGAACCCAATACTGTTTTGATCAGTTACAGCTAACATGGTTTGCTTTATTTTTTTCTTTGAAATTTTTGAAATATGCATTAGTTGTGTTGAGGTATTGCGGTGTTGACCTGTTTTGATTTCTTATTTCATTATAGCATCTTATTTTAAAGCCCAGATTCTACAGAGTAACAAGATTAGTCTTCTGCACTACAAGAGTGAGCTAAGAATGATTGAAGACAATCCTGGGATAGTTTGAAAGTGCTTTCTGGTTATGTCTTAGACAGCACTGCAAGTTGTAAGTATTTCTCCGTAAGAGTAGGGCTACAATAACATGACATTCCTTCAGAGTTAGTGCAAGTATCTCTATGGAGTGCAGCACTATCCTGTATTGACAGATTTATTCACAGCTTTGAACACACTTCATCTGAACTTGCTGATACCTCTTTTTATGTTCTTGTGCAAACTAATCTTTAATGCTCGAAGAAGTAAGAGGCAAAAATGTCTGCATTTGTGGCCAGGCTATTCCTGGAAGTAGGTGATAATAGCAGCCTTGGTGTGGTGTGTGTAATACAGGTGTGCTGCATGTTTTTGAAACCTGCAACAGCAGTGTGACCTCTGTGTGTGCAGAAGTCATCATGTACCTGCTACTGTTTGCACCATGTATGATGCCTTTTATATTACTGGCTGTTTCGATACCCAAAGCCCCCTTGATTGAGATTAGGGGCCTACAGGTTGTATGAACAGTCATTCATAATGATTTTACAGCAGCTTGCCTGGGAGGAGATGGACATGACACAGCAGTTAATCTTTTCATACCTGGTAGACCTAGTTATGCTAGCCCCCTTGCTGGGGTGCACGGGGGTAAATGACATTTGTGCCCATGTTGCTCTTACATAATTAGAAGCCAAATCTTTAGGAGCTTTGGCCAATGCATATTGCAAGTGAGGCTACTGCACCTTCTGTCTGAAAGGTGCTGGTAGAGTGGGCTTGCATAGAATTTCCTGACAGGCATAATTATGTATAATGCCATTTGTGCTGTTTACAGAACATAGCATGGGGTGGTAGTTATTGCTTTTCAGAAGTGTGCAATCTTTTCTGAAGTCATTTTTAAATATTATTCATGTGGATAATTGGCGTTTGCAGGCTTTGTACCTAGACTTCCTATCCTTATGAGTGCTTCATTTGGTTATGTTTTAAAAATACGTATTTTTAGACAGCAATAGGAACAGATGATGTAGGGAAAATTAATAGAAACAAGTTGGGTTTTTTCCTGGGAATAACAGTGAGCTCAGGGAATGTTTTGTTGTGGGTTTATGTACATGGTGTTTTTGGTTTTTCTTTTTTTTATTTTTTATTTTTTTAATGTGAATCATCGTTGTTTTATATTGGCAACTGCACTGCTTTCTCTGGCTACTTCGATTTAGCACAGAGAGGAGTTCCAGCCTTGTAGTGTCTTTTCCTGTACACCACTGACAACCTGATCACCTTCCCGTGAACGTTTTCCTATCAGCCATCTTGTCTGTTTTGCCTTTAGTCTTTCCATGCTCAGAAAAGACATTGGATAATAAGCACTGAGGTACATAGGAATCTTACAGTGTAAGTCTAGGGCCTAGAAGCATTTCCCAAGGGGCCAGATCTGTGAGCCCAGTGCTTGTACTAAGCCTGTGAGGTGAAATCATAATATTTTCATAAGAATCCATCTCAAAAGACTCAAACTAACAAATCTCCTTGCTATTCTAGCAAATCTATATGTTCTTCAGAACAAAAACATGTTCGTCAACAGCATCCAATACTTCACAAAAATACCCATCCCAAAACCCACCCGTACTTCATTCTTCTAACTAATTCCAAACATATTACCCAATATGATGTTCACAGCATTTGGCTAAAACAATCTAAACACATTTGGATTCTTGTGTAATAAGATTCAAAATGAGATCATATGAAAGAAAAGTCATAAAAAGATATCGAGTCTAGGTTGGAGGGCATTTATAGAGAGTGTGCAGTCCAACCCTCTCTTAAAAGCAGGATTTTAGATTATTTAATCTAGACTGTCATCGAGCTGTGTCCTAGGTATTTTCAGTGAGGGGAAACTCCACTTCTCTGGGCAGCCTGTTCCCAGGTGCAACCGTGTTCAGTGAAGAATTTTCTTAAGAACTCCCTCTGAGGTAAATCATAATACTGGCTTACAAAATCTGTGAGTAAACTGATTTTACATGCTTACTTTCTCATAGACTTCATTACTTCGTATTGTCATACATGACATACAAAATCAACAAAATGCATGTTGTAAATGCTATAGCCAAGATAATTTGTCTTACAGAGAAGACAAGGGATGCCAGATGTCCAGTCTCAATTCATTGCTTTGGTTCTTGATTGGTATAAAACTAATTTTAGAACCAAGCTTGCCTATTTTTAGGAGGCAGCGGTTGTTAAAGGATGGTCCTTTGCTTAAGGATGTTTCTTGCTTGGGCTTTCATGAATCTTGGACAATGAAGGGTAACCTTGCATGATTTTTCACTTGTTTTGTAGGATTATGTCTGTTCCTGAGGGACTAGCAGGATAAAGAATAGCATATGAGATGCTGCAACCTTGCTGTTATCTTCCTGCTATTATGATGCAGCATCTTCTGCTGATGACGCATCTCTGCTGTGCTCTCACCAGACTACAGGTTTTCTGGTCTTCATATTAACTAATCTTCCTTGATCTTGAGAACAGTGTCTTGGGAATGACGTTTTCTTTATCAAAACAGGCTATTCTTTCAACCCTTGTCATGCTGCTTCTCTGATGCTTGTAAACACGCATGCACTGCTATTCATATTTCATATGTACAAATCTTAATATTTCCATCGCAAATGCCTACAATTAAAACTTGGATCAAGAATGTGCCATGGGTGTATTATGTTTCTTTGGTTCATACATAATAATGTTCACGAGCAGAATGTCCACAATCCTCTGGAAAAATATTCAAATATCCTTGTTTCTGTTAGAGGAAATCAATTAAACATGACTTGAGGGAAAAGTATTCTAATCCATATTTGCAATTACTGTCCAATTTGGAGAAGGCATTTTCTCTCCATTAAGCTATTTCTAACATAAGCAGCTATGGTAGAATCAGTCATGTCAAGATATTTTTATTTATCTTCCTTAATCCCACAGTGCTATGAAACTGCTGTTCTTTCTGTCACTTTGACATGTAATTCTGTTCAAAATTTGCGTAAGCATAGTAATTATTTCTAAGTCCTCTTCTGGCAATTGATAAGAACAGGTTCTGAGGATAAAACAATGTTTTCAATTAGTTTGTGTGTTAGTTTGAATCCATAATGCTTGAAAACAGGAAGTGCTACTTGCTATTATTAAACCAAGGAATGCTACGTCAAAGTCCTCAAAAATGTTATTGGCTCAAAGTGAGGAAATTATCAAAGTGTAGGAGGTAGGTCACTGCTTGCCGCCTTGAAGAACAGGCTAAGCAAAAGGTCTGTATTTTTATGGCTCCCGTCAAAAAAAGTACTACGTGGCCTGTTGACACAGCTAAGCAAAAGATAATAAAATCTTATCTGTCACACTGGGAACTAGAACTTGTTCATTGTTTTCTTTTAATAGAAAACACTATTAGCAAGCCAATTACATTAATCTGTTGAAGTATGGCACTGAAAAAAGTCTTTCTTTAACTACCTCACACAAAGGACCACATTCTGCTGAAAATTATTGTTCTTGCCTAGACCAAGCTTCCATGGAAGCCAGTGGGTGTCTGTTGAATAAGTACTTCACTACGTAGTGTGGGATATTCTAAATTGAAGACACTTCAGATCTACCACTAGTTAGCAGACTGGATGGCTTTTAGATACCTTTATTGGTGAGGGTGGAAACTGAAAGCATGAATGCTTCTTCAATAAATCATTGTATGCCATCTCTCTTCTGTAACTACCTTGTGCAAATTCCAGCTCTAAAATACATGCTGACACAGCTCAGCCAGCTTTACATACATGCTTCCACTGTTTCTGATGCATGTCAAAATCCTTGTACAAGTGTCAAATTTGCATTGCTGAGACACTGAACTGCTTGCTCCCCATTTTTAAGATGCTGGAGAAGAGCTCAAGTGGAGTTCAGATTTTTCTGTGCCTTGCCTAAAGAAATCTTCAGGCAGCTTCTTTAAATTAGCAAGTTAATGCAGAGGGAAGGAATCCAGCATCCAGCAGTTTTCTGGGCTGGGTGCTTCTTAGTTCATCCCTCCATATGAGTTACAGCTGAGCGTGCAGAGCCAGCTTCATTTCTTGTCCATATAAACTGATGTTGCTTCAAAGCCACTTTGCCTTCATACCTAATAAGGAAAGTGAATTAATGGCTGATCCCCTTTTCTTGGAGGAGAATGCAAGCTGCTCCTGAAATCTCAATGTAGGTGTTGACCAGTGGGTCAACAGAAATATCAGAGCTAATTATTCCTGCTGCAGCTTAGATTGAAAAAAACCTCCTCTATGGAGCTCCTGGCATTATCTGAAGCTTTCAGTATAAACCTTAAAAGAGAGCAGCAGCATCTCCTCCCTCATACTTCCCATCTCCTACCACATTGCCTATAGAGAAAGTTTGAAGTGAGTCTTGCTAACTAAAGTTACTGGACTTTTTCCTGTGTGTGTGTTTGTTTTTTTTGGTTTTTGTTTATTTGGTTGGTTGGTTGGTTTTGGTTTTGTTTGTTTGTTTGTTTGTTTTGTTTTTTTTCCAGAGCTTCTGTGCCTGAATCAGCTTGTACAGGGAAACAGGAGAGGCTTTTTTCTGAGCAGAACAGTTAGGAGTCCCCTGAAGACAGACATAACCCAGACTTCTTCTACCTTCATCTCTACTGCAGGCACATTTCATGTAAGGAGCACGTGAGCTCCCAGAAACTCCATCTGCAGCTCATTGTCTTTGCTCTCCCTTCAACCTCAGCACAGGTTTTGAGGACTATGACTTTGACCTGAAGTTTTGACTGCTCATGTCCATCTACCAAAGAGAAAACCAACAGCTGTTATGTTGTAGCAGAACTGTAATAAATCTTAGCAGAGCTGTAATAAAACTTACCTTGAGTGCACTATCACAGGACTTTACTTGCTGCTGCTCACTGAAGGCTTTCAAGCAGGCTGTCTCAGCTTTCCTGTTATCTGCACTCCTGGTTGTCTGCAGCCACATGGTGTCCTTGTATAACTTTGTATAATCAAGGTTGTGTGGCATTTACTATTTTTATTTCGTTGGCAAACTAGGATCAACCTTTACCTGTTCTCTGTACATCCTGGGTCTCCATTATATATTCTGTGCTTGTTCAGTCAGTCCCCATGGATAAAACAACTGCAGCAGGCACAGAAGAGGTGAAATTGTTTGCATGCCTTAGTTAAAAGCTACCTGACCTCTGAGATACCTTGCTAGTAAACTCTTCTTTCACACCTTTTATTACCTCTTCATTGTTGCCTATTTTTGAGCTAATTTTCTATCCTAACACTATTATTTTAACCTATGTACCATAACTCTATGCCTTATTCAATTACCTTCAGTGTGGAACCTTATTACTCTTTGAAAATTTAAGTGTATGAAACACTGAAGTTCCCTTGCTCCTGCTGCAGCAGTATTATCTCTTAAGAATAAAAATGAGTTAGTTTAAGCAGGACTCTTACAGGTCTACATTGGGTATTTAGAATCAAATTACTCACACAGAGGTCTTCATAGTATGTCCTTCAAAACATTATTTCACCTATCCCCCTTCTCCCTTAACTATGCTAACCAGGCTATAATTTGTTTGGCACAATAAATTTTGTAGCTTTTTCATTCAATGGAGGTTGTAGGTTTCCTGTTTTCTGGTCCTCTGGAGTATGTCCTTTGACTAGAAAACAAACCTCAATCTTCTTTGCCCTCTGGAAAGTTTAGAGCAAAATAATCGCTTAACAGATCTGCCTCTTCACCCTTGTCACTGATTCCCTACTATCACTTTTTAGTGGACCAATTTTCTCTTTTATGGTCTGCCAATTGAGAATATATGTGAAAAGTCCTTTATTTTAGTTGGACATTGCCTGGCAATTTGGATGTTGGGTTTTCTTATTTTATATCTCTAACTGGAAAGAAACATGCTGCAAGTTTAGCCTGGTAGCAAAAGTTAGTAACTATTAATATTAAACACATCAGGTGTTTTATTGATTGTTACTTGAATGGCAGCTCTTTATCATTAGAGTGCAGCCCAAATGCATTATAAAAGGAGAGGACCACATGCTTCTGTATTTTGGGATATCTAGATCCACATCTAAAGCTTGTGACAGACCCCTGCTATAATAAAGTGCTGATGCACATCCCACCCTTTTCATCAAAATGATCTATTTTCTGCAAGACTGATACAAACAGATGTTCTTCTGGGTGCCTTTTTTTCTGTCCTTGTGTAACATACAAAGGGATTTAAAGAGCTGTGGGTGCAGAACAGGTAGCACCCTGTGGATGGGTTTCTATTAGATGGAGATTTGTTATGGAACTAGCCAGGCCCAAAGGAATCTCAAGGCCACTTCAAAAAGCTGAAAACAGGACCTGCTATGGGAGTGAGGCATTTCTACAATAACAGGGCCTCAACAAGACGTAAATCAATTGACCTATCAGCAGTGAGATTCCAGCTCGTGAACATAGATGATATCCAATTAGTGAATGCATGCTTGGAGCGTGGACACGTGATCAGAGAATAGTTGCATATATAAGAAAGCTTGTTTCTGTAATAAATGGCTTTGTGTGATTCACATTGAATCGGAATGCTGAGTCCCTTATCGTTCCAACAGCACCCTATTTGGTGAGCATGGAAACTTGGGAAAAAATTACAAGTTACTGTATCTTTTGTGCTCATTGGTATGGTAGAATAAAGTTATGAAAGAAACTGACTTTCAAGATGATATTAACTAACATGGAACATATTAATGCACATTTAGTAGAGGGGGCTTGTCCTCTTCAGGATGATGCCTTAAAACTGGTTTTGCTCTGTCCTATTTCAACACTATTAGAGGAGTTGTAACACCTTCCCTAGTTCTACTTGTGAAGGAGTAGGGGAAAGGGATCTGGAATACAGGGAAAAGTAAGCACTAGATCATCAAGCAGAGATACTTTAGAAATTAGTTCATGTTTCACAGTTGCCCTTCTGATACATACCCACTTCCTGAGAAGTGCTTGTCTCAAAATCCTAAATTGTGCCCAAAAATCACATATTAAAAATAGGACTTGGACTACTGCTTGTCCAGACTAGGACATAATTCCCTGTGCGTGTAATAAGTGTTAACTCAATCCAAATAAGAGCTAATGTTTTCTTGTCAGAATAATTTTGTCAGAGGCTGCTGATTTTTAGTAATATTAAAAACATTCTTAATAGCTTTGTCAAGATGATTAATAACAAAAACAGGTTTTTAGGTATGGAAAAATTGTTTTGTTCTGACTTCTGTACAAAGTTATAATGCATTATAATCATGCTAAATACAAAAATGTCCCAAATGATTAATGAATAGCAGTGCAAAATGCATCCTCATGAGACTTGCTGAGGGCTGCCACCCAGAGGCACCTCAAAAGGCTAGAAGACTGGGTTGGCAGAAATCTTGTAAGCCCAGCAAAAGTGGGAGGACCTGCACCTGACTGGGAGGGAATAACTCTATATGTACATCAGTGCAAGTACCTGTGTTCATGGATCTGAAGGAGGACAAGTTGCTGCATGTTCTTACTGCAGTCAAATTTAACCACACGTGGGGCCACATTAGCCAGGATGTAGCCATGGGCTTGAGAGAAGGGACTCTTCTCTCCAGCACTTGAGTGTTGAAAGTACCATGCCTGGCTTTGCCTCTCCATGGTACAAGACACTAACAAACTTCAGCAGGTCCAGTGGAGGGCTGCCAAGGTGGTGAAGGGGCTGGAGGATGCACCATATTGAGACCAAGGGCACTGGGACTATTTAGCTTGGAGAAGAGAAGGCTTTTGATGGGATCTTCAACTACCTGTAGGAGTCTTGCTAGAGAAGACAGAAGACAGGTTCTGCTCTAAGGTGCATAGTGAAGGAGCAATAATCAGTTGTTGCAAATTGCTGCAGGGAAAATCATGGTTTATCAGGAAACTTTCACAATTACAGTGGCCAAACACCGGAACAAGTTATCTGGAGAGGCTCTGAAACTCCTCAAAGCTTAGAATGACAAGGTCCTGAGCAGCCTCACCTGACTTTGAAGTGAGTCTTACTTTGAGCAGCGAGTGGGATTAGATGACCCTTGGAAGGTCTTTCCAATCTAAATTATTCTGTGAAAAAATGTAGTAAAGTTTGATACAAGACTTGATTAAAACTTTGGTACTATGGGTACCTTTTTATGTTCTTCCAGAATGGGAAGAGATGGTCATAATCCTATAAGTGAATAAAGCTGGATTCACATCCAAATTGTAGTGAGGTTGCTCCTGATTCAATTTTAAAATTGTCACAAATATAAATGAGTTTAAATATGATACTTCTACCTCTCTTTTATATCAAACAAATAAGGTATGGTCAATATACCAATGACAAATGAGGGTCTTCCTCCCATTTCACTCCCTGGCATGCTAAACAAAGAGCAGCAACAGGTATTCTACAGTTGAACTTCGATTTGTTAATAATGTTTTCTAGGGCAGTGTTCATGGACCACAAGAGATAGCAACCTCACTGTGCTACGTGCTCTGCCAGCACATTATGTTGTTCTCTCTTACATTGCAGGACATGTAATTTTTCTAAATCATTTGATATCTGGAGTTCTACAATACAAAAACCAAAAGGAAAGTATTTTGCTGGGCCCAAGCAGAGGGTTTGAACAGCCAATGAGTATTTTTCTATAGTTTATTCAAAACCAAACTTAATCTTTGCATTCATTTTAAATCCTTGCATACTCATCGAAAAATTAATAACTGCATATTTGAATTAAGAATCTGCATTTTATGGCTTGCATTTGGTTGGTTATGTAATTTAAAAGGTATTACTTTTAGATCCTCCTTGAATGCTTAATACAACTTACATCATTGATAGTGCATATTGCAGTCAGCTGTACAGTGTGTTTTAAAAGTTGTGGTAGTTCTACAAGTTAATTTAGAAGATTGCACTTTATATTGCAGCATATATACTTTATTTTAATAGAGAAGGCTGAAAGTATGTACAAGACCAAAATTATTTACTGAGGCAATTTGAGAATACTTTTAATGAAGTACAGATAAGAGGATTCTTCATACTGCTTGGAGAATTCATAAATAGGGGAAAATACTATGAATTAATCCCTTGGCTCTCAGAGAGATAAGAGTATAAGCAAAGATCAGCTCTAGTTCCTTTTTTCTTTTAGACCAATATTCTGTCTGTGGCCAGGATGGAGGTGTGCTTCTGAGGAGCACACCCAAGTACAATGCATCGTATAAGTGGCAAAGGAGAAAGGGCCCCTAAAAGTTACTGAAGGAAATCCAAGTGAATTTTAATTCAGTTTATCAAGAAAATGTTCTGTTAGCTGTTACTTATTAATCTTACTGATGTGGAAGCCAATGTTTTAAAAAATATATTAAAGGAATACAGCTGGTGTTAATAGTGCTGATAAATTGTGGAATAAGAAAGATTATACCCTTGCAGCTTTAGGTTTGATGGAAGTCTTTGCCAAGGACTGTTTCAGTGGAGTGCAAGAGACAGAAGTCAGACTTCAGAGACACTAATCGGGAACTGAAGGGAGGGATTATGAAGTGTGTATTTCATAAGAATGAACGAGGTGATGCAACAGTAATTGTGAGAGATAGGCAGAGTCACAGGAGATGTGGTAGGGAGGAACTAGAAATGAGTTATTAAATCACACTCACTGTGTGATGGGGGCGGGGGGAGGTAAACCAGAAGAGAATGAAAGATTAAATAGACAAATAAAGGGAAGGAAACAGATACAAAACATCTTAAAAACTGGAACAAATAAGAGAGAGAGAGGAGGAAGAAGGCAGTTGAGAAATATTTGTTTCAGGGAAAAGGAAATTGTTATAGGAGAGAAATGGGAAAGGGAGGTAGAAGAGGGAAATCACAAAGATAATTCTGTCGGTTTTCTGTGTAGGGAGGGAAATGAACCAGAAATTCAAAAAAGATTCAGCATCTAGGATTCAGCTAAGCTGGACAAATTGCAGACATTTGTTCAGCAATATGTTTTTTATAATGGAGTAAATCAGCCTATTTATGGAATTTCCTCAAGCACTGCAGCGTACCATGAGTAGAGAAAGATGATTCAGCAGCAGAGGGTGTTGTCAAAAAATGAACTGGTGCTACTCTTGTCATCAGCAAACACCAAAGTTTGGGAAGATTGAACAGCTCTCTTCACAAGAGAAAGAGCATTGAAAGCAGATGCCAGATCATTAGTGCAGCTGAGTTCAAGTCAATGGAGTTAGAATTTATGAGTGAGGGAGTGGAGGTGGTATATAGTGGGGCTTGCTGGATAATGGTGGAAGGAGGTGGTCAATGAGAGAATTTGACAGCAGAGAAGACCAACAAATAAACTGTGGAAAAGTTATAAAAGGAACTGCGGCGGAGTGTTTGGGTCACCAAATTGCACAACATAAATACTTTTCCTACCTATGTGAACCTCGATTTTACTGTTGGTCAGATTTACTGTACTTATAATAACAGCAGTTTGTACAAGAACTTAACTGCTCTCATCGTTAGAAATTTACTTCACAAACAAAGCTGGCTCATAGCCATTTGTTCTTTTGCCAGTACCAGCCTTCAGTTTCATGTTTCAAGTAACTCTGGCTTAAATACTTCCATTCTCTTCTATAAAATAGAATATCCATATCCCTACTGGATGTTTTTTCTCCCTTTCAAACACCAATTCAAATGTGAACACAGCTGACCAGAACTGTATATCTCAAAAGGTCTTCTTACTTCCTTTCAAGACTGCTAGGATAAACCTCTGGCAGCATCTGCCTTTTCTGTGTTCATTGACACCCTATAGTTAAACCTCACACCTGGCTGAAGCATGGCTCAAGACTTAATAAAAATGGGAAAGCAAGGACACAACTACCAGAGATGGAAGGCTTATCATCAGTGAGACTAAAGGTTTATTCCAGAGATGCTGCTACTTACGGTAACACTGTTCTAATTAAATTGCTGAATAAAAAGCCGTCTACCGTGAGTCTTTATGCAGAGGTCTTCAAGACTAGCAGGGTGCTTTGTCTGGAAGACCCTGGACTGTGGTGAATCACATAGACCTTCTAGCTCAAGACTGAAATATGGCCACAACCAGCCTGGGCATCTGCTGATCTGTACAGCATCACAGGAAGACTTGGTCTGCCACTTGCTTGCAAAATGAAGATGTTGCTGAGGTGTATGCACTGCTGTCCCCCTAGACCTGAGTAACACAGCCAAAACCATCTGGGATATGTTTATACTTACGGCACAATAATGCCTGGTCAAATTTCTAATTAGAAAATTAGACAATTGGAGCCTGTTCCCTTCCAGGATATCAGGACTTGTCTTTTGGTTCGGATTTATACAGTGCAAAGAAGGTGGCAAAGAAGCACAAGACTGCATTTCTAGCTCCAGCATATGCGTATTTTAAGTTGTTATCAAGATAGCATATATTAATACTTCGTTACAGATTACATTCTTCAATTTCTTTAGATTCAGATCACTTTCACTGATTTTCAACTTGGAAAGTTTGCAGTACTATGCAGCCTGTGCGGAACTCTAAAGGCAGCTTGTTGGTCCAGAAGCTCTCTTAGCAAAGGAAACATTTGGGCAGAACTTTCCAGTAAGTGAGATCTGGCATCCATTTATTCCCCTCATGGCACAGATCTGTTGTCTCTTAGCTGCAGGTGGAAAAGCAACATTCTGAGTACTGCAGAATCTAAAAAAGGTGTTCCATTTAAATATTATGACAGAATAGTCTGCCCTCGAAGTTTTATGCTGGGACAAGATTTTAGGAGTTCAGTTATTGTCGTGTACTTTGTGTTCACCAAGCAGATGGGATCAATAAAGCCTTCTAAATATATACCCACCTCACTTTTATAACCATACTTCTCAGTTTATACATACATATGTACAGTCAAGTACCAACAATCTTGAATTTGTTCCTACTAGCTTGATTAAGAAAATATACTGTTTGGACACTGATAGATGTGAACTTTTTTAAAACAAATAAACCCTAGGTCCTTCATAAAAGCATAGACAGATAGTAACCCCTGACAAAATCCTTGGCACGTGTTCTTTGTGAGTTGTGATAAATCCAATTCAGGACTTGTAAATGTATATTTTCCCAAGTCACCTGTTTGTGGCAAGACTTGCAGTCTCAGCCCACAAGTAAAATAATTGTGGGCTTCCATGCCTGCAAAGGGGCTGGTCACCTGAGACTCAGCCAGGAGCCGAGTAATACAGTCCCAAGAGACAAGGAGTAACAAGAGGACAAAGAAGAACATCAAGGAAGGGAAAATAGGATTAAATAAAACAAGGTGAGGAATAAAAGAGGCAACAATGTGTGTGTCAAATTGTAGAGAGCAGCAAAAACAAACACACCAACCAAAAACAAAAACAAAACAAAACAACATATCCAGGGAGGTGAAAAGGGAGCAAGTGTTTTACCAGTACTAGCAGAGAGGTGGGAGGGTACATTTGTATTCACTTTGGGTAATGGTTCTGTCCCTTAGGAGCTAATGGAAACTGAAATGTCTGTGCCAGGGGAATTTCTGAGATACTTGGTTTTCTTCCCATGTTGGAATGGTACCTCAAGACATCACAACTTTTCAGTGTCACAAAAGGCTTTGATTTGAGAATGCCAATGTCTCAGGCCAAAGAAACACATTTGCAGTTTGATAATAACCTGGGGTACACTGCATTGCTGCAGTGCCTCATTTGAACTCCAACAAGGACATGCTCCCTGCACTGTCTGAGATGCTGACATCCTCAACAGGACCTTCATGGCTGCAGGCAGCCCACCTTGAGAAAGGACTTTCATGCATCAGAGGAAATGCAGTCTAGGCTCTTGAGTCTATATGGGGGTTCCAAAAGTTCATGCCTATCAGCTCATCTTAAAATGTAGGAGGCTGCCTAAATATCTTAAAATTACACAACTTTATAGCTGGACTTCCTGGATTTACTGGCTTGCGTTTGGGAATTTGTAGACAGGCTTTATCTGAATTTTCCTTTTTCCTTTGGACTCTTTAGCACATTTTTTGTTGTTGTTTTGCTGTTGCACTTTTTCTTCCCTGATTATTAATGGTATTTGCCTTTTTAATTTTTCTGTGCTGAGTCTCATTTGGACTGTTTCTCTCTCACCTTTTCCTTCATAATCCCGTTTTTCTGAATTCTGTGATCCTCCTTCATAGTCACGGTTGACTTGGTTTCTTTCTGTCCCTTGTGTGTGCCAAGGCATTCCAACACAGAAGGCTTTATTCAAGCAAAATTGTCATGAAAATGGGAATTGGCTACCTTGCGTGTTAGTGTCCTTAATGTCTGCTATGTGTACATGGGAAGTTGGTGTGCTGTGGGTTCACATCCTAATTTATAGTAAATTTACTGCACAGAAAACAAACATCCTAAACATCCTAAACAGTTTTCATAATGTAACACATAGTGCTTTGTAATTTATAGCCTTACAGTTTAAAAAAATGCACATGTAATAAACCATCTTTTTAGTTTTGGAATATTCCAATTTTAAAAAATTTCTTTGAAATTAGAGCATTTCAAATATTTTCTCTTTTAAAAGAAATTATTTATGAAAATGCTTGGTTGCCTTGAAGATAAATGCAAAATATACATGTTGAATGTTTTCACCCTTTCAAGAAATTGCTTGTAATTCTGAGCACATGATAGTGTTTTTCACCTGACTGAGAAAATGGGCTGATGAGGGGCTAGAAGGATGCTTAAATCTACAGGAGACAACTTGCTTTAAAACAAGAAACACAAATGGTAAAGTAGTAAGCAATGAGACTCAGACACGTACAGCTTCCCTTTTTTACTAGATGTACAGCTTGGTTTGTAGTGAGAGCTGCTATATAAACTGCATATGCCAGCTGTTTTATGTACACGTTTTTAGATTTCTGTGTAAGACTAGCTATGTCCTCTTCATTTTTCCTTTTGTGTAACTATGGAATATGTAATGCAATGTAATCTACTGTGCACACTATAGAAATCAGAATTAAGGAAGGTTTCATGAAACAGCCTTTTTCTGCATCTGCCTGTGGCACTGAACTTCTGTGGCAAGCTGAATCCCAAAGGTTGTAGCCTTTGAACTTCAGAGTTAAGGTCAGTGTCTCAAATTGAGAGTAGTGATCTGGCTCAGACCTTCAGTTCTGTAGGATAAAATGTTATTAGATATCACTTTATATCTTGCAAAGGGCTTCAGGAAAAATAGGAATAGGGCCTAGGCACATTACTTACCCTTACTTTAAACTGGTCCTTCTTCCCTGCTGTCCACTTTGGTCCTTCACAGACTGCTCGTACTATCTAAATGTACATCCCTGTGTGGCAGACTCCTTAATCTTCTTTGTGGCAGTTAGTTACAGATCATTATAAAGCATGCAGTCCCTGGTCCATCATTGCCTTTAAATTATTCATAATTACAAGTATTCTAATTGGTTTAGATTTATGCTTTATTGCTCCATTTGTTTACTTTTATAAAGATTTTTTTTGTCAGTGTGCACTGTGCTTGGCAAACACGCTTTTCTCCTGGATTTATAACACAGTTTAGTCATACTTAGCAAATTATAATTTCAGTGAGGCTTTAAGTAGTCTAGATCTCAATAAACTCAATACCAGTGTTGATAATTGTTTTCTTCCATTTTGTGTCTAAACATGTGTGGTTTTCGGTTGTCAATCAGTTCATTTTTCTCTTTGTTTATTCAAAGAATGAGGATGCACTCTCCTGGGCCTGAATCTCCAGGATATTATGTTGTGAATATTTACATAGTTATTTTCATTGTGTGGAAAAGAGATGATATGATCTACCTGGGTATGTCAATAAATTTGGATCAATGTCTTCAAACCCAAGGGCTTAAAATAAAGCCCTGAGCTCTTAAAGCCTTGGACATCTTGTGAAATTCAAGTGCTTGTATGCTTAATGAAATCTGAAAAGGAAAGGCAAAAAAGAAGACCTATTTGTTCAGTGGTTTACTCTTTACCAGTTTACACCACTATTAGGAGAAATTGGTTAACTTAATATTCCACAGCAAAGCTTGAGTTAATTATTTTGTATTGATAGAAAGATATATAGATACCTATAACTATAATAAAATATTATATAAATGTAATATACTAACTGTAAAATGCATAATTCATCCCATCCAACTTTCCACTCAAAGCAGGGTCAATGCCAATTTCAGACTACCTTTCTCAGGACTTTGTGAAGCTGGGTCTTGAAATCCTCCAGAGAAGACTCCATAACATCTCTGTGCAACCTGCCACCATGTTAAGCTATCCTTTTAGTGTTTTGGGTTTTTTTGTTTTGGTTTTTTTTGTTTGTTTGTTTGTTTGATTGATTGATTTTAGTTGTTTTTTTTTTTTTTTTTGCATCTGCCATCTTAATTTCCCTGCAGGCAATGGGAGGCTGTTGTCAGGTGTCCCCAGAAAAGCCCCACTTCATCAGCTTCTCCTCACAGAGCAAGTGATTCAACCTCATGAGTATCTTTGCAGTCAGCACTTGCTTCAGTTTATTGGTGTCTTTCTGCTACTGGGAAGCACATATGGATCAAGATTTTCTAAAATATATTCCAAAATTGATCAGTTCACACTAATAGTAGCTCCCTTTCTTGAACCCTGTCTCTAGCCACAAAGTCCTTGGGCTCAGACTGTCTTTGATAAAGCCAGCCTATGCCTATACTTGCTAATTTTTCTGAACATCAGACGGACCACTCTTATGCTGAGGTTTGTCCTAAAAGACCTGTCTGTTTGCTAGAGGTCATTTGCCCTACTGAGATGTCTTTCACAGGATCCTACCTAGCAGCGTTCTTCATACATATTATTGTTTTTCACCCTTAAATTCATCTGTGGGTTTTTTAATACTGATTGTTAGCAGTCAGTCTTGTCTGATTCCCTTGACACTATTCAGAATGATTCCTCTTCACCCAACTTTTTTCTTGTCCCCCTCAGTGTATGGCATTATCTGTTAACTATATATCAGGTCTTAGAAACCTTGTCACTTCTTCCATGAGCTCAGAGGATGGCATTCCCCCAGGATTCTTATTTTGCTGATTGTTTTAAAAGAGTGTTTCTCTTTCATTCTATGGCTTAAGAATGGAAGATGGCAAGCACTCTTTTGTAATCTCTTTCTTTCAAGAAACCCATTGCAGTCACAGTTGAAGCTTCAGAGAGAAAATAATCTACCTTTTTTTTTTTTTTTTTGGTAAAAATAAAACAGAACAAAACAAACCCACCATCCCCACAAGCTAATCTAACTTGACTGGTTAGAATGAATATTTTTCATGCTTTAAAAAAAAAAATATCCATCTTAGTGAAGGATTATAAAGCCAATGCTAAAGGAAATAAATTAGCTCTGGCAATACGGATGTTTTATACAAGCCTGCTATTAGTTTACAATTTTTCATCATGATGATTTTCTTATGTGGGTTTTGTTTATACAAATTGTTGACTTCTTTCCCCCCATCTTGGTGCCTGCTGAGCATATGCCAGCCTTCTATGTCTTTTCACTTTGAGAACAGAGAAACCCTTTTCATGCTTTTATCAAAGTCTGAACAGAAAACCTGTTTTCCCTTCCCATTGTCTTCCACGCTTTCACAGTTAACTGGACAGCTTTTTTTTTTTCTTTTTTTTGAGATGACATTAAAATAATGATACTTTATTGCACTTACAGTAAGAAATAGGGTTGAAATGCTCACCCAGAAGTCACATGTAGTCCCTGTTCCATCAAAAAAACTAGATGGCCATTTTGTTAAACGTTAATAGCTCCATTATTCCTATTTCCACAGCCTGACTATTAGGGAACTACAGTAGAATTTATTATGTACAACTCTTTTTTTTTTTTTTTTTTTTAATTTAAATCACAGGTTAGAAATAAGAAATCAACAGAAAAAAGTCTTGATGCTTAGCCCAATTTTCCTGTTAACAATAAAGACAAACATATTACTTTCCTGGTAATAAGCTCCTAAAATACACACTGTGACATCTGAAAAACTTTTATGTAGGAAAACAATGCAATGTGATAAAGGGGTTCCAAATTTTTCTATTGATATTACTGTTAAATTGTGTCTATCCAGTTTTATTCTGTAAGCAGGCTTGATTCTGATATCTAGAATAAGCTGTTTCAAGCTGAATGTGATACCAGATGTTCACATTTATAAAAGGCTGACCCTCAGTTATGCTGGTTTCAATCCACCATGCCTGTACACATACTTGAATTTACATCAGAGCCAGAAAACATGTGTCACCAACAGCAATCCTACTGCTTAGCCACCCATTTCCTTAAGAAGAGCAATTCATAGAAGCTGTATCCCCTAGGATGCCTGTCCTTTACATGCTTGTTTGCCCTACACATAGATCTCTGCAGCTCAGGGCACAGATTGGATGGCTCACCAACAGGTGTCTAGCAAGCCCAAAGCAGGCCCTAAATTCCAATGGAGTTACTTGGCACTTGCTGCCACTAAACTGTTAGATGCACCTGCAAAATGTTGCATTGCAATGGAGAAAGAGCTTGGGATTTTACAATCTAGTGCTATTTTTCTTTTTATTCCATTAACTGAGAACATGATACCTTACTGGCAGTTGAGGATGTCTGGCTTGAGGATGTCTGGCTTTCAGGCCAGACCTCTTGTTTTTCTCCCTGCCTAAAAGTATCATGCTTATGAACCTTCTTTCTTGAGGGATGAGCAGAAAGTATATTTTCGCTAGGAAACCTTTTGGCGATTGACACTAATAAGTACCTGACGCTAGTAAGTACCTGAGGGAAAGGTGTCCAGTCTTTCCCTTAATCCTATAGAGAAATCCTTCAATGTGAGCACTTGGGTATTCTTTTGGAAGCAGAGCCGAGTAGCTTGCAGAACTCTCACCCGATGTTACATACACCTTCAGAGTTCATGACCCATGTTATGATTTGGCAGCGTAATCCAATTTCACATGTGTCTATAGATTTTGGGTTTTCTTTGAGTAAAAAAGGTTGAGCAAGCATGTTACTGAGTTAATTTATTACAATACTAGCAAGGTAATCAAAGATGGAACAACATGGTGATCAAATTATAATCTATTGTCTTTAATTTGATCACTGTATCAAGTTTTAATTCTTTGCCAAGGGAAGCTACTTGATACAGGCAAAATGCCTGTTCGTGTCATAGTAAAAAAAGAGCTTTCCCAAAGCCTTAACCTAGATTGAAGGTTGAATTGAGTATAGTAAATCAGGTCTTGGATCCAATCACTTTTTTTGAAAGAGGCTTACTGGAAGTGAGACTTCAACAAACACATCCAAGAATATGTTACTAATAAAACAGAGTAACAAAAGGGAAAGTTGTCACTTTAGCGAAAAAGGGTAAAAATAGTTTGAAGAACTTCTGCTTGATTACTCAAGATCTTTAGGTAGTTTTTGGCAGGCCTTCAAGACATGAGTCAGCACCTCTAAATTCAGAGATGTGGATCCATTACAGTTTTCTTGCTGATGATTCTAAATTTTCCTACATGCAGAAAGGCTAGGGCCGGGAAATGCAGAAAGTTTTGGATGTTATGAATAGCAGGAAAGAGAATACTAATTTTCTTCTATATTGCCTTGTTCTTGTGGGAATTATGTCCCATTTTGGTAAGCATATGAGCAGCTATTGTGGCTTCTGGCCTAACTGAGTGAATCCAAGAGTCCAGAACAGTCATTGCAGTCAGATCCCTTTGGGAGCAGAGTTAACGTCAATGTGGGAATCCTCATCGCTGAATGTACTGGGCTTACATGACAAGGTTTTGGTAGCAGGTAGGGCTACAGGGATGGATATTGTAAGAAGCTGCTAGAAGCTTCCCCTATGTCCAATAGAGCCAATGCCAGATGCTTCCAAGATGGACGTACTGCTGGGCAAGGCTGAGCCCATCAGTGACAGTGGTAGCATCTCTGTGGTAACACAATTTAAAAGCGGGGGTGGGGGGAAAACATGATTGCAGCCAGAGAGAAGAGTGAAAATATGTGAGAGAAACAACTCTGCAGACACCAGTGAAGAAGGAGGGGGAGGAGGTGCTCCAGGTGTCAAAGCAGAGATTCCCCTGCAGACTGTGATGCAGACCACCACGAGGCTGGCTGTCCCCATGCAGTCCTTGGAGGTCCATGGCAGAGCAGATATCCACCTGCAGCTTGTGGAGGACCCCATGCTAGAGTAGGTGGATGTCAGAAGGAGGCTGTGACCCTGTGGGAAGCCTGGCAAGACCTGTGGGCCTGTGGAGAGAGTAGCCCATGATGGAGCAGGTTTGCTGGTAGGACTTGTGAGCCCATGGGGGACCCGTGCTGGAGCAGTCTGTTCCTGAAGGACTGCACCCCATGGAAAGGACCCACGCTGAGCAATTCATAAAGAACTGCAGCCCATGGGAAGGACTCATGTTGGAGAAGTTCACGGAGAACCTTCTCTCATGGGATGGAACCCATGCTGGAGCAAGAGAAGAGTAGGGTTCCTCCCGCTGAGGAGGAAGAGGTGTCAGACACAACATGTGATGAACTGACCACAGCCCCCATTCCCTGTTCCCCTGCACCACATGGTGATAGAAGGCAGAAAAATCAGGAGTAAAGTTGAGCCTGGTAAGAATGGAGGGGTGGGGGAAAGGTAGTTTTTAAGTTTTGGTTTTATTTCTCATTATCCTACTTTGATCTGATTGGAAATAATTTAAACTGACTTTCCCAGGTCAAGTCCATTTTGCCTGTGACAGTAATAGGTGAGTGATCTCTCTCTGTCCTTATCTTGACCCATGAGCCTTTTGTTATTTTCTCCCCTATGTCCAGCTGAGAAGGGGAGTGACAGAGCAGCTTTGGGCACATGGCATCCAGCCAGGGTCAACCCACCGTATTGGGTAAATTTCCATTTTTGGCAAATAGACTATAGGTAACATAATCTTTTAAAAAATAAGGAAAATTAAAGATGTCAGCTGTATATTGATAAGAAGGCTATCTATTGCATCCTTTCCTGTCTGGATGAGATAACGGATGAGAAACCTATAATCAGTAAAAATTGTGGTTTATGTAAAATGCGTAATTGTCTAGTTTATTTGTATTTCTCTCATAGAAATTTCTTTAGCATTCAGTGTTTTTTAAAATACTCGAGACTATTTTAGTAATCAAAGACTAGGGGACTAATATGAAACCTTGAGCATCAACAGAAAAACATGAGCTTGTTGGTTGTGGTGATGTAAAACCATGAGCTGCATTTGTATAAAAATTAATTCCCCTTTGAATTCATTACCCCAGAACTGGCCTCAGATTCAAGTCAATGTGAGACTTCCCATCGACTTGACTTTCTCAAAAGTGTCTCAGTTCTGTAAACCTTGGTCATAAACAAACAAACAAACAAACATTAGTGCCTCCCAAACAGGAGTGTTTTCCTTCTCTAAGATGATTTTATGTACCACTGGATGAAATTTAGAATAGTGTTTTGAAAGGTCACTTGATCATTTCATCTAAAATATTTACCGTGTAGAGAATCTGATGGACAACAAATAGATACCAATGGAGAAGAATGGAGCACAATGTCTGGAGTGCAATTTGTAATCCCAGAAGTACTACTCTATATCTCATGCGGCGGTTCAGGGTTAGTGAAGGTAAAAGCAAGAGGAGAATCAGACCTGTAGTATAGTCAGCAGATGTGATATCTGTAAAGAAACTCAGCCTGAAATCTTGGCATTGCACGTCTCAGAAGCAAATACTCATATAGAAGTTTTGCAAGAGGGGATAATATGAAAGGCAAAGGTGGCTTGAGGCTTAGCTCTACATTAAACCATTAAAGTTTTGTGCCCTCCTTCACTTTTGTCACACTTTGCCTGTGGTGTACTTGCAGGGAGTGCTCTGGCCTCTCCCCTATAAGCAGCTGCGTCATGGACTGCTGAACTGCCGCAGCACACTAGTACATTTGATAGCTGTGTGATTCACCCTCTACAGCTCTTCAGTTAGCATACACTGCCAAAAAAGCTGTTTGTTATCATTGCCTTTCCTACAGGTTCGACATGTATTTGGAATAGAGGAATTCTCACACAACACTCTATTCCTTAATGCAGTTCTCTTTTCAAAATGTGTTATTCTTTCTCTTTGTATGTCAACAGCTGTGCTGGACAACATTTTTACTTTCTGACATAAACTGTAAAAACATCCATTAATACTGGCACAATAAAACAAGTGCATACCCTCTATTTGTTGTTCTATTTTCAACTCTGTGACTAGAACGTAATAAAGTAGATTTGAAGGAGGTAAGCTGGTTAACGTGTAAAATGCAACAAAAAGCCACTGTGTGATGGAATAACTACTTGTAAATCGCCATGGCCGCTCTTTTGTATTGCTTTAGAAAATGTATGGTGCCAGGGTGTCTCAATCTTCCACCAGTCTCTTGGCAACTTGAAATGAGGGATGTGCCAGGCAGTATGGCCTGAAAAATGCCAACTGGAAGAAGCAGATGCCAGGTTTTTGGACCACATGGAGTCCTGAGCTCCCGTAAAGGCACATGTTTGCCACTACTCTGAGCAGTATATAGCAAACTAGACAAGTGTATGTCCGTTTATACCTCAAAATGTTAACTAGTTTTAGTGAGGTAATTTTTTGCCTGCGAGTTGTTTATTTTTTTATTCTTTGTTGCTATCTTACACAAATTATGCTTGTCTTAGGAGTTAAATATCCTAAAATGTCAGTTTGTATATACTTCTCTGTACATATGTGTGTACAAATATAGCAAGAGAGACAGAGGTACGTAATGCTAAATCCTATTAGAAAGAATTTGTTGAATGAAATTGAGTAAATTTCAAATATTGAAACTGCTGGAACTGACCTCAACTCAGAGTTTCTAAGTCTTGAGATATCTAGCTTTCTCACTGGTGATATTAACCCAGTATTATTTATGTATGTCTGTATTTTTGGATCGATTCATTTTACAACCTCAGTGAATTTTATTTGCGAACTACAAAGTGCACGCATGTAGTGTGGGTAACAGGTAACCAGAAATCAGCCTGGTTCTAATTATGTTGGTTTGAGTTGGTCCCTGGTGTTCTGTTTTCAAAAGCAGACTTCGCTGCAGATATTGACTTGCGAATATCCACACATAGGAGTAATGTGTGGACTTTACCTTTTTGGCTTTTTTTTTCTTTGAACTGACATAGCTTGAGCTCACTATGTTTAAATTCTCTTGTGTTTGATGGGGAGACAAATACCTGTTGTATCTAATGCTACCTTCCTCATGCGTGGAGGATTGGCATCTATGCAAGGAAAAAGCAAATGGGATAAAACAGCACAGAGCTGAGACAGGATAGATGAAAACAAAGACAAGTGGAGTGGTTTGAAGGGTCTTGTTTGTTTTGTTGTGAGATACTGGTAAGTGGAACTGTTCACCCATGCAATTATTAGCAGGACTGTAGACTTGAATTGGTATGCCATAACAACAAAGGTATAAACATATTTTTAAAATAAAAGGCAAAAGTGGACCAATTTAATAATACCAAGATAGTTGGGTCAAAAATGCTGCTATAGTTCTTGATGGTTGCAGAGTTGTTTGTTGCTCTGGATGTAATTTCTCCAATTTTTCTTAAAAGTAAATTTTATGAAGCGATGGAAACAACTCGATTTGGGAAGGATGTTTACAGGACAGGGTGGGAGAACAGAATGTGGTGTAAGAATACAGGCTAGCTAAGGGTCTTCCTTAGCTATATTGTGTGCTTTTCTGTAGATGTGTTTTTGATTCCAATGTGGATTTAGTTAAGAGCTCTGGAAACGCCTCATCTGTTTAAGCTCAATACAGAAGGCAACAGGGAATCATTATCATGACTCATAAGGTATCCTAATACCAATATTGAAATTAAAAAGTGTTGTTCCAAATGCTATGTTTCAAGCAGTAATTCTGCATCATCTAGGGCTGCTTTATGAAGTGCAATATTTTTCTTTAATAAGGAGATAATTGAAGACATGTTAGCTGGGCTTGAGAGAACAAATGGTGTTTCTCCTGGATGGCTGGGCATCATAAGCATGTTTTTGACAAGAGTTTAAAGAAAGCTCTCACTGGATGAGGTCGTATAACAGAAGCTGGGCTTTCTGACCCCAAATATATATATCTGATGTGGTGATTCTACACTTGAGGAGCTGTCAGAAGAAAATCTCTTGGGTTATTTTTGTTACTACTTTGACAGCAACTGGTGTCTTGAGGCACTAGGAAAGAAAAAAGTGAACCTGACAGGACAGGAATGAATTGCCTCCATGATGGAAAGAAACTACCATATGTAAGGAGGTAATACACAGGCTACAGAAGAAGGGAAAATAAATAAGAATGTATATGAGGACAATATCTTTTCTATACTGTGTGTCTAAGGGCATTAGTCTTCCTTATACTTTTTCCCTTTCTCTCCTACTTTCTCCCTGTCATGAAGAAGTGTACTTTTTTCAAGTATGCATGTTTGTTGTTTCAGTAGTTTTTATTATGTATATATTCATTGTACTATATATTTCTCACCATTTTGCATATAAACCCCATATTGAAACACCTCTCCCAATCTTACAGCATCTCTCGATGTCCCTGAGAGGTTTTTTTAAATGGATGGTATGGATATAAATCCTTCACTTCTGCAACCCATTGGAGGTCTCACAAAGCCTAAGCTGTGTCTGCTCTAAATCCCCAAGAAGCCAGGAAGGAATATTAAATATTTAGTGCTTGACTTGCAAGGATCTTTTATCACCCCATACTTGTGGGCTTGGATTATAATGCCTTGGATTGAAGGCTCCTTTTGTGATACTGCTTTGTTTCTTTAGCTCTGTAGGTGATGTGTAGAAAAAGGCAAAATGTTGATATCAATGATCTCTGTTGATATTTTGAAAGTATGAAGTTTTTAGCTGGGAAGCATGTATTTAAGAAGGTACTGTTCAAGTAATTAACAAGGACTATGGTTCCATGCTTTTTCCTGCAATTGTGGTAACTTGATTTGCCTGTTAGCTTTTTCTTTACCATGGCCTCTGCTTAAGCACTTCTAAAACTTAAGTCGAAAAAACAGATCACTTTTACATTGGTGATTCTGCTGTGACTTGTGAATAAGGTTGTTTCGTTGCTTTGTGATTTAGTCAGGATTTAAAGAAAAAAAATGGAGATGAGACTACATATAATAAAAACTTTCAAACACAGGCTTGTATTTGGGAGATAGTTTATAGAAGACCTTGAGAGCTGAAACATGAAATATGGGGGGAAAGAAAGGTACAATCCTATGTAGGGCAGAGTTAGCCTAGGGAAAAAAAAAAAAAGAAAGAAAATATCCTTGCTTCTATTATCCAGATCTTCACAGTACCATGTCACCAAAACAACTTGTCTAAGACTCTTTAGACTGTTTGATGGCAACAGGTTTCATAAAAACATGAGCAGAAAATTAAGTTAAAGGTTGATTTTTCAGTTGTGTAGAGAAAAACAAGTCTCAGTTGTAAATAAGGACAGGCTGTTTCTCACTGCTGCAGCTAAGGTTTTGATCTTTCAGCTAAAACTTACAACATGGAAAAATCTTCCTTGATTTTTTATGTTGTTCAGTGAAAAGAACAAGTGATGTTAAGGAATGGAATGAGAGCAGAAAAAGTAGGTCTGTGCATGGCCTCAGTAGTGGCTCCATCAGTAGCATTTGGCTTGACTTGGATGTGGAGATCAGATTGATCAAACCATCTAAAGAAAACAAACTCACTAAATTCTAAGTGGAAGAATAACTTCCTGATTCCTGGATGGACAACAAATACATACCTCACAGGGAAATTAGCCAGTGTATTACTACAAGGGCAGCAAGCTTGCACAAGTCAGAAGTCAAAAATGGTTCCTCTCTGGAGTTCAGAGGGATTCCTGATGTCTCCCTACAAGCTAGAAATTATTCAGACATTAAGTGTGTGGAAGCAAACGAACTTACCATATTTTCCTCTCTATCAGGAATCTGTGATATCCTACCACCTTTCACCTATACCTGCCTGCCTAATTAAGAAGCAACTATCTTTTCAAGATAGGCCTATCATCATGCCACACCAATACCTTTCTGTTTTCTCTTTTTATCTTTTTTTTTTCCTCTACTCTTTTGATAGAGAGATTATCTTTATGGTTTAGTATTAATACTAGTTCACATGAGTGGGGATAAGCTCACATCATTAGAAATGACTGTCTTCACTCAGATACTATTACAGTGGTTGACATACTCATTGCAATCTGAAGATTAACCTCACTTGTATAACTGTTCATCTAAGTCATAGCATCTAAACTAATAACTTATCCACAGACCTAGCAAATAGATTAGTCTGATCTTCTTCTCATACCTCAGTCAAATGGCCACAATAAACCACAGCTCATGCTAATTGGACCACTTAACATCTTTGTATGATTTCTTTTTTCCCTTTCTGGCTCAGTTATTCTTGTCTTTTTCTGTTTAAACTCTGTCAACACTGAAGAAAAAGAACATCTCTATCTGACGAGCCAAAGCTGTGGAGGGGCACTGAAGCAAGACCGCATCACCTATGAACTGGCAGTGAGGGATGTATACTGCATACTTGATAGCGCCTGCAGGTCATCAGATGGATCACCTCCATGGCAAGTGCTGTACTAACACGTTATCAAGGAAGACAGTCCCATCCCCATAGAAGATGCAACTGAAAGTCTCTCTACCTTCTGCTCACTTTTCTACACCTACTCTAATTAGGATTCTCCTGTTTGTATTCCCTGTTGCCTTTCCAATCTTCTTCTCGAGCTCCTTACAACGAAAAGGAAAAAGTGCTTTCGGACAGCTTTGTGCTACTGCTTGCTCCATTTGAAGTAATATGGAGCTACCACAATTTGTTCAGCCTTTACCACGGCAGACCTCGAGATGGAGGGGGCAGGGGGAAGGTGTTTCTGCAGATACAGTGTAGTTTGAGCAGTCGATCTGACTGGCCTGGGCTGGGCTGCATGGTCTTTGTGTCATCCTCTGAAAGTTAAATACAATTAAATGAGGAATAATGAATGCAGGCATGTAATGAGCTAAAAGGTCAGGCAAATCAAGAAACAGGATACAGGTGAGACAAACAGGGAAGGGGGTGCATGTAGTTTACACCTAGGCTGCAATTTCAATCACATCGTGGCTGCCATAAGTAAAAATGTACAGTTTCTGTCTGTAACTAGCACAGGATGCAATTGCTGCAGAAATGAAAGCTGTCAATTTTTTTTTTTCCTGAGAAGGGATGGAATTGTTAATGAGTCTAGATGAGGGATTTTAGGAATGAAGCTTCTTTTGGTCTGCCTGAGTACAGCTGCACCAGAACAATTTCTTTTGTACAAAGAAAAAAAAACCCACAAAACTGATTTGCAACTATCTTTGCAACTTGTGAAGAAAGAAAATTTTACGAATGTACTCAATACCTCACCAGGGAGATTTTTAGCGGATGAGACTACACATGGACATTTTCAGTGGTAAAAACTTCTAATCAGTTCTTTAATCCCATAGCTAGCAGCCAAAACCTCCGGCTCTTAGGAAGTGAAGGAAAGAGCTTGAGGCTCAGCTTTTGGCTTACAAATGCTTTTTCATGGAGATTATTGGGGAAAAAATAGAAAAGCCTTTACTGGTATGCAGTCTTTATGCTGAATTTTGAGTGTACTGACTGCCAGAAACATTGCACACTAATGTGAGTGAATACGTGCAATATATGGCTTCATATGGTCAATTTATGTTGTCAAGAACAGTACAGCTTCAATTGGCAAGATTTGCCACTGACACTAACTTCTATGTCAGAAAAGACAGGGAAAAGACGTGTCTGAGAAGAACAGGCTTGGAAGTAAAAGGTGGTGTGATCTAGGGAGCAGAATAATCCAGGTAGTAGATACAGCAGAAGCACTTCGTAGGAAGCAACATGAAAGTCCTAAGCAGCCTCCTTTTGAGGCACTGTGGTAATACAGCAGAGTACAAAAAACCAAACAGGTAGTGGAGAAAGAGTAGACTAAAGAGATGCTTCTTTACTTCAGAATCCTTTAGGCAGAAGCTTTACATGGTAATGTAGCTGTATGCATACTCTAACTTTTGAGAAAGCACTTCTTGGTGATTTTTAGCATGTGTTCAATTTTCTCCCTTTTACCCCTACATGAAACAAAGCTGATATGGAACGTTTTTGTTCAGGAATAAATGACATTTGAGGCTTTAAAAAAATATGTGAATTGAAACTTAATGATGAGAATTTTAATTTTTTTTGCACGAAAGTAATAGATTTTGTTTATTTCTTCCATTGTTCATGGCTCATTTTTCTAGAACTAGGAGCAAATATGTTTATGGGTAACTTTTTTGTTTCCTTAAAGATCATAAATATTCTTTAAAAGTTGTGTTTCTGCTGCCAGACTCTGAGTCATCTTCATTCATGCTGTGCAGTTACCTGTAAATATGGTGGCCTAAGCATGTTTATTTTGTAGGGCTCGAATATGTCATCAACCATCTCTTTTAATAAAATGACAGTTTTGACCGTGCCTGCATTTTTTTTTGCTTCTCTCTTTGTTTACCACTGCTCAATCAATGGCACTACAGTGCAGTTCTGGTAAGCACAGCACGTGCTACTATGGCAACATCCTTTGAAAAAAACAACAAAACAACAAATCATAATTTCAGTCAAGGGTTTCGACCGGATGAAGTAAACTTTCAGCCTTTGACATTTTGTGAAGAAGTTCCTGGGATACCAGTGCATCTGTATAGGAAGACAACCTGGCTCACATAACAAGGATGTTGTGTGTTACTTATTGTTCTGTTCTAGCTAAAACAAAAATATCTTGAAATATCATTCTGAATATCAGATTTTGAAGAGCTGTCAAAAGAAAAACTCTTAAAATTGTGTCTAATTCTTCCATATGCAACTAGAAATTGGATGAAAGGACCAGTTGAAACTATTTCCATCCTGCGTTGCCGTGCTAGAACTGGAAGTAAGTTTTGGAAGCGATACTTACCTGCCATTCGATAAAAGGAGGTTGACTGCGGCTCATAATCTCCTGTCCAAACTTGGTATTGTGACTTTTGTGCTAAGAAAAAACATTACCTCTAGGCAGAATCCTTCACTTATCAAGAAGAAGATTAATTTCTTGACTGTAAAGAAATCAAACCTTGAGGAAAAGTTTCAGTTAAAAGCCTTATTGGCTTTGGGAGCAACTCCCAAGGAAAGCTTATACTAATGCTTTAAACGTTTTAAAATCGGGTTGAGTCAAGTACTTCAGAATATATTTTGGAGAATTATGTTACTTGGGCCAAGGAAAGAACAAGATGCAATTAGGTTAACAGTAAGTTTTCTCTATCTGTAATCTTTTTACTTTTTTTAATGGAACTGTAGAAAAGTTAACTTGTTCAAATCTTATTCCTTCCAGCTTTTATTTAAAAATTATAAATAAAAAGTAGAATATGCTGTCACATCCTGCCCAGAGGTATGGGTGGGGGGAGAGGTGATTCAGATTTGGCAGCCCCCTTTTTTGGAAAGGGGGATACTTACGGTCCATAAACAAAAGACATTTATTTTGCAGCTTGTCCGGATTGGCAAATGATTTGATGGCAGAGGGATTTATGGTATTTTAGGTTCAACTGGTAAACATAAAAAGTCTGCAGCACATGTGGGTCTGTAAATATTACGTTACTATATTATTCATAAAAAGGAAAGCAAAATAATAGTAATATAAGAAAGCAAGAAAAAGAGAGAGATTTCACCTGTATGGCTCCACAGTGTCTATGATGGGGTTCATAGTTGTGCAGCATCCTCCGGTGTCTGTTTCAGTTCCCGTGGTGAGCCTGGTGGGCAGAGGAATCCTCAGGGTGGTGGGTGCACCAGTGCTTGCACAGGTGGGCTTTTTATAGTCCCCTGGATTGCCTTTGTCTGTGGCTGGTTTGTTATCAACAATACATAAATCGCACTTCACCTTATCCTCGATGTCCCATCTCCTGCTCCTAGGGGTGTCCCATCGGTGTCCCATCTCCTGTGGCTAGATGTTACAGAACTAGTTTTGCCACAATGTTTGAGAAATGATCCTTTTCAGTCTCTCACATCTGCCAGTTGATGTTTCTGAAGATAGTCTAGAAAAAATGGAATTTTATGTAAAGACAGAGGCAGATTTAGATTTTTAAGGTAACAGCAATCCTTCTGCTATCAGGGGAGCAACTTGTTTCAGGGCCTTAATTCTGTAGTATTTCTTGCTCTGTACTATCAATGGGAGTATAACAGAGTCCTTTATAGCAAACTCAGTTCTGGCTGTAACTTTTTCTCTGGGGAGAACAACACTTTGACTTTTCTGAAAACGCAAAGAGATAACAGAGCACAAGTGTCACAGATACTGCTGTACTATAATATAGTGTTTTACTCAGTTGATGGGGTACTTTTCCAGTAAGGTAAGAACTTGCCCAAGTGTCCAAATACCACTGTCACCTGAGGAAGATACAATACACAGGCTGGATAACGGACATGGCTTAGAACCCAACAGAATAATATATACAACTAGAGGTCATTACTTTATTGTGTGTATCGAAGCTGATATTTTATTAATTGCATTGCAATTTACAGGTTTTTCAGTCTTCTCTGATGTATGAAACATGGCCTTAAGCTATATCAAGAGATCTTTTGAATATTTTGGCAGTACATTTCTTCTGGAAAAGCTAGATGCAGTTAATTGGCAAACACATGCTACCATAGCAAGCAAATTTGTAATCCCTCTCATGCTTAGAAGATGAATTCCTGATGTAACGCAGGCCCCAAAGCACATAATCACAGAGTACATCCTCATTGACTTGGAAGTATCCTTTTTTTCACTTTTGCCTTTGCATAGTTATGCTTTTGGGAGTAGGTGAACCTGTTTTGTACATGTAGACTGTACTTTGTCTTCATTATAATTGTGTGTTCTCTTTGTGGGAGAGAATACAGGGTAAAGCTGAGGAATCTGTGTAGTAGCTTTCTCAAAAAAAACCAGAAACTATGGAAAGCTCTCCTGTCTCCAACTTGCTTTCAGGGTATCACTTGAAATGGTGAATCATCACCAAGACCAAAGTTAAATAGCTACTTTGTGAAGCCTGTTACATATTAAGTACTCGATACCCTTCAGCAGCAGAGTAACATGTAGTCAAATAACAATTGTTTGCAGTTCTGGATTAGAAACTTATTTCTCCATGTCGTCTGAGCCTTTTATTACCAATATGTGCATGCTAATGGTCTGTTGACTGATCTTTGCAAGAAAGTGATCTGTGGACAAGATTGGATTTTCACTGATTGCAGGAAAAATATCTCAGCATGATTTTTGGAGGTCCTCAGCTGCTTCTAGTGTCAAGCCTTATGATTATAGAGCAAGCTAAATAGAAGGCCAGAAAATGTCTTTGTTTTCCTCAGAGAAAGTGTTGGAGGGGGAAATTCTGAATAGGTTTTCTCATAGGAAACAGCACCTTCAGCAAAGAAAATAAAGCTGATCTTGAAACATTGCAAGGATGTTCTGGAGGAGTTGCACCTTGAAATCTATGTGTCGTCTTCTATTGGGAGCCAGCTTCCTTGGCTATTTCCCATGATGTACCACCCTTTTCCCTCTTCCAGTGTCCCATGACCAGAGAACTTGTCATTTAGAAGAGACTAGGTGCTGAAATAGTTGAACTAAAACTACCCTGTACCACAATGTTAGCTTATTCAAATCAAAATGCTGTGGGTTTGGATGCTCTGTTCCTCGGCAAAGCGTCCTTTGGAAATCAGGTGCTTTCATATTTTGCTTCAAAGCAATTTCCACAGGACATTTTTGCTGTCTTTATTAGGAAGTGACAAGTATGTTAAATTTGTTATTGGAATTGACTTTATTCAGAAAATAATTTACTGCCTTAAACTTCACTTTAAAATGCTGTATTTTCTGGCTTAAATTTTTATTTCACCTTATCTGGATTCTCTGGCTTACATTTTTCAAACTGGTACATGTTTGTATAAAATGGGTATCTACTTAAATATAATCATTTATATCATTGTAAAAAATAACAGCAGACGGATCCCGCTTGGTGTTTGCAAACAACAATAATGTCTGATGACGAATGCACAATATTGTCTTTCTAAATTGCTGTTTATGGTGAAATGCAGCCTTTAGTAAGGACTTACTGTATATGTTAAAGAGTATCCTAGATTTCTGCAAAATGCTTCAATAAACTTGTCACGTAGATTTCTCTCCCTACTGGAAAAGATAACTTCCTGTCTCCTCTGTGTTTAACTCTGGTTTGCATTTATCAGTGAAGGCATGCATGTGTATATAAGGTTTATATGAACTGCACAGTTATTGTTATTTCCTCTCATACACAGAATAAAAGGTTCCTTTCAGCCTGACCGAATTTTAATTCTGTTTCTGAGAACAAAAGAACAGGAAAGCATCAGTCAGACTCTGAGTGAGAGCATGTTGTGGGTGTCCTCTGCATAATCTGTGTGGCTGTGGGTGGCACAGCCTAGGCTTAGCTAAGAGAACAGCCTGACTTGCCTCCCATAAGCTTGCTTTTAGTGTTTGAGGATTTTATCAACTGCAGACTCCTCAGGTTAGTGTTTTCCATGCTGTGTGTGTGCCTCTGGCTGCTTGTATCCAGCAATTCCTTGTGAAAACTTCAGACCAATACGGTGCAGCTATTTATAAGACAATGATTAGGGGAAAATGCTATGTTTAAATCACTTGAAAGAATAAATCTGAAAATATTTTTAAGAACCACCAGCAGTGTTTTCTCCTCCTCTCAACCCACCAAACCCCATGTTTTAGTGCCAACACTTGAAGTCATGAATAATTGTCTGCAAACATTCTCTTTTTTCCATGAAAAGCAACCTGCTTTTAGCTGTGTCAAAAGCCTCTGAAAGAGGCTTTCTGAGTACAATCAACAGACGTTTTCAATAGGGCACCAGATTTCTCTAGTGACAACTGCCCTCGTTACACCCTGGGACACTTGACAGTGTTTGTCCTTATGATCACACTGCCCCAAACTACTCGCTCTTGTGTGACTAAGTGTGGTCCAGATTTGAGCCCTGGTGACCGAAATAGATTTTCCCCCAAAATTGTGCCTGAAGCAAAGGGAAAGCAACTTTCAAATTGTGGGCTAGGATGTCACTTCTCCCATGCTTTCCACCCCTTAGGGCTGAGGAGGAAGAGATTCAACTAAGATACAGAGGAGGCAGGAGCTCAACCTACAAGAGGGTGGTGGAGGCAGGTGTGATTAAGACCAGATAAGGGAACTAGGGCAGAGAGCTCTCTAGGATGAAAATAACTGAGAAGTGGAGGTGAAAAGAGAAGAGTGGGGTGGTTATAGAGACAAACTGGCATGAGGTTAGATGCCCACTGAGATTTTCAGAGTCATTCTAATTATTTGTTTCTGTTATTTTCTTCTCACTTCATCATTGAAACATATGATGGTATCCTGAACACTTGTTTTATACCTTATCAGCCTGTGTATTTTCTTCTAGTGTTTTTAGTCAAATAAAGTCTCCTGCTGTCTTGATTCTTCTATACAGCATTTTTCAGTCTGTGATCAGTTGCAGTCTGAGCTTGCTTATGCACTTTTCCATTCAACTCAAGTATTTTAGTCAGCCTTATCTTATTGATACTTCTTTGTTACTTAGGATTCCCAGTGTATGTACATTGTTTAATGCAAAATACTTTTTTCTCTGAGTTTGTTTGTTTGTGGTTTTTTTTGGCTAGATCTGTGCAATGTGTGTCCCATTTTCAAGTGTGCATTGTTAAGGAAATAGACTTCCTGTACTCTCTACTGGCTACACTCGATCTCATATTTCATCTTAAAGACTAACCTTAAATAGCTGACAAGTTTTCAGATGTCTTTGCTAAGAGCCTCACATCATGAGGAGGCATGTGGATCTTCAAAAACTGTGTGATATTTGTGAAACAGGCAGAGTGGCCTGAAATAGCTGAGGCTAGAAATCCAAGAAGGTCCCTCCTCAATCAATTGATATTGTGAAGTAAACAGAACGAAGAGCACTTGCAGGTTCAAGCTACTGTTATTTGATAGTCAAGTTCCTTTCAGGAGGCAACCATAAAATTTCAGCTTAGCTAATCTAGATCTTTATTTGGAGTCATCCAGGGAAAATTATTACCACCATAAAGTTTACAGCTTTCTAAAATAAGGCTGCATTCTGTTTTGTCTCCAGATTAAGTGGGGGAACAGTTCTGGAAACAGTAAACTAAACTATTTTGATGTTTACTTCTTGAAGTAAAAACCTGATATCTGAATTTTGTCCCTTCCCATGCAATTTCTCTTCAGATAAGTCTCATGTACAGATGTTTGTGTACAAATTGTCAAAGTGGAAAGGCCGATTTTTCAGGAAAATGCTAATAAAATTTTTGTGGTTTTTTTTCAGATTCATATTTATTATTTATATGAAAAGTGTGCTTCACTGTAATATCATTTCTTTGGAAGTCCTTACAAATATACAGGGTGTTTCAAAAAGACAGAACCAATTTCAAAGCTCAAATTTCAAATGACTGAGGTGAGGGGCTGTTCGTGCACTGGGAGAGGCATCTAGCAGTAACCATGTGGTAAGAGTTTCATTCATGGGCGATTCAGAGATATAGTGATTTCAGATGGTGTCCATCTCTTTGAAACACACGGTGGTATGAGGAACCATGAAAAGTTTTAAGCAGCTCTAGCATATATTTTGATAAAATGCTGTGAGGTATGTCACTGGAGATTTTGTTTGACCAACATACCTATATAATTGTTAGCAATGCTACAGCACTCTTGTGAAAAGCCTTCATTTTCTTCCACTTAAGATTGCATCCTTAATATTGTGAATGTTGCTGCCTGGCCTCAATGTAACCTAAATACTGATTATTGTGAAACATGTACAAGTTCTTCAAATACAAAAATATATTTAATTGCCTTCTTATCATAGAACGATTTTGGTTGGAAAGGACCTTCAAAGGTCATCTAGTCTATCCCCCCTGCAATGAGCAGGGATGTCTTCAGCTAGACCAGGTTGTTCAGAGCCCCATCTAACCTGACCTTGACTGTTTCTATGAATGGTATATTCGCAGTCTCTCTGGCAACCTGCTTTGCTTTAGTTAAATTCTGCAGCAGTAGGTAGTTCAGAAGGATTGAATGTGACTGCTCTACTCTGTCATTCTCCTCTTTTACTTTTGTCCTTCATACCAATATAGCCTGCCATGTGTCAGCCAGCTTCCTCTAGCCATATGATGTCATTGTCATGTTACATTTCCCCTAGTTAAGCTCCTTCTCACAATACAGGCTCAGAGAGTGATAAGAAAGAAATCTAATTGCCTATAAAATGTGGTTTTGATAACATATTGAAGAGGATTAAATTACAAGGTCTGCACATTAATTGGGTGGAACTGGATTCGAAGACTGAGGGAGCACCTTCTCGTCTGGTGTTCAGCTCATCTAACTCAGTTGAGAAATCCTGACATTATAGCAGCACTAGAATCAGAAAGTGGAGGTACAGTACCAGACTTACTTCTTGCTTCCCAAAAGTTCAGGATGTTGAGGTCAGCCAATGGCGGTGCCTGACGAGCGGATGGCAAGGCAAACTGGGTCTCCCTTGCAGGCACCTTCCTGCTTCTGCCAAGCCCCTGGTGTGAGGGGTGGGTCCAAAGGACAGAAACACAAGCTGTTACTGAATGTATTTTTGGCACAAGCGTTCAGTGCATTCTTGCTCAACGGCTATTGAAATTCATAATAATGAGGCTTTGAGAAGCTTATAGGTGAAAAAATATCAGCCTGGCTTTCAGTCTGGCCAACTCTTAATGCCACAGCCAGCTGTGTGTGGATGAAATGCACCCATGAAGATTACAAATAACACAAGGGTAGACATGCAAGGTCCAGGCCAAGGCGGACTTACAGGGCAACAGCCTTATTCACAGCACAGTCCTGTTTTATTCACCATTTCTAGCACACATGCTCTAAGCTTCCTGTTAAAGACTAGCTGAAACATGCATATGGGTCCCAGTGGATGCATTAGGATTGCAGAGGCAGTGTGCACGTTTGTATTTCCTGATTTTAAGTGCTTAAGTTTTCAACCTAGCTCTTAAATTCCATTATTCTTTAGGTAGACATACGCACTATATTCTTCTGCCCACTTTCTTTCAGAACTAGTACAATGAGTAAAAACCTACTGAACAAATTTCATTAAAAAAAAAAAGGCAAAGTAAAAAAAAATAAGTGTAAACTTTAGTGCTGAGGTGTTGTCTTTGTAGTTAATAAAAATTTTCTGTAGCAAGTGCCTGGGTCTCATGTACTTAAATCCCCTACAATTCTATATGTTTATAAAAAGGACTGCAGAAGAAAAATTTAACCTTGAGTTTTAACTTTTAAAATAGCTTCGGTTTAAAAAATGTTAGTATCTTAATAGTGAGGTAGCTCCTGGGTTTTTTTGTTGTTGTTGTTGTGGGGGTTTTTTGGTGTTGGTTGTTTTTTTTTTTTACTAGCTGCTGCCAAATGCTAACGTTATTTCTTGGGTGTCATAAAAAGAACAAAATTGTGGCTACTTTCAACTTCGTATTAGTGGGAATAATTTAATTTAAGAGGTATAACACTACCGTTTGGCTCAATTAGATTTGAACAGACAAAGTAACTCATAATTACTGGAGAGAAAGCAAGCTTCTGTTTCAACAATACAGATTCAGAGGGCTTCATTTCCAGAATGATCTCCCACAGCATGAAATATGTTTAATTTAAATCTTAAACTTTGTTCACAACCAAGCAAACTCTTTAACAAGATTTTTTACATGAGCTTTTCATTCTAATTTCCTAGGGTTTCTTTTCCTCTTCAGTGTGCTTTAAATATCTGCTAGAAAACACCAAATTATATCTTTGTGACCCATCAACAGCTCAGGTCTCAGAAAATACAGTGAACACATGTGCACCTATGTGTGGTTTTGTGTGTATATATACATGCATGTAGTTATAATGACTGAAATGAGGCTGTGTGAATATACAAGACCCTTTTTGTTAGCTCTTTGCCAAGCTCTATCAAGGTAACATCTACTTTGTGTGAGGGAAATACCTTAGCTCGAGTGATTCAGTTAATGAAGATGCCCTTGTTGGTCTGTCCTATCATCCCAACAGCCTTTTCAGTGAGAAGTGCTGGACTTGATGGTGAATGTGCAAAGTAACCAGCCTTGACCATTTATCTGCTTGCTGGAAATCCAGAGACCTACACAATTTCACCAGGAGCTCTAACTAGGGGAGGAATTTGGCTTAATCTCCACAGACTTTATTCCTCATCCTTCCTGGCTTTCACCAAGAAGTCCAGGTGGTTTAGATCCCTTGGCATTGGACTTGCCACTCCTCTCTACCTGCTGGTTCTCATGGGTTTCCATTGGGCTGCCCTAACGACGGGGAAGAAAACAGATGAGGGATCTGGCTGCAGAAACTTCTTCAGCCAGTTCCCAGCTTGCTGATTTGTTTCAAGATCTGGCCCTTGAAAAACTTACTCCTTGATATCTTGTGCTATTCTTGTCGTGAACAATAGCACTGAAAGACTAGAGTCTGCTTTTTTTTCTCGGCAAAAAAAAAAAACCCTATGCTGGGCCTCACCTCATTTTTCATTTTAAATGACACAGTCATTGGAAGCCCAGGAGAAGCATAAACTGCTTGAGGAGATATGCGAGAAATAATTTTTTTTTTTTTAACTTAAACTTGGGAATGAAGGTTCAGAAAGGCCTTAAGCTGCCTATCTCTTCTGCAGAAAATGATAACAAGTTACTTGCTTTTTAAAAGGTCAGATCTTTGGGATGAGAGATGCAGTTTTGTGTGGGATAAAAGAACCGTGCCATCAGGAGGCACTGGGATTAATATGTTCTACATCATGACTCATAATCATATTTATTGTAAGTGGTAAATATTTTTTCTCTTCAGAGTTTGTGCTACAACTAGATATAAGCTTTTCACCTGGGAAATGTGGCATCAGTGTAGGAATTTGAAGTTTAGACGCTTCTGACAACTGTCAGTTCAGAATCTGTGATGAGACATAAAAGCAATGATCATAAATCCACAGTAAGGGACAGCTTAACCTTTTGATCTTGAAATGCCTACAAGTATTTTATTGTTTGATATAAACTTACACATTTTTACACATACACAGCAATAAACTATTGTGAAATAAAATTACCATGCTGACAAGTCAGAATTCATTTTTCTTCCTTAGGAAAACAAAAAAATGAAAAATGTAAGGATATTGAACATTCCTCTGACTTCTGTTGATGTTACTCCCCTAGATGGTAACCTCAAAAAGATCTGCTTTTGACATGAGCACAGAATCCTTGACAAGACCAGAAAGGTGGTATTTCTGGTGGTTTTCAAGCAAATCAAGAGCAACATACCATCTGAATTCTAATGAAAGCATGAACACATAGAACTGTGTCCTTTACAGCACGATGCTTGAAAACTCTGGTAATAGGAGAAAACTACAGCCCAAATGTTTGATTAATATGCAGGTGCTTATGCACAACTCCATGCAGTTCTACAGTTGGCAGAGCTGCCAGTTCTCACAAATAAACTGTGTGTGTCATGACATGTAAGATCATTATTAAAATATCATCTTGCTGAGAATCTGGATTTTCTTAGAAATAAGTGAGCTTTCTGTTCTGGAAAACAATTGGGAGATAGGAGTCTAAAAGTCTTGGCATTCAGGGCACGGACTGAACATACTTCTTCAACTACATCAGCTTTCTATTTTGACCTCTCTTAAAATCAACATTTTGAGGACTGCTTTGAGAATCCAGCAATTGGCTTATTTGTCCAAAATAAGGGGAGTCTTGAATCAGTATTAGTATTTGCCTATTTTTTTCTCATGTTCATAAAACTTTTAATGTACTTTCTTTAGTAAACGCTACATTTTCGTGCAACTGATGTCACATGTATACCAGTACGTGAGTTCTGCATTACAGAGACAACATTGGTATGTGTTATATTCTGCTGAAATCTGCCCAAAGCCAGAAGCAAGTCCTGATGAAGTCCTAATGAATCTAGATGTCAGAGTAGATACAACTCTAGGCTAATTACAAATGCTGTTTGGATATATGCTGAAAGCTCCCAGAATGTTTGGGTGTTTCATTGTGTTTATGAAATTTTGCTCAGCAAGCTCTTTTGGAAATTCTTCCCACTGACTTGGGCTTTCTCTTCAGTCACTTTTGCATTCTGTTGCCTAGAGAAGTATTTCACTTACGCATCACATTCTTGTAGCTTATTTAAATTTTTAAAATTCAAGTGTAGTTTTGGGTTGTGTACCTCTGTGAAATTCTTGGCGTGGTGGGCGAAGGGATATTTAAATAAAGTTCTCCTCTGTCATGCAAAGATGCTTTTCTAGGGCTTAATCTGCTGGAATTTATTGCTGACCCACAGCCTTCTATGTTGTATAAGTGGCCTTATAAGATCATTTGCTAACTACAAACTACTTCACAGCATACATTCATGAACTAGTGTAATTTCATCTCATTGGAACTAGTAGTTTAAGTACATCTCTTGAAAAGAGCAGCTGCATTTGCTGAAATACATTTTTAAATTACAATTCTTTGATAAGATACAAATAGCCTTGAGAATACTGTTTTGGTCATAAGGTCCCTTGGTATATTTTACATAAATCATTGATCAAGATACAAAAACCAGTAAAGAAACTGCCCCAAGAAGCCCTTCAGATTAATAATGCATCTACTTTATTCTGGGGAGAAAAACTGCAAGGAGTGCAGAAGTTGAATTTCCATACAGGGCAGACCAAATCTTAAAAGTTTCATTTACACTCCCCCATTGTCTGGTCCCTAAGCCAGGATGTAATGAGCTCTCTTTAACTCAGAACACAATAATAATCATGCTGAAGTTCTCTGATGCCTGTGGAAAAGAGTGTTTCATATTCTCTTCAGTAAGTCAGAATGAAAGAAACCTGCATATCCTTTGCTCTTTAAAGTCTTGTAAGACTTTCATTTACAAAAACAAAACACAACACCACCACAAATTGAAATTATTGTGAAGCAATGTAATGTGGTCTCTGGTCTGCATAGATAATCTAAATAGTGCTAAACAATTAATATATGTGTCCAATAGATGATTATTATAAAGAAAAAAAAGCCAGAACTGGAAAAAGAACACTTAAAAGTTCAGGCCTGCTGACAATTTTTTTTTCCAGATTTATTTACAATTATAAAGAGGCAGGGAATGATGAAGGAAGTTAATCTAAAAAAAAAGTGTGTTTAAATGTAGAATTATGTAGTGCCTGTAATTTGTTGGGGTAAGAGGTCAATGGGAATAATTTCCTTATTTTAGTTAAAAACATATAAGCTATACATTTTAATAGCATAATATTAAAATTCATTGCATATGTGTTTACCAGGAAATGGGGAAAAAAGATGGAGATTCCTTGGATAAGAAACAATTTACTTTTTTCCTTCCTGTTCTGTTTTGTTTGTTTGTGTTTTATTTGGGGTTTTTTTTGTTCCGTTTTTAAATACATATGGATGGAAGAACCTGTGAGGACAGTTGTATTATGAATAGTTCTTTAACAGACAGTTCAGGTACCCCTTTGGGTGTTTGTTTCTTGGTTTTGCTCAAATAGTTCAATTTATTTTAATCAGTTCCTGTCTTTTTTTCCCTGTGTTTTCTATATACAGTCAAAAGTAATAGAATAAAATTCTGTGAAAAAGAGCAAAGAACTCAGTTTGGATGGAAGTAAGATTTTTCTCTTTTTCCCTTTAGGGATAAACAGAGTGATGCCTCCAATTTTGTAATATTTATGTAAAATTTTGAAAGGATGCTGTTCACGTTTTCTCACACTATGCTAACCTTCAGCTGTACCAAGTCTGTTTAATTAAAAAGCTTACAAAGTTGCTTCCAAACTTTACTGGTAAAGACAATGAGATCTCACTTTTTTTTTTTTTTTTTAACTGAGCTAATAACTGGAGGCAACTGCCTTTCTTAAGAAGAAATAGAAATGATCAGCCTTGTTATACATCTATCTTTCTGTATACTGATAAAAGTACATGCATATGTGTGTGAGAGAGAAAGGGTTTTTTTCTTGGAAAGTAGAGATATATATGTATCCGCAGGGTAAGAAATTGCTGTCTTCAAAGGAGAATGGGCAGTGTTTTATTAATGATCTTTTGCTGCATATAGCAAATATGCCTGTAGTGGGGGTGGATGGGGTCTTAGCTATCTCCCTAGAGCCAGATGGTAAATCTAAAGCATCAGCTGCCAAGTCTGCATCCTATGGAGGACTGAGAAAGCAGAGAGTGAAGGGACTGTTTTGTGGTGGTTAAAACCAGCCTTTCTAGAAAAAGAGGTATCCCATGCAGCTTCATGATGGTAGAAGAACAGACTCATGGCCCAGGGACTCCATCAGCTTCTGTGTTGGAAATAAACTTTGCATCACGTGGAAAACAATTTCACTAATGCATGCTGTATTGCAGCCACCTTTAGCTGTCTCTCCCAGGTCTGCTGCTGCTGCCACCTCTGACAAAGTGACAGTCGCAATGTGTGGGAAGAAATATTCAATGGCACGTTGTAGTGGGGTAGCCTTCTCTAAGGGCCAGGTGCTCACCCAGCCGCTTGCTCACTCACCCTCCTCAGCGGTGGGGTGGGGAGGGAGAAAAAAGGCTTGTGGATTGAGATAAAGGCAGGGACATTGTGTATGAATTACTGTGACAGCAGATGAGACTTGACTTTGAGAAACTTAATTTTGTTGCCATTTAAAATAGATTTGGGTATTGAGAAATAAAAAGTCAAGCATTAAAACCACAGTGTCCAGTTCTGGGCCCCTCAGTTCAAGAAGGACAGGGAACTGCTGGAGAGAGTCCAGCGCAAGGCAATGAAGATGATTAAGGGAGTGGAGCATCTCCCTTATGAGGAAAGGCTGAGGGAGCTGGATCTCTTTAGCTTGGAGGAGACTGAGGGGTGACCTTATTAATGTTTATAAATGCGTAAAGGGTGAGTGTCATGAGGATGGAGCCAGCCTCTTCTCAGTGACAACCAACAGTAAGACAAGGGGTAATGGGTTCAAACTGGAACACAGGAAGTTCCACTTAAATTTGAGAAGAAACTTCTTCTCAGTGAGAGTGACAGTGCACTGGAACAGGCTGGCCAGGGAGGTTGTGGAGTCTCCTTCTCTGGAGACACTCAAAACCCACCTGGACACATTCCTGTGTAACCTCATCTGGGTGTTCCTCCTCTGTCAGGGGGTTGGACTAGATGATCTTTTGAGGTCCCTTCCAATCCCTAACATTCTGTGATTCTGTGACCTTTCCTCCCTGCTCCTCTCCCGGGATGAGCAGTGGGGCTGCTGGAGCCAGCTGTGTCCGGCACAGGGCAGCCCCAGCCTCTCCTCACAAAGATCTCTGCAGACCCACAGCCAGCACACAAACCCAGTAAATACATACAGCAGGAGAAGAGCATTAAATGGGATTTCCAAAGCAAATGTGATAATCAGATGTGTGAGAAATGGTGCATTGCACAAAAGGAGAAACTGTGTTAAAATAAATCCCTGAAATGTGCACAGGTTTACATTAACAGTAACAGATCATGGCCTTCCCATGTGAGAAAATACATAATGCATTTCCCTCGTTAAAAAGTTTAAAATAGTCACTAAAAATAGATTGATTATACGGAATATGATGTAGTGGGTGCCAATAATTGTGCCTTATGTAATACAGCTGTTGGGATAATTTGAAAAATGCTGTTTGATGTACCTAATAAGTTAAATTAAAAAAATATTTGGAAACATTGACTTATCTTAAAACCAAAAAAAAAAGAAAACATGGAACATCCTCAGACTACCTGAAATACGAAATGACACAGAATGCTTATTAATGTAAAGTGAAGGCTTAATAAACTGTTGAGAGGAAAAAAAGGCACATAATAAAGAAAATTAGCTAAAAGAACTTCTATGAAAAGGGCAACGGAACTGCTAAAAAGCATTCTGGCTTATCTCCTCGGGAGAGCTCATCTGAAAGCCATTTGTCAAATAAGAACTGAAAAGGGATGTGATAAGAGATCCTAGATCTATTAAATCTGTCTTTTAGGATTTTTATACCTATTGTGTCATATCACCTCACAATACAGAGTGAATAAAATCATATTTTAAAATGTGAAATTGCCATTTATATAAAAAGATGCAATTATATTAGGGGAGACAGTCTCAAATGGAGGCTGAAAATATTTAAGATTTAATAAAACTTTTAGGAAGTTTGCTAAAAATTTAGAAACAGGAAGGCCTTTGAAAAGTAAGTGGAAGTTGACAGTGCCTGATCAGTTGGTTTATTTTAAAACCTACAGCTGCAGATTTCAAGATGGATAAAAAACGTTAGTAGTACTGTTTGCCATCATGACACACTGTTTTGTTGAAAGAAAAATGCATGTTTGGAATGAGAGAATTCTGAAAGCCCTGATCCTGCATTAAATCATACTTAGTCGCTTGCATAATTGTGATTTTTATGATATTATTGTCCTCTTACTGCAATTGTGTTATGCAGTGTTTCACCACCGTAAAAATGAAATCTTTTTTAGCTGTTGTATACATATCTTTTTTACAACCCGTATCTCACAACAAAGTTTGAAATTCGAGAAAGGGAGGTTATCTAGAAATCATGCAGGAGGTCCCAAGTGAAAACTGAAAAAATTTTTTCAATTGTCAGAGTGAAGATTCTAATTTCTAATCGCTTCTTGTATATGGATAGAGATGTATGTATAGCTGTGACTTTTATTGTTAGATTTCTCTTTAAAAGTTATTAAAATATACACTGCCTGGAGGAATGAAGATTAATGTACAGTCTGCTACTAAAAATGAGCTAGCTTGTATTGTAAGGGTGGAAGATTCAGATAACCTGTTATCTATGATGAATGGAGTGTGCCCATGCTGCTCACAAAGGTACTTGTTTTGTCATCGTGACTTATAAAGGGACTATGACTATGTTGAGTGGCTATCGTTACCGTTTTGAGGTATTTTGAATGATATGAATTCTGCTTGATCTTAAAGCACAGGAAAAAATCTGCCTTGTATTTATTCCAAGAAATAGCATTGTGTGTCAAGACAGATTGTGGGAAACATTGGCTCACTTTGTGGTTTATACATAAATATTGTGACCTTCAGAAAAATCACTTAATCTACCCTCTAACTCTATTATCCATTTTTATAAATAGTAATTGTCAATTTTAAGAGCATTTTTGAGAACATAATCTATCACTAGTTTCAAAAAAGGTGAGATATGATGATGATAAGAGACAAAAAAATGGCAAAGTAAATGTTGCTTAGCTTTCTGTTCTTCTTGCTGGGTCATTTTCTGTAGCTATAGAAGCACTATTTGGAATATTAAACAAGTATAACTTAGTGCAAGGAAATGTTGTGGACTTGAAGCAGGAATTACCAGGCCACAGTCTACAGTCTGTGACTTGACAGAAGGTCAGACAAGATTATCCTAGTAGTGTCTTTCACTTCAAAGTCTAGCCAATGTTAGCAGTCTCATCTGAAAATGCTAAGCAAAAACCCTGTTAATACGTGACACAAGTTTATATTCTACACAGCAATTTTGCATAATATCTTCAGTTCTCCTGACTGCTGCATGTATCAGTAGAGAAGGAAGCACAAAATCCCATGTCATTTTTTATACATCTCTACAAAACTAAAATATTTCCACTTATGTGTAAATGGCTTCATAAATGTAAAACCTCATGCTGGTCCCGTGCAAAGCTCGCTGTTGGAGCCCTTGTGAAGGAGCTTCCCCCCCAGAACTTGCAAGAGCATTTTTGTGCTGCTTTGTGGGCTGCACATACAGCAAGTGCGGCCTCCAATGAAGCGTCAGGCAGCAAAGTCCACACAGAAACTGTGACCAGTAGAGGTCAAGTCTCTCTGCCACTGTGGTCAGGAGAGTACCACAAGATGTTCAGTTTGGAGTTGAGTTTGTTAAGCACAGAACAGTCCAGGGCCTGTGTAAGAGGGGTGGGATACGGTCAGGACAAGGGCCCATAACAAGACACAGGAGGACTTTGAATCCAAGCCAAGTGCACTGCGAGCACACCCTGAGTCAATGTCCTGCCCTTCTGGTTATTACTTTGCTTGAAGCTTTGCTACCAAACTCAGTCTGTGGCCATCCCTCAGGAGGTGTGATTCATGCTGGTGTCTGCTGGCAATGTGGGTATTAGTAACAAGGAACAGTGTTGCCAGAACTGCTGCACAGCCTAATGGGAAAGGAAGGGAAGGGAAGGGAAGGGAAGGGAAGGGAAGGGAAGGGAAGGGAAGGGAAGGGAAGGGAAGGGAAGGGAAGGGAAGGGAAGGGAAGGGAAGGGAAGGGAAGGGAAGGGAAGGGAAGGGAAGGGAAGGGAAGGGAAGGGAAGGGAGAGTACAATTTTCCCCTTTCCTCAGTCTGTTATATGCCCATGTATGAGGTGGATCTTGCCTTTGAGTCTCTTATAATCCTTTAAGGACAAAAAAGGAAGCAGGGACTAGATGATCTTTTGAGGTCCCTTCCAATCCCAAACATACTGTGATACTGTGATTATCTTTCAAGCTTTTAAAAGCCCTGGTTTAAAAAAAAAAAAAAAAAAGAAAAGAAAAAAAAAGGAAAAAAATGTTAATAACAAAGAGAACAAAGAGTATAATTGGATTCCTGGGATTAAAACAATATTATTGGGTAGTTGACTTAACTGCAACACATGTCAGCAGACATTTCTTGTGCTAAGACAGGTGGAATCTTGGAGACTTGGCCTTAATGTACTGTATTTGTTGTTAATTAAGGATTTACTATTCCAAAAGCTCTCAATTAGAAACCAAAAGGATTTGGACCTTCTTTTTAAAAATAAAATAAAACTGTGGCAAGTTCCTGTCACTGCATTTAAGATTTTAGCTTCAAAACATTTAATATAGTTGAGAAATTAGTTTAGTAGAAAAAGCCATAAAACATTAATAACCTGCTTTTATAAATGACCATTTATAAACCAAGGCAGCAGGAAGGAGTTATGTCACTCCCCTCTCAAATATTCCATTTACGTTGTTCTGTAATTCAAAATATTTAAACAATTGCTTTAGAATCAATCTTATTCCTGGATAGTCAGAGAGAAGAGTGAGAACATATTAAACTGTATGATTAATGTACAAAAATAGCAAACCAAATTACAAGAAAAAATGAAAATGTTTTGGTTTCAAACTGAAAGTGGAAATACACACAATAGAGGGTGTCTCCACGTGAAAATCAATGGAATTCATCAATTTTATATCAACTGACCAAATTTCTGGAAGTATTTCAAAAATATTTTGGTCAAGGTAGAGATTTTCATAACTAACACAGCTTTTCACATATTTTATAAATCTGTGTAAATATATTAGTTTTGCTTTTGTTGGAGGGAAAGGAGATGTAAACCCCATCAAAAGGTTGTTTTTCTAAATGGCAAAATTTGAATTCTTGCTTCTGTCCGCTTTTGCTACAGTGGGAAATATGAAAGAGAAAAAAGAGAGAATCTCATCTATTTCAAAACAAAGTCTTTCCCTGAAAATGTCAAGAAAAACAAAAAAATATGTTGCTTTACCTTACATTGTTAATAGAAAACACACTCATTTTTTGTCAAGATATGATAGATTCTAGTCTATGCAGCCAAGGCTGTGGCTCACGAAACAGGAGCCAGAGGAGCTGCAATGGTGGAGATGTTGCTAAATGGGAAGCTGGCTTGAGGCAGGTCATTGCTGTTTCCTGAAAGTATAGAATTACTGACAGTTCAAATTATTGGAACAATTATTCATAAAAGAAATATTATGTTCTTTCCAGGAAGCCATATTTAGAGAATACTGAAATAGCAAATGCAAAACCCATTAAGATCCAAACAACTTCTTAAAATATTCTCTCTTATACAGACCTGCAGTGTTTTAAGGATCAGCGTTCTATTGTAAAAGGTCAGACTCCTGAGATGCAGCTTTCAACTGGTATAAACAGAAATAATTGCACCAGCATCACTGATTTTCATCAACTGACATTTGGCTTTTTCTCAACCCCATAAAGCAAACTCTGCACAGGAGGGTATCAGCACAAGTGATGCTGTTCAAGGGAACCAGAGCCCTCAAAACTGATGTTAAATGGGGCTTAGATCTCTTTCATATGGTTGAATTTGATCAATAATAAGTGCCCACTTTGTAGTGCATGGCATGGGGTGACAGCAGACTTGGGGATTTATCTTTTCCTAAAGGACATTAAAGAATTCTAAAAACTGAAAATGTCTTTCTTACATTGGAGGACAGATGATTCTAAAGAGAAGCAGAGTTCAAATTATATCTCGCATAAATCAATACACAGAAATGTTATGCTTATTAAATAAGTATGTAATATTACTAAATTGTATTTAGTAAGGTTTCAGGTCTGGTACATCTCTCTCTGTAATTGCTTGTTTCAGGATTACTATGTTGATGTTAGAGTATTTTCTATCTTTGAAAGATACTAATATATTTTATGCAATGTCTGAATAGTTAATTTGTTGGCTGTATTAGTAGATTTGATCACAGAATCATAGAATGTCCTGAATTGCAAGGGGCCCACAAGGATCATCAAGTCCACCTCCTGTCCCTGCATGTGACAACCCCACAATTCACACCATGTGTCTGAGGGCCTTGTCCAGTCTCTTCTTGAACACTGTCAGGCCTGAGGCCGTGACACCTCCCTGGGGAGCCTGTTCCAGTGCTCCACCACCCTCTGGGTGGAGAACCTTTTCCTCATGTCCAACCTAAACCTCCCCTGGCACATCTTCCTGACATTCCCTCGGGTTCTGTCATTGGTCGACAGAGAGAAGAGATCAGCGCCTGCCCCTCCTCCTCCCGTTGTAAGGAAGTTATAGCCACAATGAGGTCTTCTCTCAGTCTCCTCTTCTCCAGGCTGACAAACCAAGTGACTTTAGCCGCTCCTCATACAGCTTCCCCTCTAAACCCTTCACCAACTTTGTGGCCTTCTTCTGCACTCTCTCTAGTAGCTTTATATCCTTTCTATCCTGTGGCACCCAGAACTGCACACAGTGCTCCAGGTGAGGCCGCACCAGCGGAGAGCAGAGTGGGACAATCACCTCCCTCACCCGGCTGGCAATGCTGTGCTGGATGCACCCAGGACATGGTTGCCCTCTTGGCTGCCAGGGCACACTGCTGGCTCATGTTCAATTTGCTGTCGACCAGAACCCCGACATCCCTCTCCACAGAGCTGCTCTTCAGCATCTCATTCCCCAGTCTGTATGTACAGCCAGGGTTGCCATGTCCCAGGTGCAAAATCTGGCACTTGGCCTTGTTAAACTTAATGCAGTTGGTGATTGCCAAATTCTCCAATTTGTCTAGATCCCTCTGCAGGGCCTCTCTGCCCTCAAGAGTGTCAACAGCTCCTCCCAATTTTGCGTCATTGGTGAACTTACTTAGTATTCCCTCAAGTCCTGTGTCCAAGTCATCTATGAAGACATTGAAGACCACTGGCCCTAAGATGGATGCCTGTGAAACCCCGCTAGTGACTGGTCACCAGCTCGACATAACCCCATTTAATAGAACCCTTTGAGCCCGACCTGTCAACCAATTGCTCACCCACTGTATTGTGTGTTTATCTAACTGTCTGTTGGACATCTTGTCCAGGAGGATACTGTGAGAGACAGTATCGAAGGCTTTACTGAAGTCGAAAAAGATCACATTGACTGGCTTCCCTTGGTCAGCTAGGTGGGTAACCTTGTCTCAGAAAGAAACAAAGTTGGTCGACCAAGACTTTCCCCTCATGAACCCCTGCTGTCTGGGACCAGTGACTGTGTTGTCAGTCAGATGTTTTTCAATAACTCCCAGAATAATCTTCTCCATGATTTTGCCAGGCACAGAAGTGAGACTGTCAGGCCTGTAGTTACCAGGGTCATCCCTGTTGCCCTTCTTGAAAACTGGGAAAGCGTTTGCCAGCTTCCAGTCAACTGGTACCTCTTCAGATTCCCAGGAGCACTGAAAACTCATGGAGAGAGAGGTCTTGCTATGACATCAGCCAGCTCTATTGCCATTAACATGTTTAATAAAGCCCTTTTTATTGACCCTCACACTACTGGCCAGTTTCACCTGTAAGTGAGCTTTGGCCACATGAATTTCCTCCTTACATTGGTGAACAGCATCTTTGTAGTCCTCCCACGATGCCTGACCTTGTTTCCACTGGCCATATACTTTCTTTTTCAATGTAGTTCAAGAAGAAGATCCCTGCTGAGCCAAGCCAGCTTTTTGCCTCGCCTGCTTGACTTTTGATGTTGAATAGCCTGCTCAGGTGCTTTTAGGAAGTGGTATTTAAAAAGACACCAGCACTGACAAACCCCAGCACCTTCAAAAGCTTTTTCCCAGGGGACCTTACTATGTAGTTCTCAGAGCAACCTGAAGTCTGCTCTCCTCATATCCACAGTTGAGGTCTTGCTCGCGTATTTCCTCCCATTAGCATGGATTTTAAACCTGACTGCTTCATGGTTCCTGTGGCCAAGGCAGCCACCAATTCCCATTTCACCCACGAAATGGTTTTGTTAGTGAGGAGCCAGATCTAGGAAGGCACCTTTCCTGGTCGGTTCCCTCAGTACCTGTACCAATAAGTTATTTTCCAAATGGTTTAGGAATCTCATAGACCTGTTTGTACCAGCTGTCCCTCATAATGACAAGGGCAGATGCCTTAGAGGCTTCCCTTAGTTCCTTAAAGAATAACTCATTGGTGTCATCGTGCTGGCTGGGTGGCCTATAGTAGACTCCTCAATGACATCCGCTTTATTTGTCTGTCCCTTAATCCTTACCAGAGGCTCCCAACTTTGCCATCGCCAACTGCTAGATCCATGCATTCCAGCCCCTCCACTACATACAATGACTACCCCCCATCATCTCTTCTGCCCTGCCTGTACTTCCTGAAGAGCCTGTAACCATCCATCATGGCACATCAGTCACAGGATTCACCCCACCAGGTTTCACTAATGCAAATGATATCAGATCCCTGGCACTGGGCCAGTGTTCCTAGCTCACCTTGCTTTTCCCTCATGCTGCGTGAATTGGTGTAGAAGCACTTCAAGTGTGGTTGATTGTGCCCTTCACCTTGTAGTGTAGTTTGAAGAATCTCACTATCACACAGCTCCTTGAGCTTTGGTATGCCATCCCATTCCTCATCACTGACTAACCTGGTACTGCCCCCTTCCCATCTAGTTTAAAGACGTATCAATCAGCCATACTAGCCCCTGAGCAAACACCCTTTTCCCCTTCTGTGAGAGGTGCTTCCGATCAGGCATCAGGAGACCCAGTGAAGAATGGTTGAAAAACCCAAAGTTCCGTCAATGACACCAGCCTTGGAATGACAGATCAGATGGGCCTGCCTGTTCCATTCTGCATTCTTGCCAGCTACTGAAAGGATAGAGGAAAACACCATGTGAGCACCTGATCCATTGACCAACTGCCCCAAGGTTCTGAAATCCCTTTGAGTACCTTTAGACTTCTCTTTGCTACCCCTTCACTGCCAACTTGAAAAACCAATAGCGGATAATAGTCTGAGGACCTTACCAGCTTAGGCAGTTGTTGAGTCACATCTCCTACCCTGGCCCCAGGGAGGCAGCAGACAATTAATAATATCTCATTATGTTTATGAAAGTGAAATGAGTACAAAAAGTTTTCTCTCATTTACAGATATAAGTGAAATTTTTCAGGTTGTTTGTCCCAAGTACTGTCTCTGCTGTTATTTTAACACAGAAAAATATCTCAAGCTACCACAGTCACATTAAATCCAGAAGTATAGTGGTTGTTTTGAGAAATAGTGTATACCTTTTTGTGGTTCATAACATTTTAGATCTTGGTATATAACTTGAAAGAATATCTCATTAGATAGATGCTTCTAAATTTTTACATACTTGATATTCTGAATGTTCTGTGCTCAAGCCCCAGAGTCTGTATGACCTTTTTAACTACAGTTTATTATTTATGCTAGATGTCTGGGTGAATATCAGGTTGCTTTCATTCTTATTTCATAAATAAAAAATATATATTAAATGCAAGTCATAATAACTTAGTAGCAGAAGGGAGAAATGCAAATTTGCTTATTTTTAATGGTATTTCTTAAATATTTTTCTGATTATAAAAATTTAATTAAAAAAATCAAGATGTGCTAATATTGCATAAAAGGTAAACTCAACACAAAATTTCTAGTGAGTGGAAAAGATCAGAAGAAAATTATGTCTTTCTCAATTGGCCTGAGAGTATTTTTGTTTTCAGAATTGCATGTTCCTCGCTGAGGAGACCATTCCTGTGTACTGTAAGTGTATAGAATGCCTTTAAACACCTCATAAAACATACTAGTGTATGCTGAGTTTTTGAAACTACACATTAATTTAGTGGCAGAGTAATTCTGATTGCTTGTTGCACCTTCATGATCCTTCCAAGGATTAGCCCCCTGGGGCAATGACCTATTATTTTTATGGCACAGTTGATCCACTTTCAGTACTGTGCACACTTTGGGAGCTGTGCTTCTTATTAGGTTGTATACAAAGGATATACACAAACAGTGTTTGCAAGATGACATCTTATTCACAGCTTCTTCTGTAAATTGTTTCTATTTATGTCAATTACCATGTACTTAGATTTGGAGAAACAATCAATATAAAGAGCACCAGTACTTTCCATTCTGTGTTAAAAATATGGAGGTTTATTTAGATGCAGGCTTTCTGATAAAGGTAGTACTAAGAAGAAAAATAAGCTGCATAACCCAGTAAAATCAGGCTTATTTTAAAAGTATGCTCAATTCTTTCACTCGCACAGTGTGAGAGAGACAATTAATTAATTTGGGGCTATTTTAGATATCATGAAGAGACAGGATCACTGTATTGGAATCTGACAGAGCTAGGAATGGTGTGTTAATACTCACAGCAAGATTCTGCTAATACAGGTTTGTGTATGCATTCTTTTCTCCTTTTTCACACTTCTGCTGCCCATTTGCAGATAGTTATATTTCTGTAATAGCTTAGCAGCCAGGAGAGACAGAGGAAATGGCAGTCCCTAAGTAGAACTAGCTGGAGGAAGAGCTGCAGTTGCTTTTGGATCACTGCTTGCTGTAGGAGTTTGCCCTCTCAGATTCTTTTGCCTTCTATTATTAAGTCTTCCTTACATGAATATTGCCAATAAAAGTGAGAAGCAGAAGTGCAAGTATCACCTTTTGGAGAGTGTGGCAGAACATCCAAAGGGTAAGCAGAGTCCCAAACTATTTGCTGTAGAGAAATCGAAGCTAAACCCACCAGATAGACTTTAATAAATACAGCAAAATGAGAATTATTTGGGTCTATTCATACCTGCATAAGCTTACCTCACTGTCGTCATGCACCGTATGGCTGAGGAAAGGCCTAGAGCTTTTTTGTTTTTAATATCAGTGTTCTTTTATAGTGTGGTCCTATTGAGAGGACATTAATAAAGCAGCTATAGTTTTATATTATTCAGCAGGATATTCTTGTAGCTCTTCAGACTTTGTCTCATTAATATTTCTCTGAGCCTTTAAATCTGAAGGGCATGTTGTGAACCTGGATCATTTCTCAAGAAAAGTCTTACCCAGTCCTAAGATTGGCACCAAAAAAGTGGTGTATGTTTAACTGATAATCCACTGGCCTGTCCTGAACCTCCCTCCATTTATTCCTACAGCCAAAATAAGGTATTGCTTATTCAACTGCATAAAGCTCAGATGTTTACAATTTGATCGGTTCTTGTTTTTCTCCTGTGGAGGGATACATCACATGGAAAAACAAATATTAAGCTTTTGTAGGTAAAATGTTATAGATAGACTTGGCCTCTATTTTTTTTTCCTGTAAACACGTTAATAAATAACAGATCCTTCCAGGTACCGTGGGTTTCAAATGTAACACTCTATAATCTACGCCCTGGATATCTTTTGTACAACATTGCTTTTGAGCTTAGCCTGTTTCAGCAATGTGTGTAGGAGAGAGCAATGATCTGAATGCTTTAAGAAGGAAAATCACACCTCCACTAATAAGGCTTAGTATTTATATGACATGTTTCTCCTGGATAGTGCTCAGCTATCATAAAATCTTTAGTCCAATAATTAATTATTTTAGGGTTAGGAAGCCAGTGGTACGTTTTTCAAAAGCATACAAGTTGTTTAGAAACTCAGAAGATTCTCCCCTTCTTCTTTCAGCCTCTAAGGCAATCTGTGGCCAAATTTTCACGTATATTTCATACTTTAACAAGACCAGCCAGCCTAGAGGAATTTCAAGTAGCCAACTCAGGTGGCCCGCATATGGTATAAAATTGAGCTGTGCCCGAGGTCATTTTGTGCACGCTTGAATAACTTTGAAAATCTAGCCACAAGTCTTTTTGTAGTTCATTTTTCATTGACTTGCAATTAAGCTTAAGCTGCTGAGAGCCAAATATTTTTTTTTCCAAAATGAGGACTTTTAGAAAATAAACCATATGGGTACTTTTGGAAATTTTACTTTATGCACGTAGGGCTATGATGGTCAGCAAGGTAGGGGTGCTTCCACTGACAGAAATAGGAGAGCCCAGGGGCTGAGGGGACAGCAGTACTTGCTCACAATGACCTTGGGTAGTGAGGGGATGGTGACACAGCTGGAAGTGAGCAGATTGCAGCTTGGCTTTTTCCCTTTGGAGGCATAAGCATTGTGAAAGACAACAGCGGGGAGCAGGGCAGCATGGATGGAGAGGAGGAAGGAGGCACAGGGGATTATGAGTACCTCGAGAAGGGACTAGTAAGTGGGCTGAGAAGGTCAAGTGTGAAGTGCCAACAACCCTGTCAGCAAGGCTAGTGGGCTGAATAGCCTTGCAACAGGCCAAGGTTATGAGCATGACTGTGAAGCCACAACCAAGTGAGACACCAGATGATAAACAGAACAATAGAAAGAGGAAAAAGGGGAAAAGACTGTGCTGGGGACAAGCAGAGCATGGTGTCAAAATGAAAACCAGTGGGAAAACAAGGTGATAAAGAAGAGAGAGCAAAGGAAGAGTCAAAGCCCAGAAATTAATATGTACAGAAAATATTCCTTCCCCACAGTGAGAAGAAGCAGTAAATTAGGAAGATGAGGGAACCACTGGTAGTAAATGGGACAGCAGTGGAGAGCTGCAGTTGAGGGCTGGGTAATAAATGGCAGCTGTGTGGGAAGGGGCAGGCATGGGGTTAGGGAAAGAAGTGGTAGCAAAAGGGACAGTGAAGAAGGGAGAGAGGAAGATGTCAAGGGAAAGCAGTAAATGGGGCAGCTGAGAAAATCAACAGTCATCAAGGGCAGGTGGTGAAAGGAGATGAGAAGTGGGCTGGAAGGGGAGACACTGTAGGATGTGAGTGACTTGTTTGGCAAGAAAGGGTGAACACAAGGCAGGTGATGTCCTGAGCAGGCAGGGAGGTTAGGTGGCTAGACACCTTATAAAAAACAAGATGCTAATGCAATGATGATAAGGGAATGTGAGAGTCCCCACAGCCTGGGAGGTGCTAGCATGCCCCAGGCAGTATAGACAAGTGAGGTGATTTGGACAGGAGGTGAGCTGGGCAGCAAGGAGTGCTGGCAAGCCTGTAAGGCTAAAAGGAAGAAAGAGCCTGTGAAGGAAGGTGGCAAGAGTAGGCAGGGCATGATGGAGCTGGGAGAGGAAGATGAAGCAGGCAGTGATGGAGACTTCAAGAGCTGAACTACCAGAAGAGAAACTGGAAACTGGAGAGAAAGTATAAGCAAACAGGAATAAGATGGAGGGGAGATGTAGACAGGCAGCTACATGGGAAAGGGTGCAGCAGTGTGGGAATGGCTGCCTAACAGATCTGCAAAGGGAGGCAAGAGCAGTATGGAGTATATGAAGAGGCTTGGTGGTGTTTGGGTGATGGAGCAGTAAGCAAGCACTCGGGGGAAGTGAAACTGTGAAAAATAGGCTGAAGCTGCAAAACAGATACATGAAGGTGTATCAGGAGAGATCAAAGGGAAACTGCACCTGATGCAGGGACCAGGAACAGCAAGGAGAGGGAGAGAAACAAAGCTTCAAGAGGAGGTGAAAGAAGGGGATGGAAAGATCAGGACAAAATGGTAAAAAAACAACAATGCTGAAAGAGAAGCAATCATTTTGGCATCTGGAATTGGGGGAAACAGGCATAGCGGTCAGGAGAAATGGCTCTGGCCTGTGACACAGTTAACAATAAATAAGACAAGAGAGCAGGCCATAAATGTGCCTGTGGGTAGAGGCAATAAGTGCAGGGTGGAGTGACGACTGAGGCACTGGTAAAGACAAGGCTGCAAAGCAACTCAGAGAAAAGTTGGGGGGAAAATGAGGTGATGTGGGAGGGTGCAACAGGGTTGGTAAAGGGGACCTAAGGAAAAGCTGGATGACAGGACAGCAAGGCTGGCTCACTTGTGAGAGGTGGGGAGAATAACAAACACACAGATGATCTGAAGGAGAGTGAACGGATAGGTTTCCAGAAGATGCAACAGAAAGTCCTTTTGAACTGGGAGCAGGCAGCAGGAGACTGTCAGAGAGAAGTAGAAATGACTGGTGGTAGGGCTAGCACTGAGTGGACTGGCAGCAACCACCCCCAACTGCTATGCTTGCAGGGTAGAAAATAGGGCGGAAAAAGAGACAGGATCAGGTAACAGAAAAATTATGCAAGTGAATCAATAAGAATAGAGCCATGACAGAAGGAGATGAGTAGTTATGTAGGTAAGGAGGGTATGAGGTCAAGTGGCATATAAAAAGGCAACTAGATACAACCATACTGAAAGGGAGTGAGAGGATTAAAAGGAGTGAGGCCAAGTATGGGCCACTAAAGGGCAGTTGTTTTGGCAGGAAATTGTACTGGGTCTGGCTAGAATGGAGTTAACTTTCACCATAGTAGTCTGTATGGTACCATGTTTGGATTTGTGACTAAACCACTGTTGATAACACATCAGCATTTTGGCTATTGCTGAGAACTGCTTGCACAGCTTGAAGTTTTTATCCATTTCCCACCTTGTCTCTCCTGACCTCCCGAATGGTGGTGGGCAAAAGATTGGCAGGAGACACAGCCGGGAGAGTTGACCCAAACCAGCTAAAGAGATATCCCATACCATACAATGTCATGTTCAGCAATGAAACTGGGTGGGGGGAAGAGAAGGAAGGAAGGAGTGTCTTCCAAGGTAGTCATTGCTCACAGATTGGCTGGGCATCATTCTGCTTGTGGGAGGTTGTAGCTTTGCATTGCCTTTTTTTTTTTTGTCCTTTCTTTCTCCCACTTATTAAACTGTCTTCAGTTATTAACTTCACTTATTAACTCAATTAAACTATCCTTATCTCAAGTTTTCTAGCTTTTGCTCTTTCTGTTCTCTTCCCTGTTCCACTGGGAGAAGGAATAAGCAAGCAGCTATATAGGTGTTTTTCTGTTAAGTGGGGTTAACCCACCACGGAGTTGAATACTGCTGCCTGGAAAATACATCTTAGGCAGGCAGCTAAGGAGTTGGGGAGGAGAGGCCGCTATGGGAAGTGGTGAAAGGTAGTCGCATTAGACCTGTAAGCCTACAGGCAAGGGAAGTTTTGAAAGCAGCTGGTAAGGAGGATGAGGAAGCTTGCCAGTGGAAACTGCTGGTGATGTGGCAAAAGCAGGCTGTGCAGCAAGGGAAGAGACGTATGTCTGACAGGCTGGCAAGAGGAGAGGGGGACAAGCAGGGCAACAAGCAGAAAAACAAGCTGAGGCTGAAGTTAGGCAGCAGACAGAGGCTTGAAAAGACATTGAGCATAGGGTGCATATGAGGTGCAAAGCAGAGGCAGAGGGCTAGCAGCAGCTGGAGGCAGGCAACAGGTTGGAAAAGAAAGATGATAAATGTGGTTCAACATGAAAGTTAGGAATGGTCAGCAATTCAGGTATTGAAATGAGGTTATGAGGGCAGGAGGGAGAAGTGTAGACAAATAGCAATGGGCAGCAAGAAAAGGCTCAGAGTGCTATCTAAAAAACATGTGACAACAGAAGTCATGGGAAGGATATATTTACAAGCATAGGGAGCAAGTGATGGCAACAGCAACCTGGCAAGAGAGACAGTGAGAGTGAGTAGCTAAGGGAGTGTTTTGGTTTTGTTAAAAACAACTTTCTCTTTTGGTGAATTTGCCTGTCAGCTAGGGCCTTCATGTTGGCTGCATTTTCCTGGAGAGCCCAGCGCATGTTTTGCTTGGACCTAGCAATGGAATGCAAACTTATTGATAAGCACGGATGGACATCTCGCGAGAGGGGCAGCGAGAAAACTGATGACCGAGAGACTGACCAACGGTGTATAACATTCCATTCACGTGAATACTTCATATAAAAGTGGGAGATCACGAGGATCTCGTGCCTTTTGCCCTTTTTTTTTTTTCCCTCATGGCTGACATTAGGAGAGGACCTTGCTGGTCGTCCCTGCGAACTGAGGCCTAGTGAGAGACTGAATCCAGCTCCGGTTGGCTACAGAGTCTAATCCAGGACTTTGGGTGCTGGCTCTGCAGTTGCTGAGACTTACAAGATCGGTTTTGTATATTTTGTATTATTTTCTCTATTCTTATTAGTAGCATTAGTAAAACATCTTTAACTTTTCCAACTCTCTTCTCTCTGTCCTTCTTTCCCTCCCGATCGCCTGTCCTGAGTGGGAAGGGGGGAGAGGGAGGGGCAAAAGGGGGAAGTGGGGGGGAGAGGAGATTAACAATACATTTGCCAGGGTTTGATTGTCACCCCGCAATCCTAACCCTCGACAGGGAGGCAGAGAAAGCACACAGCAAAAGAAGGAGCTGCATGAGGGAAGGTGGCAATGGGCAGCAATACATGCTGGTGGCAAAGGATTAAGTCAATGAGGAGAGGTGGGCAGGGGATACAGAGTGGCAGGAGGAAGCAGTAAATGGAGAAGTTAGGTGATGAGGGTAGATGGTGACAGGTAGAGAGTGAACAAGCATGGGCAGCAGATGGAAAACAGGAAGAAGTTGTGAGAGCTGTCTGCAAACAGGGCACCTCCTGACAGCAGGAAGAAAACTGAAGCAGTAGGGGCAGGCAGGATGGCAAGCGGGGCAATAAGTAATGGTGGACAATGGCATGGCAAGGAGATCCGAGACAGGTCCTGGGCATTTGGGGAGCAAGCAGTAAGTGCAGCAGTAAACAAAGATATTGTAGAGAGGAAACATTGCTGCTGGGAGAAAACGAGGAGGGGACAGGCAGCAAATGGAGCTGGCCAGAGAAGGTAGTGAATGAAAGTAGCAAGGTGGGAAAGAGAGCCGCTAGGAGAAGAGAAAGCGAAGTTAAGCAGAGAGGTTTTAAGAGTGGATGACAAAGAGAAGAACAAAGCTGTGGGACAACAGGGGAAGGTGACAAATGGTACAGGAATACAGCAAATGAAACAGTAAAATGAGATGGGTTGGGGATAAGGGGAGAGGCAGTGAAGGGAATTAGGTGAGGGCAGGTGCCAGACTACCAGTAGAGCAAGGCAGGGACTGATGAGGCAGTAAGATACACAGCAAGTGAGGTGATGCAGCAGCAAGGAAAAGACAAACAGGAATAGAGGACAGAAAGAGAGAATGCGATGGTGGGGATGAGCCCAGCAAAGGTAGGCAGAAACAGAAGATATCATAAGAGATGACAGAAGATGAGATGGCAGCAATAAGGGCAGCAATGTTAGGAGCTGTGAAGGGAAAGGGGTGTCATGGTCAGTGGGCTGGGCTGGCACAGCAAGGTGGAGGAAAGGGGCAAAAGGAAGTGTGAGTGGCAAGACTGTGTGCCAATAATACACTGGAGAGGAGAGACATGACGAGCAGTTCAGCTGAGGTAACAGGTGCAGCTATGAAGATGATGAGCAAAATATGACCATGCACTTTGCTGGCTGGAATCTAGTGTAGCATGCAAAAAGTCTGGACTTGCTTTCTACCACCTGACTTTTCCTGAAGGGGTAAGAATTGTACACTCCTCCATCCCTGCCTCTGTGGTTTTAAATGAAATAGGGCATTTTTTTTTTTTGTAATCACTGTCTGCACAAGACACAGGATTCGAAAGCTACTGACAGCAATTTTTAGTTTCTTGTAGGAACCCTGGGCTGATTATTAACAGAACCAAATCCTTGAATCTAAACATGTTGGCGTTTCCCTCTTGTCTGTGTTAATGAGCCAAGGTGCTTGTCTCTGGCCTTTTGTAAAAGGAATTTGTTCAGGCATTTGCATGTCACAGATTGCCCCCAAAACCCATGTACCAGCTTCCTGGATTGAAGAAAGGTATAGTCCACTAAGCAAGGCTCTGGCTGGCTGGAAATTGACATTGTGTAAATCTGACTGTCATTGTGTGAAAAGCGCTAAACTCTGGCTGTGAATGAAGAAGCAGTTGGACCCATTTCGTATTGGTCTACCTGGTTTTTTTTTAATATGGGATTAGGAGTAATTTATTGCTTCAGTCAGTGCTGTGTTTACTCAGACATCAAGTGGGTAGTAAAAAGGATAGATGCATCATTAGCAAAGGCTATACCAAGGATTTACAAATAAGGAAAAAAAAAAAAAAAGGAGAAAAAATTATCATTCGCTATTTATGTTTGCACCTGAAGTGTCTCTGAGATTTTCAAATTGGTCTCATAGATCAGTTACATTCAATGGCAGATGCATATATTTTATCACAAGGTAATTTCAGGATTTGTCTAAAGCTTAATCACTGTAAGCAAAGATCAGCTTATCAGGCAATATCCTAAGCAGGAGCAGCGAGGAAACAATCCAGTGCAGTTGACTCAGCCCTTTGGCCTTCTTGAGCAGGTAAATTGAATTGCATGCTGTGTGGCATGTTTTAAATGAAACATAAAGGAATGCGGCCCTATTGACTTTGCTGGGAAACTATGGCCCACATTTGTATCAGCCCATCTAAAGAGTGCAATTCAAGTTTTCTGTTAGGGAGTTACAATGTTGGCCAAGTTACTTTCTCCGCTCTCTGGAGAAAATGCCACCAAGTCCATCTACATTGAGTACAGAAACTGCCTCTTGCGACCATATTCTTATCTTTGCCCCTCCTACATATTTTTGGGAATAATCGGTGCCTAAGGATCGTTAAATATGGAGTATGTACCCAAGAGTTCTTGATCACCAGTTCCTCTTTGTTCTGTTTGCTGGCAAGCCTGCTTGCTACTGCTCACTCATGGAAAAGCTGACTCTGGTTGTGCCATGTATATGCTGTGTATAATTAAGCATTTGGGCCACCTGTAGGGTTAGCAATTATAATATATTTATTTCCTGCATCAAAACCAGCTCATATTTAATTAGTTTTTCCTCAAGTGAAACTGATACCAAGAGGGACTGTCAGGGAACTAATTTCAGATTGTGTACCTTTGCAATTCAAGTTTCTTTGAAATACTTAAGGAAAAAGGTTTATCAAATAAAATGCTAGGTTATTGCTGTTTTTCTGTCACTCTTTGCATGAAAGTTGGAATAGGGGCTTAGCTCATTTTCTTCCTAAGTCACAAGTTTTACTACCAACACAACCCCCTATTTAAAATTCTGGAGGAGATTAAGGCAACTTTGCACATGAAAGTATAAGATAAAGGCAGTTTCGGGAGGACATCAAAACTAATTAAGTCTTGTTTCTTCTGGACTTGTGTCCTATATTTGTATACCTGCACCATCATCATAATAATGTTAGATTTTCATTACAAGCGTCTTTAGCAATTGGTCCCCTGTGCTAGCTAGTATGAGATATCACTAGTGTTTTCAATCACTGCTGGCTGACTAGGTCATAGGACAGACTGGGTTGGAAGTGACCCCAGGAGATTTCCAGTTCAACTTCTGGCTCGAAGCAGATTTAGATATGCCATCAGACTAGTTTGTTTAGAGGTTCTTCCTGTTGAGTCTTGTAAACCAACAAGAATGGAGACTGTACAGCCTCCCTGGGCAGCCTACTCCACTGTCTGGCTATCCCCAGATGAAAAAGTAATTCTCTTACATCCACTCTGAAACTCTTTTCTTTCAATTAATGTCTGTTGGCTCTTGTCCTCTTGCCCTCCAACACCTGGAAGAACTTGACCCCATCTCCTTGATGATCCCCCACATCCCACTGCAGGCACAGGGATATTGCTGTCAGGCCTGCCTGAAGCTGACTTTTCCCCCAGGTAAATGTACTCTGGTCCCTCAGCTTCTCCTCATAGGGCAAGTGCTTCAGCCCTACCTGTTCTAGGGGTCATCCCCTGACCTTGCTGCAGTACGCTGGATATCTTTCTTGTACTGGAGGGTCTAGAACTAGACACAGTACCTAGATGTGGTCTAACTAGTCCTGAGTAAAGGAGCAAAATAATTTCCCTTGGCCATGTTCCTGTTAGAATAGCCCAGGGTGCTGCTGACCACCTTTGCTGTTAGGGTGTGTTGCAGGCCCCTGTAGAGCTCTCTGCCTGCTGGGGTTGCACCCAACCAGTATACCCAGCCTCTATCATTTCAGGTGGTATAGCTGAAGTGTGCCAGCTGGCAGAGGGTAGCATCATGCTTGTGATTTGGTCTGCCCATCAACTGAGTTCTAATCTGGGGCTCTTCTCTACCCAGACTTTGATTTTTCCCAGAACTGGTAAGGATGTGGTACCAGGAGCTGGCAAAAAGGACCTGCCTTGCTGTCAGATCAGCCAGAAATCTATCCAGATTCCCTTGGAGGAGTGAGCAAGAAAAGGTGAAGAGATAAGCAAATGCTACATCCACACAGGCATCCTATTTCCCAAGCATCCTATTTCCCGGGTTAAAATTACAACTGCAAGTACTGAGCCTCTCCACAGAAACTCAGACAGAACCATAAAATTAATTTATATTGACACTTTCTACATCCAGAAGAAACATGTAGTTCCCAGTTCTTATTTTAAAAGCAATCTTAAGATAAAGTGATGCTCTTCTGCCTTGCAGAAACTGTAGCTGGACAAGGTGAACAAAGAGTGTTTTTACATAAAGCACAAAGGAACAGTGTCAGTCACTTCAATGGTGTTTATTATTTCTGAAACAGTATTATTATAAACAGTATCTCTCGTGACCGTGTTTCCATCTGGCATCTCAAAGAAGTTGCTTGAAATATTGCCTCACCTTGGGTCTTGTCTTATCAAGAAAAATATCATGTCACATCTGTGTCAAGTCATTGTCTGGTCTGGGCCTTGCAAGGTCTCTGCTGCTACTTCATCATCCCCACTTGGGGAAAATAGTAGATGCACTTCATCTGTCAGACCATGAGTTAAGATGTGATCCCTGCCAGTGCAAAAGTGAAATTGGAACCAGTTGATCCTGTACTCTACAAATAAGCAAAAAATCCCCCAGAGTCCTGAAGGAAAGATTACCAGTGCCCAAGTAAATATGAGCAAGATCAAGGAGAACTTTTCCACAATTGGATGAAATTGCAGAGAGCTCAAATAAACATGTAAAATGTAACATAAAGAAAAAGGAAGGTGAGGGCACTGCTCTTGCACCAAGTTGTACATGTGAACAGGTTGTCATACAATAATAAATGAAACTGTAATGAGAAATAGGAATGGGATAGTAAGTTGCTCTCAGATGCATCTGATCTAGGTATTCAAATGATGAGCCATATAAATCCTAGTTGTGTCACCTAACCCTCTTATGTACAAACGCTACGATCAGGGTGATGTTAAATGTCAAGGAATTTGTTAATTCATTACATGATAGGATGACAGCTTGCTTCCTAAGTTTCCTGATAAAAGGGTCACAAGACACATTTCTTCATTCATGCTAGAATAATTCATTCAGCACAGATGCATTGCTCAACTTGCAGAATTATAGTGTATTAATGAAGTTATACATATAAAACTACGTGTGTATATTTTCTTTAAACCAGAAAAATTACAAAATTGGTGTAAAAAAGCAACTCAAATCCAGCATGTTCACCTTCTGGAACCAGTTCTAGACCTATACAAGTTTTTAAATATCTACAAAACTGTAAGCACGGAGAAAGATTTGGCTGATTTTTCATAATGTTTAGTTATCCTTAATACTTAGTCTGGACATTTATGAAAGCCATTTATTGACAAAGCCTTTCATAGACTTTTATATGTAACAGAATGATGAATATATTGAATTAAACCAGCCAGAAGATTTTAGGAGAAAGTCGAATTAGCTCCATTAGTCCCAAAGTGATTTAATTGAAAGAATTTTCTTATAGACCTGGAGTAATAAAAGCTTTTTAAAAAATCTAGCAGCTGTTATCTCTTAGATATGTATGACTTCATTGTTTTGTAATGAATCTGTGAAATGCAGGAGTTAAATTCATAGAAGAATACCATTTTTATTTTAGTGCTGTCTTGACTGCTTTTTCTCTTTTGAGAATGGATATAATGATGTAACTTCTACATTAAAGCCTCTTTTTCTGAATGTGACGCCAACTTCTACTTTTCTTGGTAAAAATGGGTTACTGCCTGGTACTCCCAAGGGCTACATGTGCTGCTGTGTTGCATATTTGGTCTTACCACCAAATGAGAAGGCTCTACTGCAGCTCTGACATAATGTATTGTGGTCTGACTAATTAAAAAAATGCTTCAGTGTATTGCATAGGTTTTTCATGAGAAAGGCTTCTGAACTCACAAATGATTTTGAAACTGGTCTCTGGTACAAGACACCATTTTTTATTTATTAACCAACCTTAGAGCACGCAGAAGCGTGGCAAGTACATATGTTATGCTGAAGCCTCCAGGACTCCTAGTGGCCCCAAGAAAAATGTTACAAACGTGATCGGAAATGAAGAAGGTATTTTGTCCCACAACAATACATTACTGTTGTCATTATTAATCTTTCTATGGATGTTATTATTTGGAGGATCTTGAGGTCAGGGCTTGATCACCAGTGGTTAATTAGTTGTACTGCAGCCAATTGCTTTCAGACTCCAAATGAGAAAAAAAGTGAGAGAGAAGACTATGACATGAGCAAGCACAAAAAAAAAAAGAGAGGAGAAGGCAATAGTTTCTGCATATATCTGTATGTAAGGACCAAATTTGATTGGAAAGTGACTTACTGTCCCTCACAGCATCCTTCTGGACAAGTTGTCCAAATGGCAGTTGAGTGGATAGACAGTGTGCTGAGTGAAGAACTGGCTGAATGGCCGGGCTCAAAGGGTTTCAGTGAATGGGGCTACATCTGACTGGTGTCCAGTCACCAGCGGTGTTCTTCAGGCCTCAAATCTGGGGCTGGTTCTGTTCAATATTTGCATCAGTGATCTGGATGCAGGAGCTGAATGCATGGTTTAAAAGTTTGTTAGTGATACTATACTGGGAGATGCTGCTGACTTGAGGAACAAGAGGCCTTGCAGAGGGATCAGGATAGATCAGAGCACTGGGCAATCATCAATGGCATGAAATTGAACAAGAACAAATGCCAGATTCTGCACCCAGAATGAAGCAGCACTGGAAACGAGTCTAAGTGGGAGAGGAGTAGCTGGAGAGCAGCGCTGCAGGAAGGGGTCTCGGGTTACTGGTTGACATGAAGCTCAAGAACAGACAGCAGAGTAAGCCCTGGCAGCCAAGAGGGCAAACCACATCCTGGGGTGCATCAAACACAGCACAGCCGGCCAGTCAAAAGGTGATTATGCTGCTGCATTTAGCACTGGCACAGCCTCACTTTGAGTGTTGTGTGCAGTTCTGGGCACCACCATTTAAGAAGGATGTTGAGGCCTCAGAATGTATCCAGAAGAGGGCAGCAAAGCTGCAGAAGGGGCTGGAAAGTGTGTCCTCTGAGGAACGGCTGGAGATATTGGGTTTGCCTAGCTCAGAGAAAAGGAGGTCTAGGGGTGACCTCGCTGCTCTCTCTGGCATCCTGAGAAGAAGTGGGGAGGGAGTTACTGAGCTCTTCTCCTTGGTAACCAGTGGCAGAACACCTGGGAATGGCTCAAAGCTGCATCTGTCGGGGGAGGTACAGACTTGACATAAGGAAAGATTTCTTTACTGAGAGGGTGGTCAGGCTTCCTAGAGGGGTGGTTGATGCCCCATGCCTGCCAGTGTTCAAGAGGCTTTTGGACAATGCCCTTAATGCCATGCTTTAACTTTTGGTCATCCCTGAAGTGATCAGGCAGTTGGATTAGTTGGTTGTTGTAGGTCACTTCCTCCTCTCATCTTCCCTCCCTAATTCCTCCTTTCCCTATCAGTACATGCTAAGGAAATCGCTGCTGATGTTTCTTCCCAGCCCTGCACTGTAATCACATTGTGGGAAGGAGGCATGTACCTTCTGATGGGGGTGTGTCCTGGTTTTGTTAAAAATAAGACCAGTTTCTCTTTTAGTGAATTTTTATTTTGGCTAAGCTCTTCTTAGTAACTGCACTTTTCTGAATTTGGCTATATGTTTTGGTAGATATAGCAATGGAATGCAAGGTCGCTGATAAGAATGCACATCGCATTTTTGCGAGGAGAAGTGAACTGAACAAGTGACTAAAACTGACCAACTAAGTATTCCATCCACATCATATAAAAGTAGGCGATCACAAGGGTCTCACTCCCTCTTCGACTATGGCCGGCATTTGGGAAGGACCCTGCGAATCGTCCCTCCAATCTGAGGCCTAGTGACAGACCCTGCATTCTTGAATCCAGTTCCAGTTTGCTGCGGAGTCCAACCCAGGACTTCTGAGTGTCTGCCCTGCAGCTGCTGGAGCAGTGCTGAGCTACCGGAAAATTCAAGATTGGTTTTGTATATTCTGTATTATTTTCTCTATTTTATTAGCAGCATTAATAAAATATTTTTAACTTTTTTTTTCCAACTTGCAAGTCTGTCCCTCTCTTCCTCCAAATGCCTCTTCTTGGTGGGTAGGGGGTGGGGCTGGGGGGAAGAGAGGGTTAACAAAGCATGTACCATGGTTTACTGTTGCCCTGCAATCAAACCATGACAGGGTGAGAACTGTGCATCAACCTCAGACAATGTGACCATCTGAACAGATTTGAAAAAAGCAGGTGTGAAGTGCAGTTTTTGAATCATCTCTGTGTTCATCGAGTTGGGTTTCTACAGGATGGCAAAACCTCTTATCTCTGACCCTGGTGAAGCTCAAAGATCAAGGCCTTAGTATAAAGCAGGACATGTTCCTGAACTAAATAGCTGCAAATCTTTTTGAGGTAATACCTGTTCATTTCCCATGGATATCTTTTTACTCCTTGTACTCATTTTTGAAAACACCTGAGCTGTTTCCCTTGGAAAAACATACTAAAACACAAGAGCCTGAGAACAACAGTGCTCCATCACAGCAAAGGTCAATCTGGCCCAATATTCTGTCTCCAAAGCAGCCAACCATCGACGTCTGCAGGAGAGCATTATGGGCAGTGCAAGTCTACTTCTGCCAGAAGAAGAAGAAGAGGTATGTGGTACCATGGAGTATTTTCCAAAGTATTAATGATGAGCATACTTTTTGACTGCCAAAACTTGCCGTACTTTGCTTCTTGGCCAGTGACGCATGCCAAGAGCTCTTCTGGCCGCCTTGCACATGGGTTGCACACAGGGAGAACTGAAAAGTGACAGCTCCAGAAAGTGCAGGAAGCCTGGAGCCCTTCCAGGCCCAGGCTGTTTTGCACAAGCAAGAACCCTGGGGAAATGGAGCCCAAGGAAGAGCAGAGCTGGCTCTCACTACAAACTCACACTGGGCAAGAGAGCCCAAGAGGCGCAGGGCATCAGTGGAGAGGAACGGGCAGGAACAAAGCCAAAAGGGCCCAGAGGAGCTCTGACAAGGCGCTGAGCTCGATGCTACAGAAGACAAAAAGCAACCCCCAGGTGCAACTCTAGAAGTCTGGAAAGTTACATATCCCCCAGAGGTCAGGCAAGAGGGCCACTTACATACAGAAGGAGCAGCAAGCCCCTAGCCAAAATGACCCAAAGAAGTTATGGCAAGTGGCTGTGCTCAGTGCTGCAGTGAAAGGCAAAAGAACCCTAGAGACACTTAGTAGCTCACCACGGGGAAAAAACAACCTTCCACCAGCTGCAGGGCACGAGAGACTATCTTCCTAGGACTTGAGCAACAGGCAGTAACCAAGCCAAAAGGGACCATAAAAGCCCTGAAAAGGGGTCATGCTCAGTGCTGCAGAGGAAGGCCAAAAAAACCCTCCCCTCCCTTTTACTCTCCCCTTTTTCACATTCCCTCTCTCTTTCCCCACAGTGAGCCGAATAACAAAAAGCCTATTTCCCTGAAAGAACACGGGAATTTAACAGAACACATAACACAATGGATAAAAGTGTCTCTCCTCTCCTCTCCTCTCCTCTCCTCTCCTCTCCTCTCCTCTCCTCTCCTCTCCTCTCCTCTCCTCTCCTCTCCTCTCCTCTCCTCTCCCTCCCATTTGTTCCTTTTCTTTTCTTTTCTTTTCTTTTCTTTTCTTTTCTTTTCTTTTCTTTTCTTTTCTTTTCTTTTCTTTTCTTTTCTTTTCTTTTCTTTTCTTTTCTTTTCTTTTCTTTTCTTTTCTTTTTTTTCTTTCCTTTCCTTTCCTTTCCTCATTATATTTTCATTATTATATTATATTTCATTTTATTATGTTTTCTTTTCTTTTGGTTTATTTATTTCTTATTTTGTTCTGGTTTTTTCCATCTTTTTTCTTTTATTTTCACTTCGCTTCTTGCTTCTCTTTTTCCTCTCCTCTCCTCTCCTCTCCTCTCCTCTCCTCTCCTCTCCTCTCCTCTCCTCTCCTCTCCTCTCCTCTCCTCTCCTCTCCTCTCCCATTTGTCCTCTTTAATTTTCTTCCTTTCCTTTCCTTTCCTTTCCTTTCCTTTCCTTTCCTTTCCTTTCCTTTCCTTTCCTTTCCTTTCCTTTCCTTTCCTTTCCTTTCCTTTCCTTTCCTTTCCTTTCCTTTCCTTTCCTTTCCTTTCCTTTCCTTTCCTTTCCTTTTTTCCTTCCTTTTCTTTCCTTGCGTTAGCCCTCTTGTGCTTTTTGGGGCGTCTTCTTTCACACCTTTTAGGCTCTATCAGGCTGCTTGTTTCTGTGGAGGCTCTCCGTTGCACAGAGCTTTCATGTTGTTTAAGCTCGCTTCTTTGACATCATTGAAGGCTGCTACTTTGCTTCTGCTTGACGTTGCTTGCTTCACCTTGATTTACGTTGCTTCAGGTGATATCTTATAGATTGCTTAAGGTTCTTTTTAGGTTCTTCAGGGCCGCTTGTTTGAAGATTTCAAAGGTAGATTGCTTTAGCTTCTTGAAGGTTGGTTCTTTGCAGGTGTTTAAGCTTGCTTTAGGTTAGTTGTTCTATGCTGGTTTAGGTAGGCTATTCTAGCTAAGTTTAGGGCCACCTCGTGGAGCAGCAGGCCCCCAGCCCAAATGGCCCAAAGAAGCCGTGGCAAGGGGCCGTGCTCAGCGCTGCAGAGGAAGGCAAAAAACCCCCGGAGACGCTTGCTGTCCCACCTGGGGGAAAAAAAAAGCCTTCCTCCCCCCAGCTGCAGGGCACGAGAGGCCATCTTCCTGGTGCTTGAGCAGCAGGCAGGATCCGAGCCAAAAGGGCCCAGAGGAGCTCTGCAAAGTGGTCATGCTCAATGCTGCAGAGGAAGGCAAAAAACCCCCGGGGACCAGTGCCAATCTGCCCCGGGGGAAAAAATTCCTTCCTGACCCCAGTGCTGGCGATCGGCTGTTCCCTGAGCATGTGAGCCAGACCTGGCTCCTTGTCCCACAGGCTGCTCATGCCTCCCAGGACCTGCCCATGCCCTATCCTATCCTATCCTATCCTATCCTATCCTATCCTCCCTTGACCTGGAGCCATCTCCCAGACTTGCGAGAGTGTCTAAGTGCCTCTGAGCTCGTGGACCTTGGGGACAAGAATCCTTGCTCTGCCTGTCAGGACACCAGTGGGTGTTCCAAAGCACTGCAACCCCTCTACATCCTCTTTCTTACAGCTCCTGAGCCTGGCTCCGTAGGGCATGAGGATGATGAGCTCTGCCGTGCTTCTCAAGAAGGTAACATTCCTTTGCTCTTGCCACTGCTAGCCAGTTGAGAAGGATTTCCATGCATCGGATGAGTTTGGACGGTGGCTCTGCCAGCAGATTGTCTTGCAGTGGAGAACCTCCAGCAGCCTCATGCAAGCTCTTCCTCCCTCAATCCCTACCCTGTGATGCCACCAGCTACTCCAGTGCTTCCTCGGTTGGGGCTGCCCCCGGGCCAGCTCTGGCGGTGGACACGGGAGGCTGCTCCCTTTTATAGTGCCCTGGGGCACTGTGACCTCAGCGTTGCCCGGTGGTGCTGGCATTGTGACATGGGGATGACAGAGGCCCCATGTGCAGCCCCGCCCGCCCCCCCTCTGCCCAGCACCCTTTGGAGGAAGCCTTTGAGGTGCTGGCCCCGAATCAGTCCCTGTACCTACAAACAGGGGAGTAATCAACCTAATCATGTCCCTTTTTTGCAAAAATACAATGTGGATTTGTTGTCAGTCCAACCTTATTTCCTCCCCTCCCCTCTCCTGCCATCTCCTCTTTTTCCCTTTCCCTTTTCCTCTCTCTTTCCCCACAGTGAGTCAAATAACAAAAAGGACTATTTGCCTATCCTATCCTATCCTATCCTATCCTACCCACCATTCTTCCTCCCCGCATGCTTCAGTTGAATGCCTTTGAGGTGCTGTCCCCAAGGCAGTCCCTGTGCACAGGAGGCCCAGCGAGCTGTCCCACCACTTGCTGCTGGGTGTCCCTGTACCTTCATCTGTACATTCAGATTATGTAAAGAAGGGCATTTATACCATAGACATTCCTTTGGCTGTGGGCATGCCAGAGGTGTAAGAAAGGCATTTGGTTCCCCCTGCATGGACTTTGCAGAGATACAGACAGCATGCAGTATTTCTTCCCCATTCCTTACCAATGTACGAAGGGACATTTGCTACTAGCCTGCTTATGGTGAGGTTTTCCTCTTGGAAACAAGTCCTGAATTATTTTGTGTTCTTGACCATCTTTTTCGTTGCACTTCGGTAGCCTTTTTCTTTCCTTGGCCTTCACCCTTGATGTCTTTCTTGAAAGGGATGGCAGCCCTCTCAGCCTTTGTTGTGCTCCTGCTAGTCATCTTCTATAGGCCCTCCATGCCCCTAATTGAATGCTTAGTCTTTGTTTGTCTTCATCCCAGATGGAATTTTTCTTTCTTGAACCCAATGAATAAGACGTGTCTGTACTGGTACAGGTATAGGTAAGTTTTTTTCTAGCAAGCAGGTAGGTTAATACCAGGAATCCTGGATCATCAGAATGGACTTGGTAGTAGTTTGGCAGCAATATGTGATTTACATGTTGTATGATTAAGGTGAGGATTGGGGGGTTGTTTGCATTTTGGTGTGGAGGTTTTGGTCAGTTGGGTTGAAAGGGAAGTTTCTGTTGGAAGTTATGTTGGTATACTGGCCAGTGATCTGATGTAGCAGCTTGCAAGACCCATTTACACTTGTGAGTAAAAAACAAACTTTCTCCATACCAAAGACTTTACTATCAAAATAAAAGAAACATTACAGGTATATGTACAGGCAAGTAATTCATATCTAGCCAGGAAGTCTTTTTTCTCTCTCTCTGCAGCTGAAGCTGCATTTAATAATCAGGGCTGTCACGTTATTATCTGAAGTCCTATAAATTTTAAATATTGATTCATGTAGTTCTATTTTTAGCGTAAGATCAAGCTTTTTTCTTCTCTGATGTTTTTTGTATGTGAATCGTGTCTTAATATTCACAATGCATTGTCCGAGTGTCTTGCATGATATTGGAAGTCGTAGTTGACATTCTGTTAATCACTCTTGTCTGCTTTGTCTTCATCTAGGCACAGACCCATAACTCTCTTGCACTGAAGGTGTCTCTGAGGTAGGATCTGGGATACGCTAGATAGAAATTGTTATTCTTTGTTGCTTTCTAAATGCAAGCTTGGTGACAAAGGGCGAGAGATAAGAGCTAGAGAAGATGATTGTTCTCTATGCAAAAGTGAGAGGCCTGAGAGTTAGGCTCATGTCCCAGGTATGCTAAAAAATTCCTTCAAGACCTTTTGAAACTGGCTTTAGCTACGCCTACCAGAGGTCTTGCAATGCTGTGGCAATGTTCCCAAGCAAGAAGGCGGCTGCTATCCACACAGTGCTTTATTTGGACTACTTAAACCCTAACTGGGAAGCAGAGTATCTTCCAGGCTTGAGTAGCTCTCCTTAGTGCTGCACTGTCTTTGTAAACATTCCCTGGGGTTCTCTATGCTTAAACCCTTCTCTATGAAATCCTCTTTTCCTGATCACACATTTTTTGATGAACCACAGGGAGAGGTGCTATTTCTCATGCTACGTTTGGATGGCACATAACAATGGATGTCATAATCTCTAGCTGACAGTGTGATACAAATAAACAGAAGGAGTGATTTGCTATTATTTGCTTGTACTGCTCTATCAGCCAGACATAGCAAGCCAATTTTACAGTCTTCAGAGTGAAAATATAGGTAAGCCTGCAGGTAGAATGATAAGATTGTAGATTGGATTAATCTTTCAAGGATAGCAGGATCGGTATCACCTGTCAGACATGGAGGAGAAATAGACAGAATATCACTTAGACAGCATAATGGTGACCAACAACAACTCAAATCCCACTGGCTATAGTTCTCCTTCCCCAGAGTACCTGGCTGGCCTGTCACAAGTTGGGGCAGGAGCCAGTGGCCTCAGCAGGTACACTCCCAAGGAACCTCTGCAGGTTGGCATTTCTTAACAAGGGAAGAAAAGAGGCTACAGTGCCTCCTCAGTTAGTTCTGCCTCCAGCTGGCTAAGTGCTTCCTCCACTCCAAAAGCCACCTGGTTTCCTCTTTTTAGTGGTCTGCAGTTACACTCATTTTGTTCTGAAGGATGCACTTTGTGAGACGGTCTGATGCAGGTTCACAAACTTGTGTGACAGCCTTCCTGGCTATTCTGCCTCCTGTGCCCCCCCACCTCTGCTTTGTGGTAATGTCAACCGAGTGTTCAGCTGATAGTGAATCACAAATGCAACGGCAAATAAAGCAGAAGGGGAAGACATACAGCACTTGCCTTCTCAGCATTGAGCCATACAGCCTAACAGCTGGTATAGCATATTCCTAAAAGCCAATTACCCTTCCAGGCATTAATTGCATGGTGCTCTACCTGCAGTATTATGAGGCATGCTGGTGTTCTGTTTACAGGATTTTGATGTTGTTTTAGGCTCTTCTGAATTATAACCTGAATAATGTTGTTATGTTATGGACGCGAAGGTCACAAGGGCATGCTACAATTACGAAAGATTAATGAGATGCTTTACTAATATTTGCACTTTTGACTACTTGGAAATATCTCATCTGTCTTATTTTCAATAAGAAGGTAAAAAACGTATTAGTAAAAGGAAGCACTATATTTTGGTGTTATTAGAACACTTACGTGACAGAAGTTAGTACTATTTTTATCTTCTCTATCTGCACATACCTTCCACTGCATTCCCACTTCCTTGCTTTCTTCTTTCTCTCCAGGCCTGCTCTCACATAACTCTGAGAGAAACAGTGACCTTCTCACTGGTGCAGGGGCAACATACCAACAGTGGTGTCACCAACAAACAACTCAAAATTCAGATTTTATTCAGGGAAGTTTGTACTCTCATGACTGTGTTTTTAATCTTCCTTTCTTTCATTTTGTGTCAGTTTTCCAACATCTCTCATGATTTAATGGTCATTTTAGAGGCAAGTTTATTGTAGGCAAAAGGAGAAAGGTAACTTCCTATTCATGTAGCTGCTTTATGACTGTTCTAAAGAAGTATGAAAACAACTCTAAAATATGTATCTAAGAAAGGAAAAGTTTACTTTCTGAGACTACGTATTCTGTATGGCAGGACAGTTTTAGACTATGTTAGAGATTTGTTTCTGTGCTGTAGTGAAGAAAATGAATAAATGAGAAAAACCACAATAATTATAACTTTAGGCAAGTGGCTATTTTAATGTGAAATTTCACTTAAATAACTCATTACCTAGTTCTTGTTTTGTTCTTTTTTTGTGATACTGAACTTTGAATTTTTTACAAGAATGAGAATTCATTGGATCAAGCACTGTACACAAAATTTTCCCAAAGTGCTAAATTGCTTTTTTTGAATCTCTTAAATCTCACTGAAGCCCAGCAAGCCTCAGATTCCTGAATCATTTAGGTGCTCTGAAAAACCCTCCTGTAGCTTATTCTCTTTAGTGGTTACAGCCCTACCTCCAAAAGCTAATAGTTTAAAATTAGGCAAGATAGCAAAATAATTGATGTAAACCTTATTTCATGGAAAGGAAAAGTCAAAGATATATTGAAGAAGAAGATTTTACACATGTCTAAGTTCCTCATTAAAAGCTAACTTCTTTTCCTGCCCTCCCCCCTTTGTTAACTCAAAGATTTGAGTGGTTTGCCCATGCTCACACTTGAATTAGGCAAGAGATGCCAGACTGAGCTCCTGTTGACAGAGTCCCCGCTGCCATAACCACAAGTCAGTCTGCCTCTCCCCCTCACTTTATTCCCCATATTAAGGAAATATCCAACACTGTGACATTACAGTGTCCACAGCAAGGCTGTGAAGCCCTGTAATCTCTGCAAAACTAAGAGTTTTGCCTTTTTCATTTGTCTGTGGCACCCCATGCCTGCATTGGGGTTGTGTCAGTACCATATTGTGCTTTTACAAGAGTTGCTCTTTTCGTCCCACAAGAAGAGAATGAAAAAGTGAACACTGGTAAACTGTGACTCCAAAATATTGTGCTCTGCTCAGTAATGAACCTACTGCTTGACGGAGACAGATGGGATTTGGAAAATGCTGAGAAACCACTCCCACAGAATCCCTGGACATGACTTCCCACTGGATGAGCATTGGGTGTAAATTGCACTGTCCTTGGACCTCACTCGTGTCACCAGCTCTATCCCCCTCCACCCCAATTCATGTGAGGCTGAATTGTGATGTCCCAGAGATTTGCTTTGAATTTTACTTTTTTAATTTACTTTCAGATGAGGAGGCTTTTCACTAATTAAAAACAACACTTAAGGGTGATGTACCAGTTGGTAATACCCAGTTAAACTTGCACAAGTTTGACCAAAGACTGTAGGTGAAATCCTGGCCCTAGTGAAATGGATGCATAAAACTCCCATGGGGGAGGACACATCAGGCTAAGATCTCATCCCACAGGAAAAGGCCAATAGCCCTTAGCAGCCTTTTCATTTGCCAGACAAAGTCCTAAATCTGTAATTTCATTCAAAATCAACATAGATGAGCAATTTAGCTAGTACCTAGCACATGCAATATATATTTGCTATCTGACTAAAGGATTGTGGAGTCTGGAAAAAGGCTAATGCCATTGAACATTAACAAATTATTTATAAAAGAGCATCTGCTCTTCCACTGCCTTACAAAGGCCTGCTCAGAAATGCCTTTAAATGGTGTGCCTAATCTCCCACTTCAATTCTAGGGCCTTTTTTTTGGCTGTTTTTTTTCTGTAAATATCATTTTTTTCCCCTCCTCACACAGGAACTGGTGAAGGTCAAATGTCAGTCCCTCTTTTTATACTGGATAATATAAAGTCTATAACAATGAGCTCTATATTGAATGCTTGTCTTAGTTCAAGATGTTTCTAACTTGGGATTTTCAGAAACTTTTATTGATCTCTGCCTCCAAAGCAGTAAATCCTTTTATATAGTAATTCCATAAATACAGCAGAGTTGAGGTGGCTTTGAATCTTCATTTGATCAAAAAGTTCCAAATCTCTCAGATAAATCTATAAGTCTCAGTGTCAGTTTTGCAAGTATTCAATCATCTTTCCTTGGACACTAAATCAAATGCCTTGAGTTTATGCTAAATTTTTTTGTATGCTTCCATGACACCTGTCATAAGTATATTGTCCTTAGGTGACTGTCAATTAAATAATAATTTGCACTTATCGTTATGAGAAAGAGGTTATCCACTTAATATATTTAACTAACTCTTTTTCTCCTCTTTTAATTTATGGTCACAGATAGCTACAATTTCAAGGGGATGGAGGCAGTAAAAGAGTTAGCTGAATCTGCCTAATGTCTTCCTGTGTAGTTCTTTAAAAACTGGATTAGTAAACTCTAATCTCTATATATTAGGACTATTTATAATAAATCATATTAGAATCTTCCTTGAAAATATTTGGAATGGGTGAAATGAACCTCTTATAGGTAGAAAAGGAGGCAACACTGGCTAGTAATTTAGATGCAGGGTTCGATACTGATTCCCAAGTTCTCTTCTTGGCTCCTTGTTGTTTAGCTGGATGGCAACGTGGGAAAAATAGTTGCTTCAACACCTTTAGTAAGAGCTGGAGCCACTTCTTAAATTTGGAAATAGATGCTTGGTTGTAATCTGCATATTTTTACTGGTAACACAATCATCCAGCTACCTGGAGAACGTCCTTTCTTTGCCATTATAAGGCCTTAGCTGAAGCAATATTGCAAAGCTGAAAACAGTTCTTTTTCTGGAGAAATGTCATCAAATTCTTTTATTGTGCATCTTTTTGTCCTTTACTGCAATAGATGTTCAAAAACACGTCAAGCAAAATACCTCCTAAATATAAGCACAAATAAAAAACTCCTGACTCTATTAGGCATTAAAAACATGGATTGATTAGCAATACTTGGTTTGTGTCATTTTATAATTTTCACTACTTCTGAGGCCTCATGTGTATTCCACAAAAATTTACCTTTCTGCTTCTGTCCCACAAAGACAATCATGTCTTTCTCTGCTCCATAGATACAGTGTCCTAATCTGGAAGATATAATCTGAAAGATATAATCTGAATAAAACTCAGAGGAGCTGTTTTCAGTTTGAATTTTACTTTGAAGTTTACTGCTTCTATATCAGACCTAGAGAATGGCGATTTGTGCCTGAAAGTTTGTCTCCATCTTCCTGCTATTTATACAAATCTCTAACCCCTTCCTTCCAGCCGTGGCTTTATTATATATTAGCATATCACAGCTACTGCAACACCACTACTGTCAAAACAAGACAGTGACTGAAGATTGATTTGAAAAAATAAAGTTGCTTTTGCCGGGTCCTAGTTATGTTGGTTACCATTCTCGTAAATAATACCACTGCTTTTTTGGCTTTATCTAATTCACTATTGGCCATATGTTTTTCCCTCTGATATTCTTGCAGTTTCCAAATACTTTCTCTGAATTTAAGGAAGTAGTTCAATGGCCAGATAAAACAAGAAAGTCCCAACTACACTTAGGTAAATCGGGACCTTTTTATGGTTTTGCAATGGCTTTCCCAGCTGCTTCTAAAAAAATCTTCTCAGTTTATCAAATAATCCCTAATTAGTATTTTAAATCCATTGTTTAATGTTTTGTTTGGTTTGTATTCAAGCAAAAATGTTTTGTTGATGATTTACGCTAGATATTCATTAAATACTGGTCTATAATTTGCATTGGCTTTGTTGCATCTTTAATGAAAAGCTTGATAAGAAAAGTGCGTATGAGCCCACAATAAATGTTGTGGGATAATAGTTCTCCCTTGGAAAGGTTTGCAAATGCCTGCACTTGATCATGGAGAAACTACTCCACAGCACCTCTGCTATTATGCCATGTTGAGTTTGCTAATGTTCACAATGTTTGGAAAGAATGATCAGTTACTCAGTTACTAAAACTTCTTTCAGGCTATGCTTGTGTTTATTAAAACAAACAAACAACAACAACAAAAAACAAACAAAATAATCCATCCTCTTTGTGCATTAACTATTCTTCATCCCAAAACAAAAAAAGAGCTGCTTTTTTCCTGTAAACTAAAATAATCTTTGAAAAATCTTTTTCTACATTAGCTCCACAAGCTACTGGAGTACTGCTAGAGTAATCTGTGTGCTGGAATGAGCCACTGTCATACTTGTAAGGACGATGAAGGACCAACTCAGTGGCTGAGAAAACAAACAGTGTTTGGTTATTCACAGTTCACATTTGTGTTTGGGGTTTGGACCACTGAATTATGCACTCATGAACACAATTATTCATTCATATATGTATATAATTTCATATATGTGTACATATATATACACACACACACACACATACAGTGGATATATATAAAAAGTATTCAGAACTTCAGATTAAAGTCCTTCAAGCCTGTGCAATCTAAGCAGGAAAGTAGCTAGATTGTGTTTTTAAACTTTTAAAATGTCACCACATTTGTGAAGTATTGGTTTGCACCAGGGAGACTAGCAGCAAGATTTAACACTCAATCCAGTTACTATAATAAATGTTGATTCGAAGGACTGCATTTATAGTAAACACAATGCTGTTGAATCAGTAAGTGCCAGTGAACAGTATACACAACCACCACCTCTGTAACACTTTTTTTAGATTAAGCAGCCCCACCATGTTAATCTGATGGAGTGTGTGCCCTTAAAATCACAGAATCACAGAATGGTTGGGGTTGGAAGAGACCTCTGGAGATAATTTAGTCCAACCCACCTGCTAAAGCAGGCTCATCCAGAACAGATCACACAGGAATCCATGCAGACAGGTCTTCAATGCCTCCAGAAAAGGAGAGTCCACATCCCTTCTGGGCAGCCTGTTCCAGTGCTCTGTCACCCTCAAACTAGGGAAGTTTCTTCTCATGTTTAGATGGAACCTCCCATGCTTCGGTCTGTGCCTGTTGCCTCCTATCCTATCAGGCACCACTGAAAAGATGGAGTGGGTCAAATTCTACATTCATTTGGCAGATAACACCACGTGCTGTTGATCTGTGTGCATTTAAAGAATTGGCCAGCTTGCAGTTCATCAGTATTGCTTTTGTTAAGAGTGTACCTTGTGAACAAATGCCTGTGAATTTCCAGGTGAGTGCCTTCTTCTGTTTCTCTTCTTTACAAGGGAAAGGAGAAGCTCAAAATAAACTCAAAAGAGATGAAATTAATTGGGAAATAATACTCTTCCTGAAACACTCTCTTAAAGCCATTTTAGCCAAGTGCAAATTTGCATAGGACTCTACACTGCATTCTGTTTACTTAATGTGTATGTGATATATTTTTTTTCTCCACTTATATCTGTGGCCTGTTACACAGTGGAAACCCATCAACTATTCTACAGTAGAGAAACATATATAAAGCACGAAGAACTAGAAAATTATAAGACCCCTGGGCTGACCTGTGGCTTGGCTCATGTGGACCAAGGCAGAGATAGCACCTTGGGAAACTGCTGTCAGCAATATCCCATCAGAAACTGCACATAAAGCCAAGTAGCAAGTGTACAGGTATCAGGAGTAACCTGCACCTGGGTCAGGGCAACCCTTGGTATCAGGCTGGGAGATGAAGGGATTGAGGGCAGCCTCATGGAGAAGGACTTGAGGGTGCTGGTGGATGAAAGATTGGACATAAACCGGCAATGTGAGCTTGCATCCCAGAAGGTGAACTGTATCCTGGGCTGCATCAGAAGGAGCATGGCCAGCAGGTTGAGGGACGTGATTCTGCCCCTCTGGTAAGACCCCACCTGGAGTCCTTCATCCAGCTCTGGAGCCCTCAGCACAGGAAAGACATGGACCTGTTGGAGAGGGGCCGGAGGAGGCCACAAAATTATTAGAAGGCTGGAACAGCTCTGCTGTGAGGACAGGCTGAGAGAGTTGGGGTTGCTCAGCCTGGAGAAGAGGTGGCTCTGGAGTGACCTTATTGCACCTTTCAGTACTTAGAAGGGGCCTACATGAAAGATGGGGACAGGCTTTTTAGCAGGGTGTGTTATGACAAGACAATGCGTAGTGGTTTTAAATTGAAAGAGGGAAGATTCAGGCTAGACATGAGGAAGAAATTTTTTACGATAAGGATGGTAAAATACAGGGACAGGTTGCCCAGAGAGGTGGTAGATGCCCCATCCCTGCAGACATTCCAGGCCAGGCTGGATGGGGCTCTGAGCAACCTGATCTGGTTGAAGATGTCCCTGCTCATCGCAGGGGGCTTGCACTAGATGACCTTTGAAGGTCCCTTCCAACTCAAGCTATTCTGTGATTCTATTGAACATAATAGTTTCTCTCTAAGGAAACTGGCATGTGTTTCAGTTTGTCTATTAAGACACTGCATGTCAAGGTGTTAGATAAGTCAAGGCACAGACAACTTCCTTGGTTTCACCAAGTGGTGGACCTGTTACACTGGACATTATCTAATAACACTCAGTATCTTTCAGTTAGTTTTATACGTCAAAAAAAAAAACTTTCCCTGCTGAAGTTGAAACTCATTATTTATTTCCCATGGAAAATGTCACTGACAACAGACGGTTCTCTGAAACACACATCAATAAAGTGAGCTGGGGCTACAAAATTGCTTTGTCAAACAGGAAAAAAAAAAAAATCACCAACAAAACTGCTATGCTTGGACTCTCTTAAGTCTTGCTTGGTGGCTTTTGATGCATGATCATATCAAAACCCTGTGCTTCAAGCCGCCAATACCTTTCTCAAAATTCAGGCAGCATGCCTTTATCTTTTGGACTTTCCTTTCAACATTACATGCTGTGAACAGTTCAGGTCTTGCAATTTCAATCTGGCAGCCCTTAAATTTTGCCCTCCTCAAAAATTGTCTTGTCATGTGTCAGAGATCTAGAGTTAGAAGTAGACAGAGGTGACAGGACAATTTAAGGGTTTTTTTTAGATGATCGTCCTGTAATAATACAAGGATGGCACAAGGAGATGCCAGAATCCATTATCCATTTCCTGTCCTGACATATTTTAGGTAGTTAGTATAGGACTGCTTTACTCCTGAAAAAAAACTTTGTGATGTTTAGTCAAATACTTTTAGTGTTGATCTTGTGCTTAGCAGGCTGGTTTTCTGTTATCTTACCTAATATTTTTTGAAACTGTTTGCCAGTTTCAGCTGCACATTCTTGTATGGGTAGACCCCTTAGAAATACCACATCCCTGCAGACTTTGTGGTGAGAGGAGACTGGGGAGCAGAAATTAGATGGTTGTGTGATTTTGTACTGACAGCAAATCCACAGAGAAGCTTATTCATGAATCCAAGGAAAACAAGTGTTTAATGTTTCTGATGTTCAGAAACTAGTTAGGGTTTTTCTTCTACTGTGTCTTGTGTCCACGACTGAGAATAATCTACTCTCAGAGATAATCTTTCCCAGGTACATACATGTTATCAAATTGGCTTGTTGTCTCATGCAATGCACATTCAGTTCTCCTAGCAGTCTGCACTGAAAGTGTTTCTTCAGTCTTTTATTGCTTTAGTTGTCCTCATTGGATTCTTTCTGATTTATTTCATATTTTGATATGAAGCCAGTGCTTTTCCACCAGCACCAACTTGACTTACAAAATAAATCTTGGCTTAACAGAAATGGAGGTAACAGCAGCACCAGAGTGGTATGTACAGTTGCAGACCTGGCCTCACAGAGTTGATGTAAAACAGCACCATTATTACTCCCTGGATTCCTTGCTCTGTGATGCTACTGTTTATGCATTTCAAAACAGCAATTAGCCCTTTTTGCAGCAGTAGCTTCACACTTCACGCTTGTCTGCAGCTAACAGGCTCAGGCTGTATTGGGATCCCTTGATTAAGCTTTGGTACAGTGAAACACTTCAGGTGTGCTATGTTGGATCATGGCCCCAGCCTGCACAACAGAGCCTCTCTCTTTCCCCAGTGAAGCAGCTTGAGCATATGGTTGGTTTGTTCTAACGCTTGCTGCAGTTTAGCTACCTCCTTTGCAGTTTTGACTGCTCTTCTTAGCATGTCTTAGGCTATTTAGGCTGAGCAGCCTAATCTGGCTGTCTGCAATTAGACTTTCAAAGCAATAGCCAAGCACTAACCAAGTAGACTGACTTCTATTTGAATTTTGTTTTCCCTGTGTTTAAAATCAGTAGGATTTCTGAGCATTTGAGAAGTCTGAACATCACATCACTCCTTTGGCATATAAAGCTTAAGATTTAAGCCTTGATATTGTCAGCAAGTGGAATTTAGGAAAAAGTAAACTCCTCAGCTGCATGTTCCAGCTGGACATGGGAAAAGGAGAACCTTGATAAATCTCAGAACTTGGAAAATCCATTATTATGTGTTTACCATATGTTACACAACTCCACTGTAAAAAATCTGTGTTCGGAGACATTGTAATTCAATGGCCAAGGAAGTCGTCACCCATCAGCTGAGGTACATCTGGGGACATGTATTTAGCCCATTCCGCCTGTGGAAATCACATCCCTCAGACCTCAGTCAAAATAGACTGAGAAAGTGCTATCAGCAGTTACCACAGCCCACATACTGCAAACTGATCTGTATTGAAGCCCAAGTAGAACTTGGCTTTAGCACAATTTCAATTTTTGTTTTGTTGTGTTTCTGGAGCACCAGCAAAGGAAAAAGCCCTTAGTTGTTTCCCAGTTGGACTGATTAGTCTTTTCCCACATAACTGATAAGTGACCTCTTACTTCCTAAGCTAAGGATTATATCTCCAGAAGGATGGCTCCTGCTGGAGCTTGCAGAGGCAGCTAATTCAAATACATCACTTTAAGGTACAAATCTGCCAGACTGGAGTTCAGCAGCAGAAATCTGCTGACTGACATAGCTACTCCTGCTTTTTTTGTCAAAACTGTCTGTATTTAAATATGTGTATAAATGCGTACATGTATATATAAAAATTTAACATGTAGCATGCAGCACAAAAACTCATTTCGTTTATGGTATATGTGTTGTCTGAGTGGGAGATTTTGCTTTTTTTTTTCCCTCGAAGAAACAAAAGCAACCTTCTACTACCCTAAATGTTTTGTCTGGAAATCCAAGCGGATGCTTCCCAAGGTCTGCCTTCTCTTTGAAACAGGCTCCCCATGCAAACTGGATCTTGTATGAAGGGCCACCATGTCACCTCTTGGTGATTCACCATGGTGCTTCATGGATGGAATAGCCCAGGTAGAAGATCCAGCTGGCAACTGAAAGAGAACACTAGAGTTATAACTCCCATGTAGCTTAACAGTTACAATTATGAGCAGAAATTTTCATTTTCTTGAAATATCCATATGTTTTCCATCTTCCAGGTACCCCTCATAACAATATAGCTTTCTGTAGTTGACATACAAGGCCTGGATAAAACAGAACTCAGGAGAGCAATAGACTGTTTTCAGTTACAGGATGTGTTTTTCTATCACAATGTACCTTACAGTCTGTGGTCACTTTTTAAGCAAGTAATTAAGCCACAAAGCATTACTGTGAAGTATGTAAGAATAATTACAGCCATTTAACAGATGTCTGAATGGAAAAAAAAGAAAAGCAGTAGCCAGTAGACCCCTGGAGAGTGAGAAGACTGGATTCATTTCAGATTATTCAATATCTTAGTCTCTTTCATAACATTGCATATTCTCTTCCAACCGCAATTTTTACAACTATTCCTCATTAGATCCCCTTTCTTTAAACTGCAGAATTTGAGCAGATGTTTTAATTCACCCTCATCATCTAACAAGTAAATACTAAAGAAACTTTTTGTCCTTGGAGACCACGTCTCTGAAATTATGATTTTTCCCTTGGACAGTGACCTCAGGAACATCCTGGTGACAATGCATGACAGAATGCCTTACTCATGCTCTATAAGCGACCTGAATGTTTAGCATCGCTGCACTGATGAAACGAGTTGTCTACTCTGGACTGGTGAAGAGGAAACCTTCGAAAAATACTATTCTTGGTGGCAAGTAACTATTCCTAAGTGCCTTGTTGCTAGGCATTTGTTGTATCTTATTTTGGTCATGGCTCAGATATTTTACAATGCCATATGCTGCCTTTCAGGAAGGATCAACATGGGTTTTTTTCTTTCTTATTTCTCTACCCTGTATTTCACAATCCAGTTCTATTACACACATCTGAAAAAAGCCTTTCCTTCAGCTGACAGAACTTTTTTATTGGGTTTTTTTTTTTTTTGTAATAATGCAGTACAGTTATTTTAACATCACAACACATTGATAGAGGATTATTTACCTAGGAAAAGAATTGTCATTAATGGTTAGAGCTTCTAACTAGAAGCTGTTCTTATTTGCATTACTGTAACACCCTCAGGTCTCTTAAGACATCTTGCCCTGCCCTTCCTGTTACACAAAGATATTACAGACAAACAGTAAAATGCCATTTACCCTTCCTGTCCCTGAAGAGCCTTCAACCTTCTCGTTAGTTGCCTGAATCCTATGCTCATTACTTTTTCTTTTTTACTTCTCATCCATATGCAGCTTATTCTTCTTTCTATTTAGGTATTTTTACTCACAGGATTCCTCCCTACTGTGAAAGCAGCAGTTTTGTTATTCTGGCACCATACAAATATCACAGTCCCAACCTGAAGTACTCACAGTTAAGACACAGGCTTGCTTTTGGGGTTGGTTTATTTAAAGAGGGAATTGTGCCTGCATATGAATTGAAGACAGTAGAGTTGGGCCAGTTTTATATTAGTTTCACTGCAAAAGCAAACTTTCATACTCAATCCTACATATCTTTTATTTACTTTCTCTTTATAGCCATGTAATTCCATATACTTTGTGAAAATGAATTGTATCTCATGCCAGCATTAACAATAAGAGAAATAAATGCAAACAACACATTATACAGGTAAACACTACAGGATACAGCCATTAGAGGCTACAGCAGAATGCAAATTACATGCTTCAAATGCTGAAAAATATTATAAGGTATTTGGGTTTTGGTTTTGGGGTTTTGTTTGTGGTTTTTTGTGTGTTTTTTTGTTTTAATTACCATCGGCTTAGTCCAAAGTACCCAAGATGCTTGGTGGGTCTGTTACCCTAAGACAGATTATGCAATACAATTGCTTTAGGAGAGGGAAACGCCTGAAACTCTATGGCAGTCAATTTTATGCAACTGAATTTAGATTTCAAAACCAGTCAGCGACATGCACAACATAAACATCCTCCCTCTTGTCTAGGTGGAGGCAGTTAAATGAGGCTCTTAATTCATCACAGGTGGTAGGGGGGCAAACTGGAAGAGGGACCTGCTGCTGCAACCAGCACAGTAGCTCTCCCTCTCTGCAAGAGGAGAGAGTCCCAGGAACCTGGGAAAATGGTGCAAAGCTTTTATGGTTAGTACTGCACATTTTGATAATGGTTCCACTGATAATTGTAACACTGGCCAATAAAAACTGGATTTGCCTTTGCCTCCTAATTTTCATATTTTGACTTTATTTTGTTCTTGTTCTTTTATTATTCTTTCACCTGCTCTGGGTTGGTTTGGTTTATTTTGGTTTGTTTGTTCCTTTATTTTTTTATGGTCCTCATCAAGCAGCTGTTCCTAGTGTGCTGCCTGATCACTGCTGCTTCTCATTTGCCATAGTCCCTCCAGGACTCTCATATCATCAACACCTGTTTCTTATTCTTCTGAGTGGTGACTAAAAGCCACATTAACCAGATCCTTCCATGTCATCCACAGAACAAAATTGCCTATTGCCAAAACAAACAAAAGAAGACTGAGGTTCTGTCTCTGTTACCTTCCTTTTTGCCTCTCTTTCTTTTTTTTTTTTTGCATCTTTCATCATAGGAGAGCACAATTCATGGCACTTTTTTTCAGATTAACTGTCAGCTGTTACTAATAGTGTCCTCCCTTACAACCCATAAGCTACTCACCCACCAGCAAGTTAACAGCATTCTTAGTACTACTTCTTTATTCAGTATGTGTGAAAGGTTTTTGCTCCTAAGCTCTAAGTTTAACCTTTTGGCCCTTAATTATCTTTTTTTCCTTCCTTGCTGAAGTGAAGAGAAACTGACCCTTCCTCTGATTTTGCCAGAAATTACAGCCTGCAGTTTTATATCTGTAAAACTGCATTCTAGTTTGTGAGCTAGATTTAAGTCTTGGAGCTCATGCTGTATTAATTCTCCTCTGAAATGTCATTTTAGTACATGCAAGGAAGTCTTTATTAATGTTATTATTATTACTGTAGTTGCTGGAATGTTTGCTATTCTAGATATAAAATGCATTATTGAGATTGGATTTACTCCCTAGGAAGTTTATTTTGGCAGAGCTTTTCTTGGTGGGCAGTAAGGAGGACTGAGGTTTTTATGGTTTTGGAAAGCTTTGATAAGATGTTTAAAGAACCTCATGGAAGACAATATTAAATTAAATCCCTCTGTTTCTAATAGGCAGAAAATGCAATTAAACATCTTTCCCTGGAGTAGTAATATAGCAGGTTCCAGCAGGTGTGTTACTACTGCAATATCAAAATAAAAAGTCTAGTCAGCCTTTCACTATAAAAATAAGTGAAATGCAGAGCAGATGCTGTAATAACCATTAATTTAGATTCACCATCTATATTTGTTATAAAATTAGATGAGGACATTGGAAAAACAAGTTATTTTTGGTTCTTCCATGTAATATCACAAGAAAGCTACTGTAATGTGTTTAGCAGAGCAATGAATACATATTGGCCAAATTTATCTCTGCTATAACCTCGCAGAAATGTAGAATGAATTTAGTTCTAAATTCCACTTTGTGGAAGGAAGGATAAAATTAGAAGAGTTTATTGAACATCACCTGAAGTTTTACCAGATCTGGTACTGAACTAACTTTAAAAAACTTGGCAAGGAGAACAGAACAATATGCAAACTTTATATAAAGTTTACTGTTCAGAATCTTCAGTTATAAAATCCTATTAGAAAGAGAGTTTAATGAGTTGTATAATAACCTATATTCAGAGGAACTCAAAAGGAGAGTAGTGCTTCTTGGTTGCTGATTTCTCTGAGACTTCTGTGCTGGGCTTTTTTACTGATTTAACAATACTGCACATTCCTGCAGAGCCACACATAGGCATGAGCACACGTGGATACTGGGTGAAAGGGTCAACAGTGTCTTAGATTGTACAGTATCGTTCATCTGGGGATGCTGAAGTGCTGCATATACAATGAAATTAACTTTGCCATAGGTCAGTTTAAGTATGCTATTTATTTATTTTTAGAGGTGAAAGCAAAAAGCTCAACCAGCCTTGTCAGTTTACTAGAATGGTGGAAAGTCCTCACTCAGTGTTCAACTCCTGAAGTAATTTGTCCTTAAACTCAGTATTTGTGTCACCTCTGTCTTTGCTGCAATATTTGACAATCCTTTCTACTAATGGCAAAGTATAAGAAAAAGTGAAATAATTTCAAAATTATTCCTGGTTTCATTTTTTTCATGAAATACAGTTATTAAACCAGAGTTTTCACTTCTCTGCAAAGCCATCTTTTTATATTGAGACTGCAATCTAACAGATCACAATTCTAACAAAATCAAGACATAAGTCCTTTTTCCCTCTGATTGTTACTCATGTAGGTGAGTGTTTATGATTTTTTTCCCATATTTGCTTGTATTACAAATCAGATTTTTTGAAAGCCCTATTATCTGCCTCAGTTTTGAATGGCACCTTGATTAATGCCTTTAACTGGTGGCTTGCTAGACCTGTGAAATACACCAGTGGGAATTGCTTCAGGTTGGCTGTGAAGCCAAACTCTTATGGGCTTCCAGCTAAGAGAAAAAGCCACACACACACAAAAAGAAAAAAAGTGTCAGAGGTTCACTTTAGCAGAAAAATTTGCAGAGGCTTTTGTGCTGTCGTTGCTGAAAAGTTTAGAATTTTTCCCCCTTAATTTTTGAACAAAAAAAATTCAGCAAATTCACTACAGATTCACTGATAGACTCAGTTCAAGGTGTGCATTTCTCAGTAAGAAAAAAAACCATTATGCTTAAAATCTTTTTTTCCAACTGGAAGCATTACCATTGTGCTGCATTGCACCCCTATTTTATTGTAAAAGAGCCAGCGTTCATACTGAGCAATTTTGAGCAGGGTGAGATAAGTGGTCAGATTATGACTTTCAGAGATAGTCCCCCAGTAACCACACACAGGATTGAGGGGTGACGGGAGGCAGAGGGGGGTTCTCAAATGAAATGAAGGGATGGATGATGGATTGAGCTGCTTTGGGAGAGAGAAACATCTATAACAAACACAGGGCAATAAAGGGACAGGACCACATCCATGGATGTGTCACTTTTCAGCAGCTGGGTATATGTTAGCACGGTTCTGGCTCTAACCCTGACATGGAGGGATATTCACACAATCGGACTGTGGCAATTTGACATTGGCAGCTGTTTCCCCTGGGCCGCCCTCTGTTGTCAATGGGAAGTGAATACTTTGTGGGGGGAAATTCAGAAAAGCAGACTAATTTAGTTGCACAGAATTGGTCTCTGGAGAATCCCTGCTTCCCTCCATTGACTGTAGAGGGCACTCAGATTTGGGCCTAAAGATAAATAATGTGAATACTTCTCTTTTCCCCGGCTTCCTCAGTGGTTCTGCTCTGATTTTAAAGGCCCAGAGTAATGGGACTATGTGATGTTTCTTCTCAAGGGCTGTCAGTACTCAAATGCACACAAGGGGAACACATTTTAGAGCCCAGACTTGAAGGGCCTGGATGCTTAGACCCAATGGGTTTAAAAGACATGGAATCCAAACGTTTAATCTCTGTTAACCTACTGGTAATGAACTACAATGAGGATATGGTCACAGGGGCTGTAAGAGGATTGAAGGGTTGGTTTTGAGTAGCTACATAGGGTAGAAAGTGAGGGGGACAGGAAACACATGCCACATTGAAAAGAAGTATTTTATATCCCAGTTGCTCTCCAGAAAGAAAAATTACTTCATTTGCATTGAGCACAAAGCCACAGAATAGTATTTCCAAGAAACTGATAGTCCTGCAAAAGCTATGTCTATGTCCACAGGTAATACAGCATTAAATTAAAAGATGTGCAGAATGAAAGAGTTGGTACTGAGTCTCTCTCATGCACTGTGTTTGTTTCAGGATGTGAGGTTGTGGGGTGTGAGGATGGTTGATCTCTGGACTAGCTTTAGTCTGGTCCTGTGGACAGGCACATCTGAGTGGCTGGATGCGTTTTGTGCTCTTAGTGATTTAGTTTTGTCCGAAAAGAATGCATGTGAGGTGCACCGAAACAACTCCACAAGGTGCCTCACAGGCCAGTATGTGGTGTTGACTGGGAGGTGCACCTCAGAAGTGCTTTCCTAATCCAAATCAAATTGCTAATGTAGGTCTACCCAAAGATAGTTCAAAGGGACAGACGTTTCTTTTACCTTTCCTGAATGCTCTTTGTAGAGCTGAATAGAGTTGTTTCATTTATTTTTTATCAGCTTTGTTAAACTGCAGAGACTTGTTTCCTTCAGAACACTTCTTTCCTTTTTTTCCTCTGAAACCCCTCTAATTTAGTAAACTCCTTTGCCTGTACTTAAGAACATCAGAACCTGGTACGTCTCCACCTTAGAATCCAATGGTTGGCTGCTGCAGTGCACCATAGGGGAGAGATCTTACCCCTCCAGTTTAGCAATATTTTGTATTTCCATTGAACAGAAATAAGAAAGTAACCAGAACCAGAAGACATTTGAGTGACACACACATATTTTTCACAGAGTAAGGAAAGGAAGAAAGGTGACAACTATTTTTAATAAAGGATCAAGCTTGCTGTATTGTGGCTCATACCACAGGCAAACAGAAGAGTGTTGCTGCTCTGATAAGGGCTGCATAGCTTCAGTTAGTGATGAGGTGTTTTGTGAACTCTGAACTAAAATCCCAATTCATGCATGCATTAGTTACCTTGAAGGGATGCCAAGAGGCAATCCACATTACTTCTGTCTTTATTTTTTTTACTATACTTTTTTGGTCCCTTTCGACTTTATTTTTTTTCTCTCTCTTTTTTTTTTCCTTTTTCCTTACTTTAAGTTTTTTAAATCATTCTTATGAGCTTAGTAGGACTTCAGAGAAAAACTTCTGTAACCACACTGGCTCCACTACCCGTTGGCCAGCTGAAGAGTTGTGTCCTGAATTGTCCAATGTCCCTAGCTAGTATGAATGACAAACCAAATACCATGAAGCTACAATGTTTGCATGTACTGCCTCTCATCCTGTATGTACAGCGCAATAGCCTAGTGGCATGGATGTGCTTTAGGCTTCCCATTAGCTTTGTGAATAGCACAAAACAAATACTACCCTACGCTCTAGATGGTGTAACATATAAGATAAAGGCACTAACTCCCCAAACACTACAGGAACTTGGCCAGGTTTACAAATGTGCGTAATTAAAGACCTGTCAACCCTATCTATGGCAAAATTACAACAGCAGCTTTCTCCTGCTGGCCTACTATTGCTGTTTCCTGGAGATACAGCTTTGGAGAGATAATCATCAGCAAATTCCATTCAGGCATTCACCCCTCTCCTGAGGTTCACAAAAGGGTGGTGAGGTGCATGTTTGTGTACTTTTTAGTGCAAACAGCAGGCACCAAACAGTGACCACTGAGAGTATCCGAAAGACAGTGAAACACAATCAAGGCAGCACTTGAAGCAGGAGTGACCTGAAGTGGAACTTTTCAAATTGTGAATTTCCTTTAGAACTGCTGTGCTCAGGTATGATGCATTTTAATCAGAATTTGGAAAGAGTACAGACAAAAATGTGGATAGCAGAGGGAAGAACATTTTATTTGCCTTGCATAAAATCCAGAGGTAGCAAAGAACTTGCCAGAGAAATGCACCCTCTTACTACACTTGCTATAGCACAAAAATCACATTTATTAATATTGCAGCAGAAATAGGTACAACTGTAATCATTTGTGATTTCAATAATTTATATCAATACACAATTCATGAACTCTGTGTCTGCACATTTGGAGAATGCTACAGCTGAGGAGGATCTACTGAAAATGTAAGAGATGAGTATTTCTAATCATTTCCATGTTCTTTTCAGTTCCCTGAAAGAACAAGACAGCTATGAAACACAAAGATACAGGTAATTTCTGACATTAGAACTACTGCAAAATACATTAATGAATTCAGATCATAAAAGAAGAAAAAAACCTATCCATTAGCCTGAATGTTTAAAACAGTATCCAAACACTGAATTCTTAGCTCTTGAGTCTGCAGATACATTTTCCTATAGCACAAAACCAGCTCCATTCAAATGAAAGCAGCAGCTCACTTTGTTTTGTATTGTAGTATATGTGTGTGTATATACATATACTTATGTGGGGCGCATAAAATACTCAGCTATCTATCTCTTTAACAGATTCAGTTTCCAAAGCGATGTATATCAAAATGCTAGGTGATATGTTGTCCACTGCAAAACCTTCCAAAGACTCGCAGCAGTTTTGGGGCAACAGGACTTTGCCCACGGCTGTGAGATGAGGCATTCAGATGTGATGACCAATAACTAGGGGAGTGGGGGAAGCAGATTATTAACACTTTGTATAATAAATCTGAGTCTGAGGTATATAATGGTTCTTGATATCTTTTGGGGATAGCAATGTCGGTAGCAAGAGACTTTTCTTCTTTTTGTGTGCGTGATTTTTTGGCTTGTTTGATCTTTTATTTATTTATTTTATTTCCATATTTCAAAATTTGGGCTTCATATTTCAAAATCCGGGATGCTGGTGTGTGTTCTTACAAAAGAGCATAGAGGTGGAACACAGCTGCCCTAAACAAACAAGAAAATACACAAAATAAGAAATTAACTCTGCTGCTAGGCTGTCAGTTCATGGAGCTGCTTTTGTCCAGCAAGCACATAACCTTGTAGGAAAGCAGGGCAGCCTCCTCTGTTGGCAGACCAGGTATATTTGAGAAGACAGTGTGTCATCTGTCACACTCAGTGGCAATAGAGCCTTCTTTTCTGGATTAAAAAGGAATCATTGCCAGAGCTAGGAACTTGGGCTTGGCTCTTTGATTTATTTATTTATGTTATTTGTCATGAAAAAAATAACAAATTGAGGTAAACATCTTCAAAAGAAAACTCATGACCAGATGAGAAACAACAGTTGAAACAAAGTGGGGAGACTAGAGTGGTTTAGATTTCTTTTGAAGAAAGATCTGGTTACATTTTTCTAGCTGTCAAAATTATTGATGGTTTAATTTGTAATTCTTTTTGTGCCAACCTAATTTTCATTGATGACATGAAAATTTTATGACTCAAAAATGGCATTTGATTTTTATAGGCCATTTTAAAGAGAATTTTTTAAATAAAACTTCAAAGCTCCTGTTAAACTTGAACAATTCCTGCCTCAACTTTAACCAGCATTTATAGTCATATGTTTATGTAGATACTGCAACCACTTTTAACACAGAGAATTCTGACTGCTGCAGTTTGTTACTGGTATACTGCCACAGTTACTCTGAAGAGTAGTAGAGGTGATGTGATAATAAAAACCCACTGCCATGCCTACTTTTGGAGTCACCACAAATGGCAGTGCAACCACAGATGGGAAATTTTCAGAAAGTTTTCATACAAGTGCAACTTGAACTTGTGCTGCTTCATGAGAAATGGAAATATCCTGCTGAATGTGCTTTTAGTTCTTTTTTTTAATAGAGGGTAAGAAAAGCCCCAAGAATTATTTATTGTTTGGATATGAAATGTGTCATTCAGAAACACGGCATCACAATGAGGGATTCTAAATTTATGTATATCTTTTCATTCAAAAAGATAAACTATTCAACTTAGCCATCAGGGAGACAGAATCTGAATGATTAAAGGATTTTCTTCTTGCAGAGAAAAAATAATTGACAGTTGCAACTTTTTGTTTGATACAGCTCTTCTCCAAAAATGTAAAAAAAAAAAAGTTAGTATGTGTTGTTGAGAACCCTGTTTTATAATGCAGACACTATAAATTACAAGGAAATAAAAAAAAATTCTAGTAATGTCCTCATACAGATGAGCTGTGCTCTCATGATTAATCATGTTACCAGGAACCCATGTAATCTATAGCTGTCTGTCTTTTATTTATCTGTTCACTGGGCTATCAAATGTTGCCATTTCATTAAGTACTTGCTCTCTACTGAGAAGGTACTTAACATTTTGCATCGCTGTGGCTTTTTTTCAGGGCTCCATGCTGCAATGCCTAGCGGCTCTCCAGTTCCCACATCAGGGCCTTGTCACCTGTGAGGACAAATGTGATTAGGGGGCCTTCATTACTAGATTATACTCTTTTCAATATGTAAGTTAATTGTGGGAGCTCTGTACATCAGGTTAGATGGTATCTAAGCATCTAAATGTCCCCTTTCACCTTTGTAGCACCTAGCATGTGCCAAATAACTGAGAGCAAGAGGATGCCCCTACCTCAAGGGAAAGCTTTCTGTCTTGAATAAAAAAGGAGATTTCTGAGGGGGATTTAATTTATTTCCCTTCAAGGTATGGTACTTCCCAGAGGCAAGTTCACAGTCTAAGCCCTAGGCTCGCTCTGTAGCCCGTGGAGAGAATGATTTCCAGAGGGCAGATCTGAGACACAGCTAGGCTTACGTATCCTCTGGATAGGCCTCTATGTTTCTGATGACTATAGTAGGAACCTAAGATGATCAAAGATACAGCAGAGGCGCAAAGAAGTGGAGCAACCAAAAGGCTTTAGTTTGATAGACAAGCTGCAAGGTTGTGTGGGCAGCAGCGTCTGATCAGACTCATGAAGTAACGGGCAGTCGAGTTGTTCTGAGTTGTCAAAGGACAGGAAAGGAGAGAAATTCACAGGTGGAAATGATTCTTCATGGAACATTAAAAAAATGTGACTTGAAGGATAGAACAAATAGGAAAAACACATACTGTGTTCCTAACCTTCATTCTTCCAGGTCACAAATTACTAGTCTCTCATCGTTATTTTTTGAGGAGAAATTGCTGGTTTGTAAGGAAGGAAAAGGGAAGAGAGGAATGAAGCAGGGGAAGCCAAAAATACCACAGGCTCCAAAAGATATGGAAAGAGAGTAGTGGGTAGAGGAGGAGTTGAAAGAGCATAAAATTGTGAAATTATCAAATCTGATCAAATTAATTTGCTTTTCAAACATGAATATTCATAGGATGCATGATATGTGTGTGCACATAACTAGGATTAAATCAAGGAAAATAAAATCTGTCACCTCCCAAGGTTGTATTAGATGTGCACAAAACTTTTTTAGCAAGATTAAAGAAAAACTCCCACTAATGAAGGACCACCAGTCTTGCCTGGCAGTGTATTACGCTGTTTAACCATCCTTATTTGTTTTCCTAATACCTAATATAAATCTTACTTGGTGCAGTTTAAATCTATTCCTTGTTGTCCTATTCATTGTGGAGAAGGAGAAGCAGGACATGCGTCTCTTCTTTGCAACAGCCTGCTACACATTTGAATAGTTATCATAGTTAACCTGAAGCATTATTTTCTCTAGTCTTTACAGCCCTCACTTATTCAGATATATTTCCTAGGCTGCTGCTACACCCAGCTGTTTTCCATCTTTATTAATGAACATGCTCAAAACTGCCCAGAAAACTCTACTTAAGATCACCTATCTCAGTCTCTTAGTGATGTGAAAATACGTCCTTATGCTGACAGGCAGCACTTCCATGTGCATGTCCCACTGTGATGCCTACCTTATTTTTAACAGGAGACCACTATTGATTCACCCCTTTAAAATCTACTCTAATACCCCGATTTTTTTTTCCCATGGTTAAGCAAATAATTTCCTTTCTTATGGGTAAAACTGACTCCTGGCAAACTGTATCTTGTACTTCTTGTCATGTAATTACCTTAGTTTCTTCTAATTCTGGTCCCAACCTCTAGTGTGCTTCCGGTTAAATCCACCCTGAGCCCATCAGAAAATGTAATAAGCATATTCTCTATTTCATCATTCTTGCACCTCTGCAAACACTGACTGGGCCCAGGACAAGCCACTGTAATTACTCTCCAACTATCCTTTTCCAAATCCATGTGTGCCCACCTTCAAGTAATTCCATCAGGAAGCAATGATGCATCTTACACAACTTTTTCCAGGATGTCCAGTTCTGCCTTAGCTTTCATTTTTGGATGCACTTCATAATGAACATTGGTATTTGTACAGCTGCCTTCTGTCTTCCTGGTTGGCTGAATGAAGGCCTGATTATTTTCCAACAACTTTCGTAATTACCCTTGAAGAAGTAAATTGCTGTCTGCTGTGTATAGTACATCTATCATTATGATAACAGTTCTTCTCTTCATAATATTTCCATGTGGGCTTTAATTGGCAACCTTTTGTAGCTTGGCAAAGATTTCATGAACTCTCTCTGTGCTCGGAAGAACAAAGAACAAATTTCAAAGGCAGGAAGACAACACTAACGAGTATAGCTGCTACTCACAATAAAGGTATCTATCTCTCACTTGTAACAGGTTCTGGGCTTATGGTTTGCTTGGTTTTTAAAAAAATCTCGTTACTGATGCATGACATTAGCAAAAACAGGGAAAACTGGCTTTTCTAGTGCATGGTTTTCTACACATCCACCTTTATTTGTATAGAAAACGCAGTGGAGAACTCTCATAAGGCAACTTCATATCCTTTCTTATACAAACTGCATCCCTTCAGAGTGAATCGTTTCAGATTGCTGGCTGGACTGAAAGCTTCTGCTTGTGATGTTAGAGGGCTCTCTGTATCTTCTTCTACCTTGGAATAAAGTAGCTTCTCTCACAAAATATATTGCAAAAATTTTCTTGAGAACAGTTTAGAAGAAAAATGCCTGGAAGTGTATTAAAGCATAAATCTTTTGATAGCACCTTATAACAAAGATCTGTTAAGCAAGTATCCCAGATTTAAAATCTCAAGTAGGTTTAAAAGGTAGAGTTGAAGGAAATTATGATCGCATATATGAAGCATTGTACATCATGACTAATGTAATTAGAGGTCTCATTTCTCCACGGACTAATTAGAATGTAACAAATCCTTACAGAATGCAACACCTTCCAGTTTGAATCTCCAAAGTGTTAATTAAGCTTCATTAAACTCTTGGGATGTCCTTTTTTTCCTTTTTTTTTTTTTTTTTTGTGGGGCAGGGTAGGGCTGTTGTTTGGTTGTGGTTTGATTTTGGTTTTTTTTGTAAACAGAGCTAAGAAGCTTTGCCCAGATTTGTTATGTGCCTTTAGGTGAGCACTATGGATAAAAGAGCTCTGGTGTTGTGATTGTTAATATCCAGTTAAATCCATCAGAGTGCATTTTTTTTTTTCGGAAGTGGTAGCATTGCATAAATTTGCTTTTAAGTTTACTGTAGCAGTGAAAGTGGTAAAAATAGATTATTCTTTGAAGTATGGGAGAGTCTCCATTTTAGAGGCCATTTAGGCATTGCTTATTTAGCAATCCATAATTTGCCATTTGCATCTATCTCCATTTATGCTCTGCAACAGAATTAACACTCTGCCTCGATGCGTACTTGAAATTTAGGTAATGATAGTGGTTCAGGATTATAAGAGCACTCCTCATATTGAGTCAGGGGTGAGAACTACTGCAAATGCTAGAGAAAATATATCGTTGTGGGCACCAGCTTTTTGATAAGATATACATGAGGGATTCTGACTGCTGTTAGGCACTTCTGCTGTCACTTTTGAAAAATGCAAGATCATTATTCCTCCTGACCAGGGACTTCAGATCTAATAACTTTATTCTGCATGCAGTTAAACTAATTTTTACCTGGTTTTTATCTTTTTGTTGTTGTTGTTTGTTGCTTTTGTTTCTTTGTGTCTAATGCCAAGTTGCAAAGTAACCCTGCAAATTGTTCCAGATGTGGCTTTATTTTAGTGGTAAATACAATAATGCGTAGGTGATTTATTGGTTTTTAAAAGGTATTGGAAACTTTTGCATCTAGAACATTCATTAAGTGCGAGAGATCATTATTCGCCAAAGATCAGCTAGTGCTTAGCAAAACTTTCAGTCTCACTGTTCTTGACTTCTGTGACAAGGGAGATGCATTTTGAAGAGAGGCGGTTGACTGGGGACTTGGTGGAACCTATTTACATTGATTTAGTTGAGGAGGTTTGCCAGTTTTAACAAACAACAAATTGCCTTATGTTTTCTCACTCCCACTATTCTCATGGTAACAGAGAACTCTGCCTCATGATGCTGATTTGAGGGCCTGCCAATTACTTTAAATGCAAAACAAAGGACTAGATCTACTATTCTCTTATTTTTCTCTTTTTCCTGCAAATGTTGCAGATTTTTCCACTATGCTCATTCATGCAGGACTTGCTTGATTTCCCTCCCTTTGAAGCACTCACCTTAATTTCTCTCAAAAGTAATCACTCTTCCAGAAATGCCGTTTGCCCTCTTTCTGCATCAGAATCTCCCTAGGTTTTGAAACCTAGTTTTGAAAACACTGGACAAGTAACTTCAAAGTTTTTATCAGGAAAGGAAAAATAAAAAGTAAATGGACCATAGAAATTCATACACAAAGCTATTTTTGAAACTATTTTTTGTTTGTCCTCCTCTTTGGTGAGGAGAAGGGAGCTGTGGTGCCTGCTGACAGAAAAGGTGATGTAATAAAGTCAAGCATGGAGACCAGACACAAAAGATTAACGGAGGCAAAGCAGAAGACTAAGATAAGTTCTTCTATCAAAAGTTACTCTCTGCAGAAGCTATGAAGTAATTTCAAATTATAAGTGTACAGAACTATTAACATCTCTTCTTGACTGAGAGCAGGGACCTTAACCTTGGTTCCTTGTATTTTTCAATAAACTCTTACTGAGTTGTAGAAAATCCTTTAACAGATTTTTTTTAAAGCTGCTAACATTTTGTCTAAAGCACTTAACAATTCATCAATTCGTTGGAGTACAGACAAGAAGCTGAGTCTCCAGCTGAGTACTGAGTACCCTAGGAGGAGGCTTCAGTGTTATTGCACTACCTAGACCCTCTTCAGAATGAAACTTTGAGTGCAGGCTTAAATAAGGAGTCAAATTCTGTGGTTACTGCTGAAAATTTAGAGTTGACTAAATGGAACTTGTTTTAAATAATCACTGAGATTAGAATCTGCTCACCATAGAAAAAGGTTTTAAAAGATATTGGGAGGAGGACTAATACCTTCCCAGTAGTCTTTAGCAGCGGCATTAGCATTTGTAAGTAAACACTAATACAATTTCAAATTTAAGCCCACTTTTCATCACTGTGTGGACATCACTTGCTGATGAGACATTGCTGTGGAAATGAATAATAAGCGGGAACTGCCAAAATTTGTCTTCACTTGAATGGTGCCACGGTCCAATTTACACAGCTTCAGTAGCGGGAGACAAATGAGCAGTGATTATCATTTACTCTGTCAGAAGCAATGGTGGTATGAATGGCTCTGTCCAAAATAATCAGAGTGTTGGCTATAGGCCAAAGCTACGAAAGACCAACACATGGTGTTTTACAGATTTAGAGAGTTGTATAGCTTCTGACTGCAGAAAAATCTGAAGTGGATGGATGGGATAGAGAGCAGAGGGAGGAAACGTTCTAATACTGTCATTTGAGAAGACGAATATCTGTGAGATCAGACTTTCTGGTGCATGTATCTTTAAAACACAAACAGCAATATTCTGTCTCTTGTATCCACTTTTTTATGCTTGGGAGGATTACACAGTACTTTCCAGCCTTCTCCCCATGCAAATCAAACACCCTCATTCCTGGACTAAGTGGGAGATTTGTCCACTGATCACATCCTGCTCTTATCTCATTTATAAGGTAGTGGTTAAAAAGCATGAAACATTGTGCAACAACATGAAATGCTTTAGTCCAGGGTTTTGTGGTTAGTCACCTTTCTCTCTTTCTAACCTACCTGTTCACTTTATCTAAAGGGATTGATACTCGAAGTTGTCTTGATGCTCCCACTGGATCGGTAAGAAATGTTTTCTGATCCTGCAGCCCTGGTAGAGTTCCTGCCAGATGGTACTGCTAATACCTGCTCTACATACATTCTGAATTTTCTTCTCATCATCAGGCACCCAAAAGGAAAAGTAATACTGTGCTCTCAGCTGGAAGATTGGAAGTGAACACACTGAAATTTGAGCTCTTTGGGAAGGGATGCAGTCCCATAAGATTAACATCTATTGCACGCATTTTTCGTAATTGAGGTGGACTCATTTGGAGGTTTGATTTATTTTTAATTACCAAAAGAGCGTAGCAAAATAAACATCTCTTTGATTATATAATAATCCAGTACAGGAATTATTGATGCCCTATTCTGACATAGTTCTTTGTGAGGACAGAATAATTTTCCAGTAGGAACATTCTTGCCCTTATTTTAATCGGCATTGATTTGTTCCCCAAATCTTCCCCAAATCCAGTGAAGCACCTTAGATTTTACACATTGAAGCCCTCTATGAGCTCCCTTCCATCATCAGAGCTCTACTGATGATCTTAATTTGTGTAACGTTTCTAGGAAAGGCTCTGAGCACATTTTATCCAGCCTGAGGCGCTACACATTAAGGAGTCTTGTGAACCCTGGAACTAATGAAGCTAGATTTGCTACTTCATTAAATTTACACTCTTGTGAAGTTCTCATTACTGTTGTTCATTTTTAAAGTTAGTTTGTTAGATTTGTTATGTCCATCCCTCTACAGAGTCACAGATGAAGTTACTAAAGGGAGCTGTGTTTGCAACAGAAAAGAAAAAAAGCAAATTATGAGCTACTTTCTTTGTTTTTAAAATCAAAGTCAGCTGTAACAAGAGACAGCTTCCTGAGCATCACACCCGCTGCATTGCAGAGATAATGTGAATGACAACCATTGTTATATCACCTTGGGGAACAGCTCCAAAGAGCCATTCTTTAACAGCCGTCTTATCTTCATACTGGCTGATTTATACATTAATTAATTATATATGGCATAAATTGTAGCCCAGTAAAAATGATTTGGGCCACTTTAGGACAACGAATATGATTTTTCATAACAACTAATACAAGGCTACATCTTTATGTCAATCTGACAGTACAGAGTCTCAGGGCTCCTGGGGGTTTGCCTTGGCCTGAGCTGATTGTAGCTGGGTGAACACTTGCCAGTAGCCACCTCACTGGTGCCTAAGCTGGATAGGCTTCAGCTTAGTAAATCTTAAGGTCACTGAAGGACTGACAAACCCTGTTCTTCCTGTGTACACAACAGCAGCCCTTTGATTAAGTGAGTGCAACTTTCAAACTTTGGCTGGTATCTGATGAAGAGGAATGAGGTTGAGGTGCAAAAATTAACAAAATTAGTCCCAAGCAGACCCAAGACTAAAGAAGAAGGTAATCCCACCATTAAGGTCCCCTCAGCAAGGACTTCAGAATGCTTATGACGTTTTGTAACTCACCACTACCACTGTGAGATTAGGGAGACTGAAACGGTCAGCCTCAGGACCAAGAGGTACACCTAAACAGTGAACGTAATGCCAGAGAACAGGACTGGTATTAGGCTGTTTTGTATATATAAAAAAAGAAGCAACTGCACTGTCAACGAGGTTTTTCTCTATTAATGAGATCATTCTGGACTATTGGACTGCTAAAACAATACCTGGAGTAACAACGTATTCTTAGCCCGATAGTGTGCTAACTTTTGCCCATAACAAGATTTTGAAGCTAACAAAATAACCCACCAGTAAATTCGCTGCATTATATTCTGCTGAATTAACATAGTTGCATTTGCACTTATGATACCAAAACTCTTCTTTTTTTTTTACTTACAACCATATCAAACATACTATAGTGAAGAGACCAGTCTTGCAACACATCTTTCCTGAGTGTTGAAGTAACTTTAGCTCCTTCTAGTTTGTTAAAACATGTTCTGATCCTAATGAGCTGATGCACTGCAAAGCTCAGTGCCTTGCTCTTCAATTAGCAGAAGCCAGACATATCCACGCCAAGGGTAAATTGGTCTTTCCCTGTTCCTTGATATTCTTCGTCAAAGCTTTTATTTACTAGGCCTCTACCTTTCAAACCCAAACTCCATTCTCCCTTACTTGAGTGCTAAAATCCTCATGTATAGGCAACTTGTGTGACGAGACTGTAAATTCTTAACAAATCTTTTCTCCCATATTGTGAAATCTAGAAAACGAGCTGTCCCAGATGAGTTCTACGGTGTCTTGTAACGTGTGGTCTAGATTCTCCTTCCTTCATCATGGCTTTTATCATGAAACAGTAGGAAAATCACTTGTTTCTCTGTCAACACTGGGGAAAACTGAGCTCTAAATTCAGAAATTACTAGGGATACCAAAATTCTCTTTATTTCTCACCTTTCCACTTGATTTCATGTGTACAGATCCTTATTATTTACTTCATGGAATCTTGAAAAGCATATTTTCCTTTGCAAACCAGACTAAAACATCATTTTAACTTATCAAATAATAGCACTGAGCGTGTTTCTTGTTCCTGTATTCTACAAAACAGGTTTCTGAATAACGACAGAGACTTCCTGGAGTGTTTCCGTGTCGTTCTTTTCATTTGATTTGCTATTGAGTCAACATATTATGTGCTGATGGCAAGCCCGTATTCCAGTGTACAGGATGCTTTTAAATTATCATAGGCACTAAAGAATGTAATTACTTATAATGGTCTGTTGTCTGCATTTTGGTAGTGTATGTATTATTTATGGTACTCATGATATTTACTTCTTCCTCACATCTGCCATGCCTTCATTGCCTTACTGGTCAGAGTAAATATTTTACATTATAGCATGAGTGGTAAAACATATTCCATAGTGCAAATGAAGTAAATAACCCAATACTAGATCTTTACTCTCGACTTTCTATAGAACTGAGGGCTTTTTTGTTTTGTTTTGGTCTTAAATCTCAAAGCATCACAGCTGAAGTAAAATTCACCTCTAGTTAAAATTCGTCTACAAGCTTTCTCCCTTTCCTTATAAACTATTCTTGTGTAACCAATTCTTCTACTTGGGGCATGCAAATCTACTACATTATGAAATCAGTTTCTCTAATGATGCAGCTGGCAAAAACAAAAACATAATTCACAGCCTGCATCAATTTGAGAATGTTTTAACAACCCCTCAACTTGTTCTTTAAAGAACACGTTTTAAGGTCATTGCTTCATTGATAGGTTTGCTCTAAAATAGCAAACTTGGAGTAAAAGTCTGAGTATAACTACATGAGGGAAATGTGGTGCAAGGGCACAGAAAGGAAAGAACTGCACCTCTTATAACTGTGGCCTGCATTAATGAAATTGAACTGGGCCAGGAATCATACCTCACATTAAAAATCTTTAGGAAAGGGTTCCCTCAAGAGTCAGCAATTTCCTCTTCCCTGCAAAGAAGTTTAGCTTTTCTTGGGATACACTGTTTGCAGTGTATAGCCTCAAGTGTAACACAGATTTCTTTGGCGTAGCATCTTAAGTAGGTGATATTTGCAAGAGTATTCCCTTCTCCGCTTCTTGCCAAGGCAGGAAATAATATTAATCAGCTTTGCTAAAGTCACTCTGCTCCATTATTTTCAGGTAGGAGGGCCCATGGGAAGACACGGTTAGAAATCAACAGAAGGGAAGAAAAACTTAGGGAGCAGCAAGGAGGAAAATAAAGGAACAGGGAAACAAATATTAAAATGAGAGAAAACAAGAATAAAGGAAACACAAAATACAGAGATCCTGATCAGTAGTGATGTCGAGGCAAAGTATTAATTTTAGGCCTTTCAGAGCTTAAATACTTTGGAGCATTGAGCTGAAGGAAATGCCTAATGCAAAGGTGCACTAGTTTAAATAAAAACTGTCAGGTAGCATGGCCCAATGCTATTTAAACCTGTACAATTTGTTGTTCAAAATATACTGATTTAAGACTTTGGTTGTTTGTAATTTTATCCCAGTCTGCAGAACAGTTTTCGCAGGTAAAATTAATAGGCCAGTATAAGCCAGGCAAAAGTGCATGTCATGTTCTCACAAGCAGTTCTTTGGATATGACAAACTTCAGTTTACAAATGAACATGTGCTAACATCAATCTACAACTAAGTTCACCAGGATTACACTACCCTTTGGTACTTCTGCCATTGCAAAGCTGTCAATCTTGCTGTTAGGTTTGGTTTCCCCTTCTGGCTTCTGTCCCACTTGTCACTTCTGCTGTACAGAGGGAGAGAGAAAACACCCTTGAGCTCTGTGTTAGTAACTTTACCCACCTCTTTCCAGCTGTGCTGTCAACCTCCTGTCTGTTCTTTATGGCTTACAGGCAGAACCTTGGAAAGTGAATGTTGCTTTAGTGATCTTTAGCGATTATGCCCCCATGGCTAGGCTGATACATATTGAATCTCAACTTGAAACATGTTCTTCTTTGGTATTTAGATATCATGGTGAGAAACCTCATAGCAATATCCCTGATAGAATATTCCTGCAGTAGAAGCCTGGGCGTGACTTGGTACTGTTGAGGAGGGAGTAACTTCAGTGATAGCTGAGGGAATTAAAACATCTGAAATGGCACCAAGCAAATGTGATAGGTATTGTGGCATACTCAGAGTTTCTTAAAGGATGTGCAAGGAAAAGCAGAGGTTCTGCAGGAATAGAAATTTGCTGATTGTTTCATCAAATGCATGAGCAACCCAGCTGGATGTGGTAGTCTGTCTTAAAATGTATTAATAGGAGAAGGATTTCCTGAGGTGATGAGGTGCCAAAGGATGAATGCAATCAACTACAGCAAAAATCTCATAGGGTGCTAATTCGCATTTTAGCCACTTTGAAAATCTGATCTTAAGTAAATGGTTATCTATCTTTTCAAAAAAACACAAACAACTAACTTGGTAAGTTTATTTGTTTGAATGTATTTTCTAGAAACTACTTTGTACATTTATGCATACTGTACTGGTTTTTTGTGCATGGAGTAGCTTAATGAACATAAATACTTTTTGGTTTAAATTGTAGACATTTTTAAGCAAATGCTATACGTATAATGCCTTTGCACTTTCTTAGACTGCACATATTGTTTATAAATACATTTAAGGTAGATGCAGGATCACAGATAACAAAACTGATGTGGTTGTTTTACATTTGATGTGCATACCACTTTAAAATTAAGCTCATTAAAGATAATAGAATGATCCATTGGCAGGCCTTCAGCTGCAGACCTAGAGGTGACAGGCTATTTGGTGAACAATTTACTGAGTGTTGCACTCTCCCCCTCCTTCTTAACCATGGGCATTGTAAGTTCATTCTATTAACCTTAATAGGTTTGCTTTCCAAGTGTTTTACTCTGAAGATTTAAAAGTGAACTCTATCATATGTCAGCCTGCAGCTAACAAGCAACTAAACTAAAAGAAGATGCAATATATTTATCTATGTGTATATTTGTATCTATGTCCACAAGTAGTAACACCTAATGCACATGAAGAAATGATGGACTGTGCCCTGTGTAATGCTCTTCACTGCAGGTGTTTCATTGTTCCATAGGGTCTCTCAGGAATTTTTCTTTCTCTCAGTTAAAGAAGCATTAATGGCAGGCATCTCTAGCTAGCAAGTGTTTTTGTATGCATTAGCTGAAAAAGGTTGTGCAAGTGAGAAAGGCTTATTTTCCTCACGAACAACTCCAGCAGATATATCTGAGGGTTGCCCTCTGTCCCAGCAGGATGTTCTTTTCTCTTCACTTGGGACCCAAAGACAGAATTAGCAAGCAAGTTGTAACAGATTTAGCATTTGAGTTGAGGGTAGGCTCAGACTAATGGGACAGAATAGCAGCCATTATCTTTTCTCTATTGCTGCCGTTCAAACTGCTTATCAGACAGTGCTGCTGACATTTTTATGGAACTTAACAAAGACACTGAAGCAGCTGGGTGCCTCCTATCATTTCTGTCCCAGAGATCTCTCAAAGTGGTTCCCCCTCACAATGACACTGTCTCTGAGAGATACAAGTCCTTGCAGGACTCAACACTTCTCTTACTTTGATGAGTTAGAGCAGTGGCTTGGAGAGGTCCATACAGCTGTAAATGTCAGCTATCAAATGGCCCCACTATTCATCACCCTGGTAGTCATCACCACAGAAACACCATACCAAGGCCTTAGCCAAACTTAGCCCAGCCAAGACAGAAGTGACAGTAACGATTTGTGAGCAGATGCTAAACCTGTTCTTACCCTGAGACACTAGTCACCTTCCAATCTTCACAGCCTTAGGTTCATATTGACGGTCCTGCATGCTAAAGTGACTGCAGGTAAAGGTTGCCTTTCGCAGTTTTACAAGAACATTCATTGCCATGGGACATGGATGAGAACCTGATAGACCACCACGTGAAGCTACCACAACTTACTTTCTCTCACTCTGAATGCAGTGGCACGTGGACATGGCCAGAGTCACAAGAAAACTTTCATCACATCTCAGCATCCATGCCATCCCATTTGCTCTCATATCCAGTCCAAATGCATGATGTTCATTTCCCAAATGCTGGCTCCTTGTGCCACCTATTGAGAGAGCTATGCTTACAGGACTAGTGCAGTTAGCAAGACTTGGGGTAAAGACATTGAGAACTAAAAACACGTGCATTTTTTAGTGCTATGGAATGCACTTATATGAGAAACTAGACTGTGCTGGAGAAGTGGTCCTGAGAGGAAAAAGCAGAGTGATTTTCCATGTTGGCTGTCCCACACTGAGACAACAACGAGAGTTCCTGGACATGTCCGACAAAATAAGACAATCCTTCCACTCAGAATAGAGTGCATCTCACTGGATTGCTCCTACTTCTTAACTCTTCTGTGCTGCCAGGACACCAGAGTGAAGGCCTCTTGGACAATCCTAGCCAAGTTGGTCAAACAGCTTGTCTAACATCTCAGCAATCTGCATAGTTTCCTGATGCCACAAAGTCAACAATATAGTCATAGCTATTAGACTTCACGATCTCTGTTTAGCATTGTCCACAGTGACTTGACAGCAGCCAATTTGATGAAAATTCCTTATTTCAACAAGTTGTCACTTCAATACACAATCCTCTTTCCAAAGTTTACCTTTCATCCATCTTCACGACAGAATATTGTTGACAATCACCATAAATCTTCTTCTCAATTTCTATAGAATTGATTGATAAATAAATGCCATCTGTCTATTCATTAGTAACACAGATTTATTTGTATTTTGCTGTTGATCTCTGGTTGATTTAAAAGTACGGGTATTTCTCATTGATGCCATTATACAGATGAGGAAAACAAAGGCATAGATGCTACAAACCAGATCTCTCAAAGGTATGTTAGTTCCTGAATCATTATATACTCTTGAGGATATGGATCCATGCAGTTTGATTCTGTCTAGACCTGTCAGTAGTAGAGCATGGATTAAAACTCAGGTCTTCTGAATGCAGTGTCCTGCCTGGTCAGCCATAGGATTATTATACCACTATTTTCTTCTGCTTTACTGTGTGACCTAAAATAATTCATAAGGTTTATCTCCAGCCTGCTCTATACCACTACAGAAACAGATTGCACTTAATATTACATATTTTTACTGTATTATAATCTCTTCAGGACTTGAAGCAAATGTGAACTTAGCTACATTAACTGCTTTAGGATTTGGACTGGAAGAGTGTGTTAGATTCTGTTTGCCCATGTATGCTGGTGACTATTTGCAGGTCTTTTATTTTTTTTTCCCCAAATGATTGTACTTTTCAAATTGGTGTTTGAGTTTTAAGGAGGTTGTGGGGACTTAAATTGTTGGCACAGGAGAATTGCAAGGATATAATGTCTATAATAAAGCATCCAATTTATCTACTGATGCCTGCATTTTTTGAATTATAAAGCACTTAGGGATGTTCAGACAATCAGACAGCTGAGCTAGCTAAACATTCCCAACTGTATTATTCTGCATAAATACTGGAATAGGTACTAGAAGGAACCATCCCAGCCTGCTAGTTTTAACTCTAGGTTCATTTTAATATAAAGTTAAGCTGTGGTGAGAAGGAAAAAAAATATTCTTATCATTTAGACATTGCAGGAATCCTGATTGCCAGCCTTGTACAGACTGTTTTGGTTTAGCAATAAAACTGGAATAGCAGGAGGAATAAATGCCCCTTACTTTACAAGCTGCTTGTTTCAGACACCACCAGCAGGGACATCTGAAGGTACTCGGGTAGTTTTTGTTCTGCACACTTTCCAGTCAAAAGGGTTCAGATATACATTGCCAGTTACTGAGATCTGCCATAGTTTTTGAACAGTACCCAAAGTACTTTTCAGTCAAGCATAGAGATAAGTTTCCTGTTCTGGCAAGGGATGGCAGGAGGGAAGGGCAAACAATAAAGCATTGAATTATGATCTCTGGCATTACCAGACCGATTTGACTTTGGTCTTGGGGAGAGGCATTGTGCTGTGAATGCCACAGACAGTCCTGTCATTTTGTTCAACAAAGTCCTTAAATTCTTCTAGACCTTTCAGTCTCGACTAGATTGGGCTATTTGAAAGAAGAAAAAAAAATCTGAAAGCTACTAATGCTGCTATAAGTTAGCCTTGGCCCTCTATCTGTACTGGGAGATGCAGACTGGTCATCCTAAGGAAGCACAGGAAGCACAGCAAACACTGCAGGCTTTAGCCCTGTTGTATAGATTCCACTTAAATCCCCTTGCAATTTGTGTTGACTTTCCTCTTCTTCCCTTGCTAAGTCCCAGGAGATGTTCTGAGTAAACAAAAGCTGCTGCCCTCCTAATCACTCTTCAACTCTTCCCATCTGATCAGTTTTAGTCGTGCTCAAGTGCAGGGCTAGTCATGTCATAACTGTGCTCTAAAGAAGCTGCCCTGCCCAACAGCTGCTTCTCTGAACAGTTTTCATGAAGAAGAGGAAGCTATCTGGAGTCTGATAAGAATAATTTTTACATATATAAATATATATTAAAAATAAGATACATAAAATGCATCTACTCCTTACACAGACCAGTCATCAAGTCTGTACAAAATAAATGGAAAATATACCAGGTGAAAGTACTGACTGGATTCCTAGTTACCAGAGGAGGTTTAAAAGGTCTGAGCACTCCCTCAACCTTTCCTGCCAATCATTCAGAAACTTTGTCTGTCAGACAGCCTCATCTGTCACTCAGGAACTACATCTGCTTGCCTGTTTATTTTCTCACTTAGGGTTGAGGTCGCCTGCCCTCCTTTTAACTAATCAGAGGAGACAGCAGTAATCAAAGCACAGGATCAGTGCTCCTGGGATGCCTTTCTTGAATAGCCTCTCTGCGTGTTCTTCTGCAAACCTTGCAAAGCAATGTAGGCATGTACAACCAGAGGAAAAGAAAGGAGGAGAAGGTGTTTTTTCTTTTTTTTGGCTTGGTTTCGTTTGAGATCCAGCTAGAGGAAAGAAATATTGCTGAATCTTGTATGCTACCTGGAAGAACAGGCGTAATATTTACTGAGGAACTTCCCATGCGTGACAGGAAAAAAGCTGTTGCTAGTTCATTAAATGGTAGCACTTTATGGGTAAATTCAACTGATGTCCCAGTGCAGAGGTAAAGTGCAAAAGGTAGGTGAAAGTGCTGTTTTTCAAAAAAGCAAATCAGCCTCTTGACTACTTGTTGTCCCTAAGGAACTATCCATAAGAGAACATGCCAGGCTGGGTGGAGTTATTAATTCTGCCTCTCTGAAACTTCCTCTACTAGATACTTTTGCTAGGCTCTGCTAAACAATACTAAGTAGTTGTCAGAGCCTGCCTCATAGAACAGTGCATTTCAGCATCGACTGAAGTTACTCTTGTGGAGCTGACCCTTAAAAAGAGCTCTATACTGTGGATGAGAGGCTTGTACCTGAAAGAACAGGTGGTGAAAGAAAGCCAGAGTTCAGGGAGAGAAAGCGCATCTGACTTGTTAGCCCTTTGCCTCGTTATAGAGTGGGCTGGCAGTTTGCCTTACCCTGCAGACCCTTGCACATCTTGAAAGGATTTGAAGGATACCAGTGCCAGCCTGCTCTCTCAAGACTGATTTCTCTTTGTAATGCTATTGTTGTGATGAATCGTGTGTTACTATGATTAGCAGAGAGAGGTACAATTACTTTTCTGCAGTGGTGGCTGGTAAAGGATTGCCTGGGCCTGCAGGCCTGACAGAGGTAGAAAAAGCATTTTGTCAGATACGAAAAGAGTGAAGAGATGGAAGTTGCTGCATTTACAGAAAAATAAATGTTGAAAAGGAGCAAAGGAGAACAGGGGGATGAAGGCTTGTGAATCCTACCATGAACAGGGCCCTGACTGAGATGGACCTCTCCTCTGAGCAAGTATGGCTGTTCCCATGCATAAGATGCCACTGCTGCTTATCAGCAACTACTTGTATCAGATGGTAAACCCAAGAACAAATAATTTTAAAAATATTTACAGAGGAGACTGATAGATACTGAAGAAAAATAAGCTATACTGGAGCAAGTTTAATAATTTCACCCAGCAGTAGCAAAGCGTGTGACAAAATCAAAAGAAGTGAAAAAAATAAAAGAATGGAAGAGCAGACAATTAAGAGGAGAGCACAGGTCAAATGTATGGCAATCCCCACCTTCTTGGGAGGGAGAGCAAGCTACTTCTACCCAATACTGGTTGTTCTTAACCTGCTTCTAGAATGCTACCAAGGTTTTATTAGTCTTTGAAATTTAAGTTCTCAGTGGAGAAGGAAGAAACTTTCAAATGACACAGAAGTTAAACAAAACATTTTCTGTTTCTATAGTGTAAATGACAGTAATTTCTTGATGTCATCAATATCTTTTCCTTGTTTCCCAAAAACCGCTCATTGTCAAGTCATGAAAGCTTCCAATGAATCTGAATTTCTATCAGTCTTTGTAGACTAAAACTGTTTGTAGAGTGGGTGGCAGGATGGCATGACAGCTTATCTGAAAGTTCCAAAGCAAAGGCTTCGTGTTCACACCATTCAAACCAAAGGTGCACCTATAACCATTACAGACTTGTGTCATCATGCAGGATGAATGTGGCTCAGCCTTGCCCAAACAATTAAGTCATGTAAATCCTGTTGATTTGACCGTGAATCTCGAACTAACAGTGCAGGCTGAGTGGTGGGCTGATGTGTTGGTCCCACTTCCCTCCCATTTGACTGGAAACCTTAAACGACCATCACACCATCCTTCTCCAAACACCTCACCCTCCCGTCTTGTCCCACCCCCGGGTGCCTCACTGGAGGACACATTCCAGAAGGCGGCCCAGTGGCGCTGTACTAGACACGGCGGTCCCCCCGGGCCGCTCGGCTGCCGTGTGCGGGGTCGGCCGGTGCCCGGTGTTGGCGGGCAGTGCTCCTCTGCTGCCCTCTGCTGCGGGGTCCCTGAACCGCCACCGAGCTCCGGCGGGCTCGGGGAACAGCTCGGGGCGGCGAGAGAGCGGCGGTGCGAGGGGAGCTCCATGCACTGCGGCGTGGGGAGCGGCACCGGAGGCGTCTGGATGGGGCGGTCGAGTAGGGGCAGCTGCGCAATCAAAGGCTGGTCCAGAAGGTGGAAACACGTTAGAACCACATTTCAGAGGCCAAATCTGACTCCTGTGCTCCCAGCGCATACTTAACAGGTGTCATGCATTTTTTGCCTGAAGATGATTAATTTCCTAGTTGAGTCTGTAAGGAGTTTATATATTTATATAACAAGTTTTTTGATTATATTAAAATAATTTTAATTGCAACTTAAGCTGCGACTAAAAGTGCCACATTATCCTGTAAGGCCTTGAAAAGGAGGGAGAATAGCCAAGCTGTTCTCACCCCTGGGGCTTTGTGCAGGGGCAAAGCCGAATGCTGCAGCACCAGCCGTGCTCTGCTCCATCCCTGGCGCAGCAGGAGCTGCAGGATGCCAGCAGCACAAGGGGCTGAGGCCTTGCGGCAGGATTGCAGCTGTGGTTTGGAGCTTTTTGTCTTCTTAGTTTCGACAGGCAGGAAGCCATTAACGACTTGTATTTTGAGTGAAGTGTTCATTACAGATCTCAAAGCAGAACACTCCCAGCACAGACAGCAACTTAATAATTTTGTTTTCTTTTTAATGACGGTGTCTATCATTCCTTGCCCTAAGTAACCTCTCCGTACACCAGATACAAAGTTTAATAAAAAAAGGAAGTCTTCTGTGGCCGCTTTTTTATCTAGAAAACGAAAGGGCCAGCAGGTCACGCCGCCTCCTCGCGTTGTAGCTGCTCTTCACGCCCCCCCGCCTCCAACGCAGCTATAACGAGCTCGGCATTGCTCAGGCGCCTGAGACGCCTCCGAGGCGCGGCGACAGCCGCTCAGACCAGCCCCAGAGGGGCCGGGGGCAGGAGGTAAAAACCTCGCGGGTTGAGCAGCAAGTCTCCGCAGGTCATGGCCGCCCCGCGTCCTGCCTCCCTCCTCCTCCCCAAGGTCGGCACTGGCGGGACAGGCTCTCCCTCACCCCGCCCGACCCCGGTAGCACAGGCACCAGCGGCCGCCGCCACACGGCCAATCAGCGATGGGGGGGCTCGGGGCATCGCCGCCGCATGGCCAATCATCAGCGAGAGCGAGGCTCGGGGCATCGCCGTCGCTCCCCGCTGCCCCGCCTTCCCGCTGCTGAATCCACCGCCGAGCAACGGAGCGCGGTGGCGATCGATTCTCTCGGCTTGCCCTCCCGCCTCCCCGCCCTCTCCCGGTTAACGCGCCACCCGGGGGCGGGTGCTGGGATAGTGCAGGGGGACGCGCGGCTGCAGGTGACCAAGCAGCGCCGCCACTTCCCGCCTGCTCGCCGGCAAGCGCGGGCGCAACCACCGCGGCTGTGCAAACGGAGCTCGCTCATCAGTGGGAAGGGGACGTTCCTAAGCCCAGTGTGCTCCCACCCCCGCCCCCCGGTCCCGCCGCGCTGAGGGAGCCGCGAGTCTCTCTTTACTTTTTCTGTTCGCCTGCCCCGCGAGCGGGGCGGCCCGGGGCCATGGAGCGCGCGTTCACGCCGCTGGACTGCCTCCTGCCCGCCGGTACGGTACCAACCGCCCCCGCGCGGCGCGGCGGCGCCACCGGGACCGCGCACAGACCGCCGGGTTCCGCAGCTCCCCAGGGCGGGCCTGGCGTTCAGATACTGCGGTGTAAGCAGCGTAACGTCCTGCCCGCCGGGCTCCACGTGTCCGTAGAGCGGTGCTCGCTGTCTGCTAGGCCGGAGCAGGCTGCCCAGGGAGGTTGTGGAGTCTCCTCTGGAGACATTGAAAACCTGCTTGGACACCTTCCTGTGTAACCTGGGTGTTCCTGCTCCGGCAGGGGGGTTGGAATAGATGATCTTTCCAGGTCCCTTCCAATCCCTAACATTCTGTGATTCCATGTGCTGCCATTAGGCTGGTTTCTTTTTAATATGCTGATTTATTACCGTTTTAACTCACTTAGAGTTAAAATTGGTATTTAAAATGTCAACCCTTTTGGCTTTAATCAGTATTTGTAGGTTGCTTGCCAGGGTTTGCTTGGGTTGGCAGGGTGGAGTGCTGTGGTGAAGTGTATCTCTTCACAAGGGGACCTGCAGGCTTGGTTTCCTCCGTCTGCCTTTGGCTTCTGGGGCCCTGACCCTGCTTTGACGCTCCTCCTTGCAGCCTCCACATGCACCCTGCTTGGCTTGTCGTTTCTGTAAGGCGGAGCTTTGAGGTTTTGTTTGCATCTCCTGTGCTGTTCTTGAGTGTTCTGTTTCTCTGTATTATTTTTGAGACCTGAGGAGTGAGCATTATTAATATATTAATAATGTATAATAATAGCATATATTAATATATCATTATCTCATCATCTTAACTGCTTGAGAGAGTCCAGCGCAGAGCCATGAAGATGATTGAGTGGACCGTCTCCCTTATGCGGAAAGGCTGAGGGAGCTGGGTCTCTTTAGTTTGGAGAAAAGGAGACTGAGGGGTGACCTCATTAATGTTTATAAATATGTAAAGGGTGAGTATCATGAGGATGGAGCCAGGCTGTTCTCAGTGACAACCAATGATAAGACAAGGGGCAGTGGGTGCAAACTGGAACACAGGAGGTTCCACTTAAATATGAGAAGAAACTTCTTCACTATGAGGATGACAGAGCACTGGAACAGGCTGCCCAGGGAGATTGTGGAGTCTCCTTCTGTGGAGACATTCAAAACCCGCCTGAGCACCTTCCTGTGTAACCTCATCTGGGTGTTCCTGCTCCAGCAGGGGGATTGGACTAGGTGATCTTTCGAGGTCCCTTCCAATCCCTAACATTATGTGATTCTGTCTTGACGAAGGACAGAGCATCTCTAGTGATAGCAGACTCATCAAAGTAGTTTGTGTACTCCAGAATATGCACCTCTTCTTCACTACGTGTTTGCAGTGTCTAATTTTACAGTAGGGCCCAATTTGCTATTCAATGATACCATTATAAACACTAAATATTTTTATCTTTTTATAATGTGATTTTAAAACCGCATAAAAATAATTTTGGCATAGCAACTGAATTCTAACTTATACTACTCTTTTCTGCTTTTCTCTGGCAGTAGGACTTCAGCTGCCACAGTAAGGTAGATGTTATTTATTTACTAGCAAGATCTGGAGGAAGGGAAGAGTTTAACAGAATGTACACTTTTAATGCATTTTTACAGCTAGCAGTTTAAGAGCATGTTTAAACTCTTTCGGGTATTTTTTTTTTTTAAATCACATTTTGCTCTAATTTTTAAAAATCTATTCAGGGTATATTCAAAGCTAGTAAGGGGTACAGCTGTGCTCAAGGTATTCCTGCCAGGAATGTGTATTTGGCTCTGTGCATGTATATATGTATTTTGAGATGCATCGTTGCTTTGAGCAGAAAAAAGGAATGAGTGTGGAGGTGAGATTTTAATGGGTTAACTATGATTCATTGCAGTGTGATGCCCCCTTGTATGAAACAAGGAATAACTACTTACTAAATATATAGTAAGGTGAGACAAAAAAACAAAACCCTTAAAAATTTATCCCTGGGGAAGAACAGACATCACTCATTATATTCTAAGGTAGTTGCTTTTGATAGGCATTTGTATGGTGGTAGGGATAATATATGTCCCCAGTTCCCACCAGTTTCCAGGAGTGCTGTGTTTGTGGTGTGTGTGTGTGTTTGTGGTGTGTGTGTGTGTTTTTTTCCCTCCTTTGGCTATGTCTGGTTGGAATTGAAGATTTGGGATGTTTTGGGGAAGTTTGTTTGCAGTTTTCAGATGACCTATAGCCTTCTCAGGCCAGAGGCTTCAGCTGGGTGTCAAGAAGCTGCCTTCTATAGAATGACTGCTACAAGTATACTAATGGGTTGTATGGGATAGTGTGCCTATAAAGTGCACAGTGGTACTGCACCTGGAGCCTCGCCATCATTACAAACATTCATTACCAGCATTTCCAATTGGTTTGGCCTGCTCAAAGTATGCAAGGCTGAGCAGATTTATGTGGCAGTTCCATAGTTTAAGATCTGGTATCCCACTTGGGGAACTCAGAAATAAGGTTTTCAAAACTGGATGGGTACTGGGTGGTACTTCTTGAGGAAGTACTACTGGTTCCTCCATCTGTTTGCTTTGGTGGGGTGTGTATTTAAATGTCCAAATAATATTAAGCAAATTTATGTAGAACATGATGCTTCTTAGAAGCTAGACGTGATGTTACAAAATAGACCCTTGTGAGGACATTGAAGTACTATGGACCTTGTCCCCTTGCGTTCAGTAATATAAAGGTATAGCAATTGTCCATAATGTTTCTGGTTTCTCTCTAAAGCCCTGAGTAAGCATAGTGGCACATTATGGTGGGGAGAGTGTGAAAGATTTGTCAGCTGTGTTTGGAGGTTATTAGTTACTTTATTTTTCTTTTTGAAGGTACTCAGAAATTATGCTGATATTTGTACAGAGCTGAATAAAAAACTTACAAGTTTTGGAACCTAATATTAAGTACCTGATTTAGAATTTTAGGGCCATGTGTGCCTTGGTAATTTTAGTCAGTGCAGTTAGAGTTGGTTCTTATTTAGATTGTATGTCTTTCTATATAGCACCTGATAGAAGTCCAAGTGGTAGGTATTTGAGAACTGCTGTACTAACTAATACGCTCAGGGACTTTGAACATTATTCAGTGAACCAGCTGGAGCTTGGTTGAAAATCACCATGCTACAGTCAAAATGCTGTGCTGTGAGCTTTAGAACTGTGTTGATTTGCTTAACATTTAGAATAGGTAATGAGGTAGAATTTGAAGTGGGATTGAGCTCTAAATTTGAGTATTGCATACTGAAACAAATACCTTTTTATTTCTTCATGAAATGAAACCATTAAAAAGGCTCACATAAGTCCACCCTGAAGTCCTGTGTGCTGTTGTGAGAGCATCAGGCAGAAGCTTGACAGAGTGAAGCTGTGATGCAGCTGTTGTAGAAAGCTCATACTGGTGTCACACTACAACCTATGAATCTTGATAAGAGTAGCTTTGTTTCTTCTGGAGCATCCTTGATAGACTAGACATTTCCCTCCTGCTGTTTATTCCCTTTTTGTGCACTATCATTGCCTCCTGTTGCTGGTCCCAGACTGTGCTGCAGGCACTACTGCAGAGAGGCAAGTGTTTCTAATTTATTATTTTAATACCATGAACTTTAGGAGCTGAATATACTATCTTTCTGATACTTGTGACTGCTTAACAGTGGAAGTACTGTAGCATCCTCTAATAAGGTTGCCCCTGAATACCACTTGAGACTTTTAGAAGGTCAGAGTGACAGTTTACTAAGCTGTGTTTTCTCACAGGGAACATTTTACATTGCGAGCTGTAATACAGCCTGGATTCTCACTCGTCTCCAGATGTGATTAATGATTCTTTGCTTTGCATAGCCCTGAAAGTGCAGCTCGTTATTGGTTTTATCAAGTGGAGTGATGCAAAAAGAGGTTATCTTCCTCAGTTTATAATACAACAGCTCCCAATAAAAGCGTCTTGCCTTGTTAAGGCAAAGGGACTGCAAAGAAACAGCAGCTCTAGTCCTTCTGCTCCCTTCTGTTCCTTGTGGAAGCTTTATTGGAGCTGAGCTTCCTATGACTGACAGGGACCCTGTACTACCAGGGAGGGTTGGTTCTTCTGTCCCCACTCCTCCATGCCCCAAGTCCTGTGACTAAATGCACTCCTGAACTCTGCTGCATCAAGAGCTAGTGGTTAAAACTTGGTCTGCTGAGAAGAGGGTATGCTGACTTCGTCTCACTGAAGCAAGGTCATCTGTATGTCATGAGAGACAGAGCCACAACAAATAGGACAAAGACTGCTTCAGAATTATGTGGAAATATATAGTTGTGTCTTTGTGCAAAGGGACTATAAAATTCTTTATTGAATTTAAAGCAAAGAGAACAAGAGGAAGCAACAATACACTGTGAATGCTCTTCCATCATTCCCTAAGCTTGATTGTCTCTTGCTTTACTATATGTCTTCTCCTGGAAATGTTACTGTGTGTAAACAAGTCACCTCTGAAAGGATTATATCACCATATTCCTTTTTAAATGCCTGGGGCTTTAACTTCTTCCTTAATGTTCTCTTTTCTCTGACACTAAGGATTGAGTGTTATTTGTAAAACAGTGACATGTTTGCCATTCACTGAATGACCTCCAGCCTGGTATAAGTGCCAATAACCATCTAAATGCCCCTTCCCTGCAGCTTTGCGTGGTCTCTGTGATACATTATCTTGCAGTCTAATACACAAAAGTCTGTGGCAGAAATCAAGACACTCATGGGTTAGGAAATCAACCTGATGGTCTCTGTTACCTGTTGAACATTAAAGGTTTATGAAGGGGTGAGGTGCCAGATGTTTGGGTAGCTCTGTAATTTTACAGGTTTTGTGCCACCGCTGTTGGGTCAGTCTAGTGAAGTTTTCATGTGAGTCAGATCGTTCAAAAGCTGTGATTGAGTTCACCGAAGCTGAAAAATGTTAGCAGGGGTGTCAGTACTTTAAGACTACTTCAGGAGTTCCTCAATGAATTTAGTAAACATTTCCATATGGCTGTTATACTGTTCTATCTTTTTAATTGAAACACATTTAAAATGCCTTTTTTTATGTGAATGTTGCTGACCCATTCCTGCTCTTCGTTTAATATAAGTTGTAACACCATTAATTTAGTTGAGTGACCTGGATGCCTTAGCTTGTTTCTGAAGTAGCTGTAAATATTTGGTGTTGGACCCTGCTGCTTGTTAATCTGCTGTGCTGGGTCAGCAGTTGTTCTGTAAGCATTATTGTATAGATTAGTCACAGGTGCACTTATGAGTGAGGTATTACAGATGGCATTTAGCAGACATAATCATTGTTAACCTCACCACTTTCTGTTAGATATTTTCTTTCACACACTGGTAGCTTTTGGAGTTGTGTTTTTTTTTTTCCCTGTTTTTTTTTAAATGCTTTGTATGCAGGTGTGTTATTTGGAATGGGGCAGCAAGCTGTCTTTAACCATTTGAGCTAACAGGAAAATGAATATACATTTACTTATTTTTATACACTCACACAGAGCCCCCTTTTGAAATTAGTTGACATTGGAGCTGGTTGCTGTTTTTGTGGATGATAGATTCTCATCTTGTCCAGTATCAGTGCACCAATAGTTCCATGTCTTGCGGTCACTAATAAAACCCAAACAAACAAAACTTGCATGCCCCCCCCGCCTCGCCTGCCCAACCACTAGAGTGTAAGCAATAATAATATCACTGGAGTTCCTGAGACAAAAGCTCCCATTCATTACTGCTTGCACAGATAGTAAAGCATTCAGATAAATTACTTTTAGAAGGTCTTGTTATTGTCTATCAGTTGAGGCTTCTAAGAGCAGCTTACACTGAGTTCTGTGAGGAGTCACTTAGGTGTAGCAGATTGAGCCTTGAAGCCAGGAGATGCACTAGCTGGCCTCCTGTAGTGATGTGTGGTGGGGTTTTCTTTGTTTTGTGTGTGGTTTTGGTTTTGTTTTTTTTTTGTTTTGTTTTGTTCTGTGATTTGATATCGTAGAAGGATGTGGCAAATACAGAAGTCAAGGAAAGTAGTGGGCTTTCAGGTTTTGGTTTTGTTTTTTTGCTTGCATGTCTCTGGTCAGCAGCTTTGATGTCATGTTTTATCTAAAATCTGTGTGTATACAGACATATAAAAGCTAGTTTCTTTCAGGAAAACAAAGGAGGCTCTTTTTTTCCTGTTTGCAAAGCTCATCCAAGTCTGATTTATGGAGAAACTGAATAGGAAGCAAAGAAATGAGGCAGTTTATTTACATGGGAGAAAACATAATATGTATAGGTTTCAGATCTTTCAAGATCCAAAATAACAAATCCAAGGCATGCTTGTAGATTTGCTTTAGATTTCAACAGCCTGAGACATTAATCAAAGCTTAATCTATTCAGAAAATAGCACTATCAAGAGTAAATCTAAAATCAAAGTCTTAAAAAGGAAAAGTCTTAAAAAGGGAAAAAAAAGAAAAAAAACAATACCAAACAAACCCTAAAAAAATCCTAAGCAAACAAACCACCTGAAAACAAATATAAAGGGCTAACAGCTTCTCCTCATAAATCAGTTCTCAGCAGCTTTTGCTCCTAGGTAGTTGTGGGTTTGGATGTAACCCAAGGGATTTGGACCTTTAAGATCAGTGCTACTAGTGGTTTGTCCAAGGAAATTACCAGCTAGAAATGTAACAAATTTGTTTCTGTGCGACATGATAAAAATAATCTATGCTGGTCTTAAAGCACCATTGTTGAAAAACGGGGATGAAAGGAAAGGGGGGAGACTCCCCTCCCCGCCCCCACATAACAACCAACCAAGAAAAACCTCGAACAAAAATGACGAAACCAAACCAACCAACCAACCAAAAAACCACAAATAATCCAACCAACAACACAAACCACAAATTAACAAAAAAGCCAACAACCCAGGAGCAGATCTTACCCAGTACAAAATACAATAAATTAACAAGGGAGACCCCTGGTATACACACCTGCTCTTTGGTACATTATAAAACATTGCTCATCTCTGAACTCTGCAGACAGAGAGGAATTTGCAGTGTGTCCAGCAAGATTAACTAATCTGATCTATTGCTAGATAATTTCAAGATTGAAAAGAACTGTCAGTTGGCCCTTCCATCAACATGACTGTACCTGATCACAGCAAAGGATAACCAGTTCTTAAGATTTTTGGCTTACATCTTTTTATAAATTACAGCTGTGCTGGATTACATGCAACTAATTTATGGAAAGAGGTTCTTCTTTCCCTCCAGCTCTGACCTTAAACATGAGGAATATGATTAGCAGTGTTTGTGGAGTAGTGACTTTGCATAATTAAAAAGAGAATTGCTAGTTTAAAATTGCTACAGGAACACTCAGTTAAATTTTACATAGTACACATAGTAGCTTTTGGATTGCTTTCAAATTAAAGCTATTGCTGTACATCCAGTTGCAGTTGAAGCTGCTGGAAGGCTTTTCCTGTCATTTCCTAGCTTTGAATTTTATTTTGAATGGCAGTTGAATTTTCTCATCACTAGTGCTGATTCTTTGTAGCTTGCGTTGATGGATTGTCTGCCAGCCTTCCTCTGTCAGGGCAGAAGCTGGAGAGACGCACGTGTTTATCAGCCAGTTGAAATAAATGGGAAGCTGGCTAGGGAATTCAGTAGAAGCAGAACCTGTCCCCTCGCAATTAATTTATTTTGTAGTTATGACTGCGGGTGTGGGCTATGTTTTGTTTTATTCTTTTTTCTTTTACTGTAGCTTATCTCTTTCTAATCTTTCCCCAGAATTATCTGGTCAACATTGTCGGAGGCAACACAACAAAGAGAGTAGTTCGGAAATGTTCTTGTGTGCGGTTTTTGACCAAATTGTTCAGGGGTAAAAGCTGTCTGTGTGTCTGACACAAGTTAGTTTTTTCTTCAAAAGGAAACTACATGGATGTTACAGAGCACTGAGGCCTCGAGAGTCTGTAATCTAGAAAAGCTTTGACTTATGTGACAGTGTCAGTAAGGGTGTCTGTGGACCTGCTTGATGGAGGCCCAGCAAAGGCTGTCAGGAGAGTGTTCCTTCTTTTTTTTCTTCTCTTCTCTTTCCACAAACATAGCTCACAATTATGTATGCTATATACACATGTATGAAAGTAGAGTGCCATTCTGCTTCCATAGCAGTAGGGCAGTGGTATGTCAATGAAATCTGTGTATATGTATGTGAGATTTACTTGCTTTTGTGCTTACAGCTGATTAAGCTGTGGCAAGCAAAGAGCATTGATGTACAGACCTGACCTAAGCACAGGCCAAAGCTCCAGCTGCTCAGGATGCGTTAAAAGGATGCTGGGTTGAAACCACACCTAGGCAATTGTTCAGCAGATGGTGTGACTTAAATTACTTGAAACTTCCCTGAGCTTGACACGTGTCACCAAGCAGCTGTGCAAATACAGCGTCAATCTCCAGGTGCTCCATTTTGAGACTTTCCACTCTTTACGAGAGTTTTATGGTCGGGGGAAATCCTGAAGGCTGACGCAACATTTCTACTACAGAGTTTGACATGTGTATTGGTAATGCTTACAAGATAGCGAGATCTTTGTCTGCTTTAAATGTAACCGAAAGCCTCGAATGCAGATACTTTAACAGTCACCACTTTCACTTCTGGAAATGAATGCTCTGCAAGCTGTGAAGGGTAAGGCACAGCCTTGTGAGTGTAGTCTCTGTCCCCATGTGGAGCAGTTTCCTTGCCCAGTTTACAGTTGTATTTTAAAACCATCTAAGCAGTGTTTTGCCATACTGTGAATCCAAAAGAGACAAAATGTTAAGGAGGGTATCTTGAGAGTTAAGCAGCTACAGATCTACGGCTTGGACTTTTGCTCTGCTAAAGGCAGTGGTGCCATGGCTGAGCTGCTGCAGATGCTACAAGAATAGCTCTTGGGCAGCATGTGACCGCCTCATTTAGTAATGAGCTGACCTGGGTACACCAGAGATGATTAAGCTCTGCTATGAAAGTGTCTGTCTTCATATTGCCACTTTCTGATACAAATGGGAAGTTTAACTTTCGAGCTCCTTAAAGAAGAGCTCAATTTATTTTTTTACTTAAAAAAAGAAAAAAAGAGAAAAAAAGGAGAAATACTGAGTACTGAAGCTTTTGTTAAGGGCAACTTACTGTTTGGCTTTCTGGACTTTTGACAGCAATGGTCTTGAAAGGTGCAAGGTGCTGCAAGACTTCCAACTGATCTAATGACTTTCACTGGGTTCAAAGTAGGATGAAGGGTGTTATCTGCAGTTGTATCTTTTTAGGGTGCTGGCATATTCCTGCTGTTATTGAGATTGCTTTCATATCAGCTCTTCTTTCTTTGCCCAGAATCCACTGTGGGAATGACCTTTAGTACTGTGTGCACAGGCTTTGAGCCCTTCTAATGACTTTGGTAACTGTGAACAGAGAATTTAAATAGTCGTATTTTAACTGTGGGCAGTAAGATCACTGATATCAGATGTTCTTTCTTGAACTGACTTGTAAGATTTTCACTTGGAAACTAAATTTCCTGGTTCCATGTGTCTCTATTTAATAGGCTACTGTTCTTATGCATGGGTCAGTAGTTATGCTGTTGCTGTATTAACCTGACTCATGGTAAGGAGTTTTGGCACTTGAACCTGTGGAAGAATTTCTTCTTTCATCTTGGTCTACCATCCTGTTATAAGTTAAATTTTTGTGCCAACAAACCTTTTAAGGTCAGTAGGAAACTTGATCTACTCTGTAATATTTTGATTTGTCTTCTGAGACTGTTTTTGGTTTTTGTTGTGTGTTTTTTTTTTTTTTCTCACACCTACTGCTGCCATAGTTGTGTTGACAGAGCCCCCAGGTGTAAGCCTGAATACAAAGAGAGCACAGCAGTTGTCACCTGGGAGGAGCAACAGCAATGCTAGGAGAAGAAAAAAAACAACTTCTTTTAGAATACAGTACACCTCCACGAGGAGGGTTTTCTGGCAGGAACATGGGCAGAGTGTGTTGCAACACGGACATGCTCTGCATATCTCCTTTCACTGCAGCAGGCTGTTTTTCCTGGTGATGAAGTTTGAAGTCTGTGTGAAATTACCAGTCAGTATCTGGCTTCCCCAGAGGGCACAGAGAGTGATGAGAGCTGGGTCATGGCCTTGCAGTACCACTCAGTGGAGATGGCCATATGGTGTAGGAGAAGGTGCTTAGAAGGGATGTCACAACAGATGTTTGATAGCAGACTTGGTGCCAAAAGCTTTAAGTGTCAGCTAGCCTCAGTAAGGTGGTGTTAGAGCTGGCCCAGGGGTGCAGTTAAGGAGGAATGCTGTTTAGATAACACATATTGTAATTTATTTTTTGCATTGGTATTGTAGTGTGTATTTTCTCAGGCAGACAAAGGCATAACAAGACCCAGAGGCTGGACATTGGAGCCAAACAAATTAATACTTGAATTAGGTACAGATTTTTAACACGGAGAAGAATAACCAGCCATTCGAACATTGTACCTTGAGAAAGGTGTATTCTTCATCAGCGTAAATCAGTTGCAAGTCATACTTAACTCGAAACAAGAATGAATTTCAGGCTATCCTTTATACAAAAGACTTAAACTAGATTGTCGCAGAGATCCTTTCTCACTTCCAAATCTACAAATCTGAAGCAGTCCACCATAGGAGAGACTTCTTTACTATTCAAGTCATCAATACAAACTTCCGAGAAAAGAAAGGAACTGTTGTATGCCAGGGTATTGCAGTGTGGAGTGTCAAGTGACTAGTCTCATCTTGCAAAGGAGATCTGTGAGAAGTGCAAACAGATTTCATAGCTCTTGTGATGTGGTTCAGAAACCAAGGACTGTACTTACTCCTTAGATTTTGAGCAAGTTGTATGTTTGAAAAAACCCAAAACAACGCCCTCAATAACCTCTGTAGCACTTGGTTATGGTTCCCAGGCAGCAAGACGACCTTACTGCAGTAAGATTATACTACACAGTGTGCTCAATTTACTACTAGTTACTGTGAGTTATTAAAAGTTTTAAAATTATTCCCATAGATTCTATCCTCATTTATCTATAAATATTATAATTGTGAATCCCACAAGGGGGAAGAAAAAGCTTGAATTTGGACAGCAGACCAAATAGTTATGCTGAACTTATACAACATTATGCCCAACTATTCTGTTTCTCACCCAGATTTACATTTGCTGAATAAATTTGCTGAAATAAATAGCCAGTTTCCTTTGAGAACAAAGTTGGAACTGAATAAATGTAAGGCTTCAGAGTGCTAACAAAGGGACTGAACTCTAAAATAATGCAGTTATACAGCCCAAATAATGTAAATTAGAACAGCAGAGAGGAATATGAATACATAAGGAGAGCTGCTAATATTTTGTGAGAGTTTATAAACTTATAGTTTTGTAGTTGGATCCTTTGCCGGTTAATCTTCCCTTCTTCTCACCTAATAGAAAATACGTATGGAAATTACGCATCTTATGATTACAACACTAGGTAAAAAGAGTTTTGTTACTTTTCTCGAGTGAAGAAGCGTATCAGAAGAGGAGAGTGTGGCAAGGAAAGCCTGCTGTTTTGTTCACTGGAAGAGACTGTCAGCTGCGAAGGTTATCTGCAGAGAAGAATTGTCCCATTCACAACTTTCTCAAGAGCATACATAACAGACCTTGGAAATATGCACCAGTTCTGTTACAGCTGGATAAGAAATGACTTTCGACTGCAGCAAAAAAGACTCAAGATAGATATTAGGGAAGAAAAGTATATGTAGCAGGAGGAAGCACTGGAATATGCTGTTTGAGAAGATGATGTAGTCCCTGTCACTGGGAACTTTCCTTTTTCAGGGGTAGATAGAGGAATTGGCTAGAGAGTTGATTCTGTGTAGGGATGGAGGAAGGGACTAGATGATCTTCTGAAGATAAAAACGTAGGAGACTGAGATGTGTATTTAAGAATCATAATCCCTAGAGTCAGAATGAGCTTTCTGTATCAGGTGCTGAAGGACAGGCTGTTCCTGCAGACTTTCTCACTCAGGTAGCTATACTAGCTTCAGCTGGGCTACTGAAACAAACAGGACTTACTCTCCTGTTTTAAAGTTTTCAGTCTGTAAATTACTAATGCTTGTTCTACAGTACAGTAATAATATTTAGGCAAACATGATTTTAAGCAAAATCACAGATGACCTCAAAAGGACACAAATGTATAAAAAGACCATTGCTGTCAAAAGTCCATAAGTTCTGAAATAAGGAGTGATAACTAGCAATTGCTGTAAATTTGCCAGATGGTGAAATCTGTCTCTGTGATTTCATTTTATCAGTTTCCATACTGCTGCTAATTGACATTTGAATTTCGAGAGATTTCAGAGAGATTAGCTTGAAGAAAATCTGGACATTTACAAGTTCTCTTATTCTGTTAGTTTTTGTAGATGATTTTTTTTGTCTTGTTAAGAAACAGAAGTGTCTTCTGGAGAATGACAGGAGTTTTCTATGAATCTGCTTTCTCTTAATGTTCAAAAGGGACTTTAGATTATCAAAAAGAAAGCTTCTTTCAGAAAATGGCTCCTTTTTTTTTTTTTTTTTCCACAAACTCAGAGTATGTGTTTCTGAAGGGTAAAAATCAGCAAGAGAATGCATCTATAAAGAGTTTTTCTATAGTTTAATTCACTTTATACTTACAGAATTAATTTATGTCACTTTCAAGCATGTCACTGTAGAGATGAGCCCTGTTGTCAGTGTAATTTATACAGTCATTATTATCTCCAATGAGAGAGCATGCCTGAAATTATAGGATTCCTGGTGATTGGAGGTACAACAGTTATGGAAGCTGTGTGCAGTGTGCACATATGCTACACTAGCAGATGGCTGAGGTGAACATCCGCACTCTCTTCAGCTTTAAAAATCAGAATTGGTGGCAGCATTGTCAAAACGTGTCAGCACTTGGAGGGCGGTGTGCAACAAACCACTGGCTCCACAATACATCTTGGTGCACAGGTCAGGGCTTTGAAACAAATTACATTCTTACTATACCACTGTTTGGTTTTTTTTTTGTTTGGTTGGTTGGGTTTTTTTAGTTGCTACATACTTAAAGTTTGCACTACTAAACCCAGAAGACGATAGCACTTCAGAAAAGGGTGTGGCACTGAGATGTTTTAATTGATACCTTGCATCAAGAAGCACTTGTGCTTATATTGTGAATTATACTTAGCCCTCTGTCTGGAGTTTAATTTGTTTTAATGTCCTGGATAGGTGTGTCAAATTCTAGTACTTGGTAATTCATAACAACTGCTCACAGAATTAAAATACACTGAGATGGTAAGGGGAGAAGAGGAGGCAGAGGAAGAGGCTGGGCAAGAGTATTTTCTGGACTGTTATATCATAAGTTGCTGAATAGTCTGGAGTAGCGAAAGCTATAGGTGCTATAGGTGATTCCTCTAGGGAAGGGTCTAGAGGTTTTGAATCTAGTAGTTTTTCTGCTACTACTCTTACAATAGGCTGTGACTACAGAGAGCACAGAGGGTAATGTCATAAAACAGAGGAAAGAAATGGAGCAAGATTCAGGAATAAATACAAGTAGTCTCTAAATGATGTGCTGGCTTGAATTTATTTGATGGATTATTTACAGAAGACAACACCCTGCCTGAGAGGACAAAGATGACATTTTGTTCTTTAGGGGCATAAAACTAGTTTTCCTAATTATTCCTGACATTTTGTCATTCATGCTATGAGCTTCCTTAGAGGATAGAAGTAAATAGCCAGTCTCCTGTGAGAGTGAAACATGAACTGAATGAGTTTAAGGTTTGCAATGTGCTAAAGTCCTAAAATGATGTGGTCGGAGTTCCAGAATAAGACAATGGGTAACAGTGTAAGATACCGAAGGTACATTACAGAGGCAGACACAGTAGGGTTCTCTGAATATAATATAGAAAATTCTAAATTAGGAAGGCATTTATATGCAGCTTTATAGTTTTGAAGTTTAGGTTTAAGTAGAAGGATGAACTTTAAATATATTATTGCTGTATTACTTTAGCACCCTCAAGTCCTTGCAGGACATCTGTGATAGAGGGCGTAGATGACAAAATGCTATTTCTGCCTTGAACACTTAAAAGTTTCATCTTGCTCAGAGAAGCCTCCTGGCTGATCCTAGTACTTTCATTCGCTCCTACTCGACACAGAAGTGCTCAGAGCCTGTGCAGAGGTGTGGTTTACAGCACTAGTAGCCAAAATCAACAGCAGCTAAAAAAGCGCAGGCGTTTGCCAAAGAGGCATTTTGCTGATCGTTTCCTTTATATGAGAATTCAAAGATAGTGAAACACATGTTGTTTAGAAAACACTCTGATTCTGTTCTCATGATATTCTGCAAATCTAATAATTACTTTCAGTTTTTGACATACTAGTGCTTTACAACATTTTGTATGTATTGGGGAGGTTTCGTCCCAAGACTCTGGATGTTCATTCAAGTTAATTTTTTCTCAGCTATTTTGTACAAAGTTGTAGTTTTTTTTCTTTGTAGCCACTAGATTTTTTTTTTGGCTTAAACATTAGTACTGCTGGTTTTTCCACTTTTGTGCAGGTATCTATGGGAAAGGCTCTTGTGTGCAGTGTAGTACAAAGAGTAGCATTTTGTCAGTATACTTATTTCCAATTATAATGAATCTGAAGGTACTTCAGGAGTTCTGTTCTGTGTAATGTTGGGAAATATTTTAACCTTGTTGTGCCACAGTTCCTCATCAATAAATTATAGACAAAGATTCTTTTAGAATACCCTGGTAAAGAGCTCTAAAGTTTAGATAGTAGTAATGGTACTGATTTTTTTTTTTTTTCCCCCTTTTAATGTTCTTGTTAATTGCAGATTTCAAGATAACACTGCGTTGTCAGAACCTAAAGAACAGTCCCTGAACCCTCTCAGCAAGGATGTCCTTTTTTAGATTGTAGCCTCTGCTTCTGGCAGTTTGAATGTCATCACCAGAAGCAAAACAAATGTAGTTGAACAGATGTGGTATGGAAAAAAATTAGTCCCACCAAGGGATTTTTTTGGCTTGTTTTTCTGAGATAATATATGTTGATTGTTCTGATTTCACTGCTGCTTTCAGTTAGTAATACAGCAGATTACAAAATCTGTGATAAAGTCACAGAAGAAGTATTTTTTAGGAGACAGTATTCAGAATGTTATGGTATTTAGAGACTAAATTAAGAATTCAGTCTCTTTTGAGAGGTAAACTGACCATTGCAGAAATGCAGCTGACTACTGATGGGCTGCTGACATTTCATAAAAATGTTTCATAAACCTAGAGCAAGCTCTGGTTTTATGAGAAAAGCAAAGAGAGGAGACTGCTTTGGTTTGGGGATTCCACTACCACCCCTTTGATACCGTGCTAAATGCAACGTGTCTTTTCAAGTGACCTTTATTTTAACTTTAATCTTTCTTAACGTCTTTGGGGAAGTTATAATATCTGAATGTCTTCCATGTGTGAAAATTTACATTACCATCCTTTAGCACCTTTTATACTTTTCAGGTGGATATTAATGTTATTACAGTAGTAATAGTGTTGAGAGCAGGACTGGCTTTGGGGGCATTTAAAACAACTTTAAAATATTAGAATGGTTCTTATACCATTTGTGTGATTAAAAATTTTGTCAATCACAAAAAAAAAAAAAGGCATTGAAGAGGCTGAGAATAGAATTCCTGTATTGAAAACCACACATTTTAAATAATAAGCATTTTTCTTATTAAGAGTTTGAGTGCTGAGAGATGTATGAGCAGCACCTGTAGCATCTTTTGAAGGTTCAGATTCCCAGTCCTTTCTTAATGAGGCAGTATAAGTGGAAATAATAGGAAAATAACCTTGAAGGTTTCTGTGCCTATCTGAGTGTGAATGGATCTATGTCAGACCTAATTAGGTCTGCTGAGGCAAACATAAATGCCAATTGCTTTTTCCCAAATCCATCCAACTACTTTTGAGATTGTCAATGGGGTCCAGTGAGCATATGGTCCTCTTAACGTCACCTTTCTACCTTATGTGTTTTAGTTCTGTCCCCTGTGATGTATGGCATTTGATTCTTTTCTTGAAAACAAAGAGCTGGAAACTTGGCATTACCAGTCCAGTACTTGCATGTGCAGAAGCACAGATGTAACTTTAATAATTCAGAACATTTAATGAAAATGGTGATTATTCTACATGTCATTGGTTCCTAGGGTTTAATCAGTTGGATCATAGAGCTCTATTTATTTCATGTGTTGGAAACTTGATGACCCCGCCAGTGCCTTCTCTAACCTATTTTTTTATTCTATAGCCATGGCTTTATCTCATCCCATTGGAAGTGTGAAATGCACGTTTGTTTTCAACCATGGTTATATGTAAAAGCGTTTTTCCTGCCAAGTTACGTGTAGGTACACATATTGTGTGAACTCATATCTTCTTTCTCGGAAAGTGGTGTACTACTGGCTTTGCAGGGCCATCGTGAAATGTACTATCTCTCAAATCTTGTCTCTCTGAGTGGCTTCTTCAGAAATATTTCTAAAATTCCATCTGTGTGCTCTTGTAGTTTGTTAGAAATTGTTATGTTTCCCTGGAGATCCCTTAAGGGCATACTAGGAATAAAAAAGGGTATTGTCTAGAAGTAGCATCACTGAGTCAGTAGAGTCTCTGATTGTGCTGGGAAGAATGCACCTTGCTTTTAAATTTGTTTGGGGGATTTGGGCTCAAGTGGCAGTTTGAAATTGTTCACATGAGAAAGTTTATTTAAAGGCATGAGCTGCACTGTGTAAGTAAACTTTTACAAATCCCTTTATGGACTGTGTTTTGTGATGTGAAAGCAGCTTGCTCAGTTCAACTTAAATGTGTTCCTAAGAAAAAGAACTTAAATAAAAATGAAGTAAACCTGGTGGGAGCTGGAACAAATTGTCCATGCAGCTTCTTGTACAAATATAATTGGCTGAAAATATTATCTTCCAGATATCTATTCAGCGTTTTCTTGGAGACAGTCCCTTGCTGGGAGTGGAGGCATGTGTGGCAAGACTTTCAGCTTCCACTGCTAGCATTCATAACATTGAAATCAGTGGAAAAATCATATAAGATGTGATTTTGGGCCTTGTTTTAATAGTGGAGTGAAATTTCAGAAACTGTCTACACTTATGGCTTGTCACTCGCAGGCTGAAGATTTGAGAAACTGACTCCTTTCAGTGTCCCACTTTCAAGAGATTAAGGGATCCCTTGAAATATGTTCTGTGCCTTGTAATGCTCGGAAAAGTGCATGTGATTCAACAAATACAAGATCAGTGCATGTATCACCAGATGGTCCCAGAGACTCCTCTGTAGATAGTGCTTCTGCTCTTACAGTTTGCTCAATTTTAGCCTTATTTTCTTTCAAAGTGATATTTTTAAAAAATAATAAAAATCAGTCTTTTTTATTAACTCACTGTAAATGTAATAACTTTGTAAACATTTTAATTACTTCTTATGGAAGTAGGCAAGAGTAGGATATTCTGTTACATTGCAGTAAAACAGATATGGTCTTTTAAGGGGTTTCTTTGCAAGTACTTCTTCCAGAGTGCTTGCTAGAGATACTCAAGATGTTCATGGATTATTATGTTTCCTGGATTTTATATGTATGTATAACTCCTAATTGAATGTAATGGCATGTATGCTTAAAAGCATTACGTAACATTATTATCCTTACAATTGTTATTCATATTTATTTAACATTTGAGTCACCTTAAATTCTGTCCTTGGAACTAGAGGAGCAGGAGGACTGACTGGTACATCATGGCAGTGCTCTTGGTACACAGTGGTGTGCTAATATAGCAGTACTGCTTTGAGGACCTCTTACTGTGTCTGTATGTGTCACTGGCTCAGAATTTTGTGTGTGCTGTTTAACGTCCTGTTGATGTTAGTGGGAGTGTGATTTGTGTGTGATTCCGATCAGCAAGGTAATTGTGACACGTCTGAAGGCTGAGGCTTTATCCTGTGCAGATCTGGTCATTATAACATACAGGATAAGAATATAGGCTGGCTAATCAGAATTAAAAAGTTAATTACTGTGAAAATGCTTATTCCTTTTCTCTTGAGAACACACTGTTCAACAATTCATTATTAAGCAATTATATTTTATACGACATTACAGATTTGCTTGATGTTTTGCAGACAAAGCCCCAAGTTGTTCAAAGGCTAAATTAGCAAGGGATGCTTCTAAATAATAGGAGAGGGTATTGTTATTTCCTTGCATGTTCTGCAATTAGGGAACTTTGCTTTTAGGATGTTCTGTTCTTATTTTTATTTTTTTCCTGTCTCCTAATTTCTGGAAATTTTCCACATTATCTTGTCAGTCACCATTATATGAATGACTTGATGGCTATTAAAAACAAAATTAAAACTTTTATTTGCATTTAAATATGTCCTGAAAGATGAGGCTCTAGGCTAGTGGAAATTGACATGTAGGTGGGTTCTTATTCAGAACTGTTCACATACTATTTTAAGACAACAGCTAAGATACTTGTAGTATAAACTATAAGGAAAGAGAGAATGGAAGCACCAAGTAAAGGTAAATGACCCTGGTCAGCACTGTGAGTAGTAAACTGCTTAACTGAAAATCCAGGCTTGTATTGGTGCTGCGTGTTTGAACACATTGGTTTTGAGTCTGGGAACTCTGGCCTTTTATCTTGTTTGATTTTCTTTTCATATTCGTATCTTAATTTTCATTTCATGTTTAAGTAGTTTCATTATATTTGGTGGCAACATGTTTGCTTTATCTTCACTGTTAATAGTCTAATTGTTTCTCTTGCCTTAAGTAATATCTCGTTAACTTTATAAGCCATCTTTTCCACATCATCTACAGAATTAATTTCCTGTGCATGTAGTTGTATTGTTTGCAGCATCTTTCCCAAAACTTTCTCAATTAGCATTTTAATTGTTGTACTGGATTTTTTTTCTGTAAGAATTAAGCTGTGAAGGCCGTTGATAAAAATATATATTACTAGTTGGTGATCTTTCAGACATCACCAAAAAAAAATCTGTGTTCCCTATTATTGAAACGGCTTAGGGATTTAAAGGTGATGTATTTCTTTTTTTAAACAAACAAAAAACAACTACCACACAGTAATTGAGTGCTGTTTTCTAAATCCAAATTAAGGTTGTCAATAACTTTTGATGTGCTAACAACAGATGTGGTTGGTGATTTTTAAAGGAGCTGTGTGTAGTGATTGTTTCCCCAGGTAAGTATTTTATTGCCATTTTCTGTAGCTTACATTCATCAGAAAGAATTAGGCCTTGTAGACAGCAAACAGATGCTCCAAGCAGGTATGTTTTAGCTCTTGGAATACTCTGCAGTATTCCCTTCCCTTCATTTTGTTGAAGTTACGTAGCGGAAATATAATTAAGTAATCATGATAGACTAGCATGTAATTTTAACCATCTTGCTTTTATATCTTTAATATTGCTTTCTTGTGTGTGTGTGCACAACGTGTCTTATTGTGACATACTTCTTGGTTTTCAGATTCCAGTCATTTATTTTAGCAGTGTGTGGCCAAGGTCCCTTGTGGGTATTGGAAGGCTGGAGTACCTTGTTGGGAGATGCAGTGCTGCTGCAGGCATTGTAGTTCTTCAAGGGAAGTTACATGGTTGAGACAGCATTTATTCACTATGTCTTTAGGTCTTTGTTGCAAGTCAGGTTATTCTGGGAGGAACAAAGCACCAACGAGTCGAGTTATTAGCATGACAAATATGTATGTGTCAGGGAAGCAGATGAATTAATAAACAAATTCCCCATCTAAAGTGGTACCTAATAGATCTATGGTGCTAAAAATATAACATATTTCAATTTTTAAAGAAAAAAACAAACCAAACCAACCCCCCAAATGGTGGTTCCCTGTCACCTGGTAGATCCAAAGAAGCTCCTGTGGAGCTCTAGATCAGCTCTCCCCTTACTCCTTGAAGAGAGCTGCTGTGCTCATTATGTGTCATTTTCAGGAGAGTAAGATGAGATGAGCACCTGTATTCAGAGGCACTTTGTGCCTTTATTGTATGTCTTGGTTGAGAGAAGATTACTCTGTCCTGGACAGTTACACAGATTTTTAAAAATATGTCTTTGTCCTAAATTAGGTCAAGAAGTTGAATTCTCAGAGAAGTCCCTTAATTTTAGCTAAGATCAACAAAAGCTTTTTCATTTAAATTATCTTAAAATGTTTGATTTGAAATGTGACTGTTGAAGCTCATGCTCTAAGAATGAAAATTCCTGCACAATAAAATATTTCACTTGGAAAATGATGAGTTGGGACAGTTTAACAGCTTCAGAGATTTTGGAAACACATTTATCATACCTCATCTTTCCTGTGAACAATTTGTATTACTAATGAGTATTTATTTTGAGACAAAAAGATGTTGCTTTATCTGCTGCATGTTTTTTTCTGCTGTAAACTCAGAGCCTGGTGCTGCATGATAAAATATGTGTGCTTCTTATAGAAATATTTTCATTCCAATGCGCTTTAAATTTAAAGTCTTGCTTGTATTACTTTGTAAGACAACAAAAAAACCTGACACTCAAAGAAAGGCTACTTCTATAATACAACCCTTACATAAAATCAAAGACAGCATCAGTTTTTACTTGACTTCAAAAAGGAAGGTGAGACAATGTAAGGTAATTTAGATAGGTATACATTTTCTGTTAATGTTCAAATGTTTGCTGAAAATCCTTGTATTGTAAGAACATTCTGGTGAATTTTAAGATGGAAATAATTCTTTCAAACTATGCATAATTAAGCCTTGTACATTTTTAACTAAGATGCATCTAGTGACAGATTCTTACCTGATATGTCTTGGTATTTCCTCATTAATTTTGATATTGTTGTGTCCATTCATGCTGGCACCAAGTGCTTATTTCTTAGATTTTCTTCAAGTCATTTAATCAGTTAAGGTACTTCAAATGTGTGTACTGTTGTATGAACATATTTAAGAGTTTGACTTTAGATTGTTGAACTCGGTGAGAGTTTTGTTTGCTGCTGGGTTAGATGAAAGCTGGATTAGATCAATTTGAATGTATATGGGAAACGCAGACTCAGCTTTGTACAGCTGGAACTAAAAAAAAAAAAATGAGATGAGTAACAAAGGACTATCAGTGGTATGGAGTGTTTCCATGCGAAGAAAGTAAATGGACTAGAACTTGAGCTTGGAAAAGAGATGACTGAGAGAAAATATAGTAGTAGCCTCTAAAATCATAATTAGTACCCAAAAAAAGGTAAACTGGGAACAATTATTTTCTTTGGTTTTTGCTAATGCCAGAGCTGAGGTTTTAAAATGAAATAGTTGCATAGAAGGTTTGAAGCAAAGAAGTAATTTCTGTGCAGTATGCAATTAAATTGTACAAGCTCACTGCCACAGATACAGGGGAAATTGAAAGTATGGAAGTTTCAGAGGCATTAGAGCAATTGATGGAGAAATAAATAGTAGTGGCTGTTACGGGCCTGGATGCAACCTCTTGTTTCAGTTCCTAACCACTGGGTGATGAATGATACAATAAGGGAAGCATCATTTTGTGCATGTCCAGTTTCTGGTATTCTTCCCAAAGCATTTAATGCTTGTTATTGTCAGAGTCAGAAGAAACTTTGATTTTTTTTTTTTTTTTTAATTATTTTTTTTCTTCTCCAGTACCTAAAGAACTGAAGATATATATAGGCTGCTGTAAACTGGAGAAATAACTGTTCTGGGTTAAGAGTTTACACTGCCTTCCCAATCATACCTTTGGATAGTTTCTCACTGGTCGAGGTCACCCCACCCCCGGTAGCAGGGTGGCAAAGTGAATGGTCCTGATCTGTTTTGGTGTGCAGGGAGCAGGTTGGTTCAGAATGCTCTGCACGTACTAACGTTTTATCACACTGTTTTTGCAGTGAATGTCTGACCATGATGCAAGTCAGTTCATTCAACTTAGAGGGAAAAATGATATGATCAAGACAAATGCATCCACATTACATTTTGATTAATTTTTCAAAATTGGAGGGTAAATCCTGTACCCTTTGAAGTCATTGGCAAAACTCTTATCGAGTAAAAGGAAAGCAAGTTTTACAGCATCGATTTTTGTTACATGGGTACAAATCTGTATGCAGAGAAACTCTTTACCTTGTGAAAACATAATTGCAGAAAATCGTCTTATCTAGAGTTGAGTTTTCTTCTACTTCATTCTGCATAAAGTTTCATAGTCAGGGTATTAATAATTATTATGAGGTAACATAATAAAGTATTTTGTGTGTGTTTTTTCAGCAGCCTTGCCTGTCATTCTCTAATAATGTATTATGGGCATGAACCTTCTAATATCAGTAAAATACTATTAAAATAATTTGTACTGCAATGCATTGCATTCTTTTCCCATTACCATAACTATATCATTAGTACTTATCTTTTTTTACTCATCAGTAAATAAACAGAATGTGAGGTGTTAAAGGGCATTTGAATACTACAGTGTTTCATTTGGACTTTATTTTGCATGTTAACTATTCCTTACAGAATTGAAACACATCTTACAGCAAGCTAAAGGATAGAATAGCTTTTCCTCTTTGATGCTTTGTAAAGTGCTTGAACTCCTTGCATGAAAAACTCGATATAAATGCAATATAATTATTCTAATGATTATGGCAAAGTGCTGAGGAAAATTATGCAGGAAAGTGATTAGATCCTTTTCTCCCTTGCAAAAAAAACCCAAAAAACCAACAAACCCAATGCTTGAATAGCTCTGCTTTTTATTACTTGAGAGATAAAAGTGGTGTAAAAGCAAAGCAAATCTGGCTTATAGAGTGGATATTTAACTTCCAAGATTTCCATATATTTGCAGATTACCTACTTTACTACCTGAGCTCAGAAAAAAACCCAAACAAAACCAAACCAAAAATCCCCAAACCAAAACACCACCAACCAAAACAAACAAACAAACAACCTAGTGGCAACACACACTATTCTAGCCTTATTAAAAAGTCCCCAAACCAACCAAACAACACCACCACCAAGAAGCAGCTATAACTGTAGGCATGTTAAAAAAAAAAAAGGCGTATTTTGAGCCATAGAGCATTACAGTTTATAGTACAAATTTCCCATCAGATGAGAGTGATAAAAATTTGTTTTCTAACCAGTCTTCCAGTAAAAAACAAGTAAATATACTCATAAATGTGTGTCAACACTTTGTGCTGACTGTGGAAAAAACCATCGAGTATAGATCTCAAAAGAAATGACACAGCAATGCATCCTCATTGGTTTAATTGTTCTTCAGAACTTCCTGAAATGACAGCTAATGAAGAGTTCACCTGAACTGTGGAATGCAATATTGGACCTTAAGAAAGAAAGAAGACTGACTTTTTTTTTGTGTCCCTGTAGAGGGACTGCCAGTATATAGCTAGTAAACGGTTGTTCTTTCGCTTTCAATTTTAGGAAGTCTCTTGACCTTGTGTTGAAAAGCAGATGGGTTATTGTGGTCTAGCACCTCACACAGCACAATCTGCAGTGCTGGAACACAGGGTTGTAGCTGAACTGGCTGTTTGGTTTGGATTCCCATTCTCTCCTGATAATTGTCAGTATGGTGAATGTATTCCCAAATTGGAGAAAAAGGAGTCGATAAGCTGTTCTAGACTATGCAGTGTTAGATTATATTATGGTATAACTAGATATGGGTATGATAGTTTTGTACTTTTCAAATGCAATCTGCTTTGGAAACAACAATGCTACCAATTAATGTTTAAAGTAATATATTTCTCTGGATATGTGCAATTCTTACCTTCTACTTTGTCAATTCAGTGTAAAGGTGACAAGAATGAAAAAGACTGGCTGGGCCATCTAATTGATGACAACTTTTATCTCACACCATGTAATAATTTTCTGGCTTTTAACTAGCTCTGTTTTATTTTAGGTAACAACAGGGGTTTTGTGGCCTTTACTCTCCTATTTGTTCAAGAGTACAAATCATAATTATTCTAATATCTAGGAACTGTCTTCTAATTTCCCCTCTCAAGTTTGTTTGTGGTTAACTTATACCTATTGATTCAAGTGTGAGCATTTTTCTTTCAACACCATTTTCCTGCATGGAATCTTCCATAGGAGATTCTATAGCTTTTACATGGAATTTTGTTGTTCTCTGTGTCTCTAAATGCAACATTGGATTCTATTTATCATTTTTACAACTTTGTTGTCTTTGTGTGACTTGTAGCATCTTGTGACCAGTTAGTATACCTATGTGCTTCTCATTATGCATTGGCCATTGGTGACCTCCCAGCATATTGCACATTCCTTTGTTTTTTAGACACCCAAATGCATCTCTTATGCTTTTGGTATTATTGAGTTTCATCCTATTTTTATTTCATGCCTCAAACCATGCATTAAGTTCCATGACACATCCATCTCTTTCTTCGTGTTGATAATGTCTTCTGATTTTGTCATTAGTAAACCTTGTCATATGACAGTTATTAATTAAAATATTAGGACTAGTCCCAGCACTGATCCCTGAGGATCTGTGCTAGTAACATTTTCCTCAGTGTGGTATATCTCCTTTTGAAACAAATCAGTATCCTTTGCCATTAGCCAGTTTCTTGCCCCGTTTAGCCCTGTTCTACTAATCCTTGTTTTCTTTAGTTTTAGTGATAAGCTCCTGTGCAGCTTCATATCACATTCCCTTGCAGTTCCAGATTTTATGGCATATCTGTTCTCCGAAGAAATCAGTAAAGAAAACCAACAACAAAAAAAAATAACCACCCCATAGCATTTAATCTGGCATGATTTTTGTGTTCACCCAGAATGGTCTTGAGATCTTTACTTTATAATGCCATATTTTCCAGAATAACTGCAGACATTGATAGATGCTTTTAAGTCTTCTTTCTGATAATGTGCTATTAGCTATACAACTGAACGAGGCAGTAGCCCTCATAGGGTGATTTCCAGCCAGACAAATGTACTTCTTTCCTTAATATAAAAATCAGGACTGACTCAGTGGAAATCCATGAAGTCACCTGGTTGTAAATTGTATGCAAACAAGAAGAGATGTTCAAATTCAGCATTGACTTTTTCAGACAAAATTTTAATTGAGTAATTTAATATTGCAAAATTGCTATAAAATGCAATTATCAGTGACAAAGCATTGTACTTCTCCTAGAGTTCTTCAAACTGCAATACCGGAATTTTTGCCAACAACAATGTATTACATTTCATTATACACAACAGAGTGGGTATTAGTTAGAGATAGTGGAGAATTTATGTATGAGAACAATTCTTATAGGAGTATAGGAATATAAAAAAAAATGTTTGCTGGAAGAGTATTCATAGGCTGAGGGTCAAAACTTCTGTCAGCACAAGAGAAGTGAAACTCCTCAATAACATGTAGATTAGTACCTATTAATCTGCAGTATAACTCCAAGGGATTTTTATTTATACCACACAGAACAGCTCCAAGAGACCTGTGCCACTGGAAGGCTCAAGGTTGTGGATAGTGCACTTAAAAAAACCTCCTTAGCCATGTTCCTAGTGTGAGCATGCCTGCTGCCTGGGGAGCAGTTGAGCACATGTCAAGTATTAAACGTGGCTTTGATTTGGCTTTACCTAGCCTGGGTACTGGGAGCAGCATGGTGTCCTGGAGATGCTGAAGGAAACCATTTATTCTACCTGCTCTTTATCATTGTGTTGCTTACTGTGTTACTAAGGCGACAGACTTTTTCTCTGTCTTCTGAACTTTAGTTCCTGAACCTTTATTTCACATCTCCAGGTTTTGATCTAAAAGCAGTTTCCAGGGGAGCACCGGGGAAACCAGCTCATCCGTTTACAAATGGGTATCTGCTGTATATATCTGAGTGATGTGAAACCCCTAGATTCTCGTTGCCTTTTGTGTCTGGCTTTTACCCAGTTTTTCCTCTCCAATCCGCTTTCTTTTATACTGACTTATACTTTAGTCTTTCCAGCTTAATGTGGTTTTCCATGCAGTTGTGTACACTTGTAAGTCTCCTTGCTCACCCCAGTATGGATAGTATGTCCCATCATGTCATGGCTGTTTTAAGAGGAATGAGAAATTATGAAGCTAGATTATTTCCTTGTTGGTTCACTTAGGAGAAAATGGTACAGAAGGAAAAAAAAAGGCATTTCTAGCTATTCCTTGAAATGAAGGAGGTTACGTCAGTGATCTATTTAACAGACTAGGCTGAACCTCCTCTAACAAAAGGCCTCTCTATTGTGCCAAGGTGTCACCTCTTAGCAAGACGGAATATTCACTTTCTTGCGTTTCTGTTACACTTTCCCCTGCTAGAGCTTTGGAAACGTAGCTCTATTTAAATAAGATTCAATTCTTTGGCATCACAATGAATAAAACAAAGGAAATTTTGAATCCCCTAAAATTCTCTGAAAGACTTAATTGCAACTTTGCTAATTTGTCAAGAGGAGAAAAAGTGTTCTTCATTGGTAGTTCTATCAGCTCTTTCCTACTGAGAACTAGGAACTGCCTTTATCTTCAACAGAATTTTAACACAACTAATCAGGCTATGAATACACCTTTTCTTTCTAAGCATACAGACTCAGCTTTGCCATGGCTCTTCAAATCACTCTCTGAAGCAAGATTTTCATGAAAGGCTTGGGAAGGATTTGCACTTAATCACTTCTTTTAATTAAAAGCTTATCCTCCATGAAATTCTGTGAGGGATCAATACATCACAGATTTGTGATATTAAAAAAGGAAGCTTTTGCTGTATTTGTTGCATAGCTATCTAATGGGGACTTCACCCAGAATATTACTCATGCTTTGGATTGAAGCCTCTCAGATTGGTCACTCTGGTTCACTGACTGTTTGAATTCCTTTTAATGTGTGTTTACCATCTGTATCATTTTATTCTCCTTTGCTGTGAAGTCCCTCTGACAATAGACATGTATGTTCTGATTGCATTATCCATATACATGGCAGTACTTTTAAAGAAAGACTGCTTTGATGACACTGCTTTAGAAGCTTTCCAAGCAGATGCTGGAAGGCACAGAACACAACTGGATCTGTCGTTGTTTCATATATTTCCTTTATTTTTTTCTTTCTCTCTCCACCTGCCCCATTTGAAATAACTGAGTACTGGTAGACCCTTATTATCACACATAGGACTGCTGCTGGCAGTGAAGCTCTTATCATGTAGGTGATAGCAGTGCACAGCTGAGACTGCTTCTTCCCTGAAAGAGCAACAGCAACAAAAAATGTGAATTACTTCTGCTTTCCTACTGTAAATCATAAACAGTAGTTCTGCTTGGGGAAATGGGTGCCATGTCTAGTAAGAAACAGCACCTCGATCCAAAATAAGATATAAAGAGTCTGATATGGCAACAGGACAGTAATTTGGAGCCTGTTATTTCAATAGAATATGTATTGAATAATGCATAGTAATTAATTATACTAATACATATGCATTCTTTTTGAAAGTCTTCTGTTTCCTTACAATGTTTCTGCAGCGGTTAGGGTTAAAAGTTTATATGACTGTTTTTTGACATCAACAGGAAGAATACATGCTAAGAGGGAGAGCAATTTAAAGCTGAAAGTCAATTGGTTTGAACTAAATATAGATAAAGTTAAGATGAGTAACTGAATCTTTTTTATGATGGGTCAAGAGTATCCTCACAGTCACTTCAGCAAAGTAGATGGGAAGTGTGGTGTTTTGGGATTTTTTGTGGTTTTGATTTTTGTTGTGTTTGTGGTTTTTTGTTTGTTTTTTCTTTTTAACTAACACTATGGAAATCCACTATACCTGGATTTTGTGCCAAAAGCCCTCAGATGGCTCTGGCCAAAAATACTTATACATCAATTGTGTTTGGCCTGAGAACTGTCCTAAGAAACTAGATGTCTCGGGGAAGGTAACAAAACAGACTGAACCATATCCTGCCATAAAATTAAGTTGCTAAGTTCTTTCACCAGGAGAAATTATTTATACTTAAGGTAAGATTTAGCCTGAGTTAAAGGAACAGAACTCCCAAAAACTTAACCAAGTATACTTGCCTTTGTCTTTGGTGCAAAATTTTTTCCCCCAACTGAACAACTTAGAAATTATGCCTTGGCATATTGAGCAAGTAAAAACTGTCTACATACCAGTATGGATCAGTGCTGCTGTGAACAGATGTTATTCAAATACTACTTGCCTCCTGGAAAAGTTGATTGAAATGTGAGGATGTGGCTCATGAATTGATGCAAGTATTTTCAACTCGCATATTCCACTTTTTAATGATTTAGCAGAATCTAAAATGAGGTGCTTTTTCTTCTTCCCTGTTTTATTTTTTTAGTATCAAAAATTTATTGTCGCAAATTAAAAAATGACTTAAATAGAACAGTAAAGAGAGCAGGAAAAGGAGCAATTTGTAATTGCTATTGGAATATCTATTTTGAACATTCAGAATCTAGTGTGTTTGAAACTGATTTAATACTTGCCTCCACAATTAGCTAGAGGAATGTCAAAATGAAATTTAAATTGCAAGATAATGCGTTGTTTTAGTTTCATCAAGGATAACAGAAATTCCTCTTTTTTATTTACCACGAGAATTTTATTGCCATGGAAGATCTCTTATAAACCAAAATTATATGTATTCTTGTCATCGTTAAAAAACATCACAATAAGAGAATTAACAACTTCAGAGAACGTGTTAAAAGAGCTTGCTCTTCATGCTGGTTTTGAGTCCTGTGGGTGAGAAGTATGTTTAAGTGTAAGGCTTTATATTATATGAACGTATTTACAACTTAAAAAATACCTGACAATGAAACACAGTCTGTTGAAGTCAGTGGAAGGATTACAGCTGACTTCTGTGAACCAAGCATAAAGTTCTTAGAGGTCTCTCTTGAAAGAGACAAACATGCTCCATTCTTTTCAGTGTAGCTGTGCCTCATGCGTCTGTCCCACTTGGGCTTGGGAAAGGAGGGAGAACTTAAGCCTCTGTTTAAAATTAAGCATGTGCCTTAACTGTTGTTCCTCATAAAAACTGCTTTCCCTTTGCAAGAACCTTAAGTCATTCACTAAAGAAGTATTTTACTCTTGTGCCATAAATCTGCTGTGGTATGTATTAATTGTACCATTTGAAAGAGATACTTCTTTCTAAAAGCATGTCTTATTTGTATCTTTGTATTAAACTGCAGGTAGTATAACCTTTTTCTTTATTAATGTTATTTATCACAGTGACTTTCCTGTTCTTTTTTTTCCAAAATTTTTCAGTAAAAAAGACTGTAGCTTCATGATGCATCTCCTTATAATAGAAACTGCATAATAATTGACAGTAGGTTGACAACAAAGTGTAAACTGTATTCAGAAAACAAAAACATTTAGTACTATTTATCCAAAATGGGGGGAAGATACCTTGAGGTTTAAAATATATTGAAAATGAGAAGAAATACAATTCATTGGAGCTTGCAATGACATTAATATTCTGTAGTACAAGAACGTGTGCTTTTTAATAATTAAAAATATGTAACTTTTTCATTTTAGAACTTACATTATGCTGCTAATCCACTTCTATTACAATTGTGTAGTATTTTGTATAATATTATAGGATAGAGGAAGAAAGAATATGTAGAGAACTAACTGTAAGCAAACAAAATTGATGCTTTTTGAAGGATAAAGGAAAGGTGGTGGAGTTAATTGTGTACAGTTACAAGTAGCTTTAGAACTAGCAGGAGGAAATTAGCTGTTGTGTGAAAACAGCATGAAATGTAATTCAGACCACCTGTCTAATTTATCAGCAAGAACAAACTGCTCATGTTCTTAAACTGTACTCAATTACTCTATCCAACCTTCTTTGACCTGTTCAGCCTGGTAGAATTTGCTTAAAACTAAAACTAAAGAAAGTTTCCCAACATTTGAAATGAACTATAAGAATCTCATGAGTGTTCTTTGCAATATACTTCCATTAATTTTTGAATTTATGTAACTCTGCACTCATTGCTTCTTTTGAAGAGTTACATGACATTCTCTATCTAACAATGCAGAGTCAATAAACTTACATTATTTTGTGACTGATTTAAAAATATTGCCAAACTGATGGCATATAGCACCAAGCTAATGGATTCTTTGCTATAGGAAATGACTCTGAAACCTTGAGATAAAAGCTATACTTTGCTTGTAGCCCATTGGGACTGCTGTTTTATTCTGTGATTGTAATATTTCCTCATGCACTAACCATGGCTCTGTTCATAGTGTATTTCAGAAAAATCTTTTAAACTCTATTTCCTCTACATTCTGGTTGGGAATTGAACAAAATATATAAACCAACAACAGAACAGATGTTCAACTAGAATAAAAGAGTGTAACAACACCAGTTTTTAATTACGTACTCCAATCTACACTGTCAGTCTCTTATAAAACCTCATCAGCTGTTGCTGCAAATCTGGGTGTTCTGTCTACAAAACAGAAATTACTCTTTAACATTTGAATTTTAGTATTGCTTTATTTTTCAGTGTAGATAAGACACATCACAGAATCACAGAAGGGTTGACATTGGAAAGGACCACTGGAGGTTATCTGGTCCAGCCCCTCTGCTCAACCAGGACCATCTACAGCCAGTAGCTCAGGACCATGTCCAGGTGGCCTTGCAATATCTCCAAGGATGGAGACTCCCCAACCTCCCTGGGCATCCTGTGCCAGCGCTCAGTCACTCTCACATTAAAAAAGCGTTTCCTGATGTTCAGAAGGAACCTCTTGTGTCTGTTGCCTCCTGTCCTGTCACTGGGCACCAGAAAATTCTGTGTATAGTTCTGGCAAACACTATTACTGCAGACAGGAGGAAAAAAGAAAAAACCAAAAAACAAAAACCAAAAACCAAAACAAAACAAAAACAACAAACAAACAAACAAAAAAAACCCCACAAAAAACAAAAGAAAACCAAAGTTAAGGCTTCCATGCTGTCAAGATGATCTAGCGAACCTTGGTTATTATTTCTCTGGCGAAAAGGACAATTGCTTTTGTAGAAAACGTACGTGTTGTTGGTAATGCTGATTACAGTGGAGTCTTTTGGTGCTTGACCTAAAAAACCTTGCAGATGATGTCGTTGTTGCAATCAAAATGTAGAAAGCAGCCTACAGTGTTTTTTATAATTTCTTGTTTTCAACTTTTTTCCTCTGTAAATTAAACACCTCTTGCAGCAGAGAAAGCAGGTAACAATTATTTTTAACCAGTCTACTTCAGGTATATTTTTATCTGCATTAGTGATGCAACTTAGACCTCTTTGGAGATAATTTGGTGTCATTTTTAGGGTCTCAGAAAAACTGAGTTCCAAAAGTATATATATGTACAGATGTGTTCTCTAAGGTAAACAGAAACAATCTAAGATTGTATATAGTTTAGAAAAAAAAAAAGAAACAAAACCAAACCAACAAAATATACCTTGGTAATAGTTATAGCCTTAAATCTACAGCTAAACCAAATACTGTTCAGGAAATGCCAGTCAGTGGGGGATCTGCACAAAGGTGTTGCCAAGTAAACTAGAGCTTGGATAGAATGCTTATAGGAACAATGTAATATTTTAGAGTTCTGCAAGACATGTGCCAAGGTATTTTGATTTAAAAACTGGAAGAGCACAAAATCAAAATGGTCTATCTGTATGGGTAAAAGAGTGGCAGTATGTGAGCTCTCCTTGAAAGGTTTTGCAAGGTTTTACATTTGGTCATATTTTGTCTGCAGTTGAAGAAAATGCTGAATCATTTTTGGGAGTAATTATGGACACAAAAACTGATGGAGTGGGAAATAAGTAATGAAGAGGAAGAGTACTGGATATAATGGCATCTGGATTTCTGGGTGAACTGCTCATGGACAGACCAGGTTAAGTACCTGAAATTAAATACAATCCAATGTTGGAGTCAGAAACAAAACATTTGAGTTCAGAAAAGTAAGACGTCAAAGTTAGAACCAATGATTCTGAAAGAAACTTAGCTGAATATGAATTCAGAGCTAAGTGCTACAGCAGAGTCTATTTTTGTGTAAGGGAACTTGATGCCGTCTCTTGTTTTGTCTTCCAACAGAGCTTGTACTAAAGACCATGTCTGGTTTTGATGTGTACTAACTGAGAACAGCACAGAGAAATAATAGATGATATAAGAAGTATCACAATAGCAAGCATACTTACATGGGAAGACTCAGAGCTGTATTTAGCTTTGTAAGAGAAGCTTGTAAGACAAGTTGACTGCAGGGTATGACAGGAGTTTGCTTACAGAGAGCACTTCAGTCTAACAGATGAAGGTATACCAAGATATGGTGTCTGTGTGAAAGTTATTAAGGACACCACATGGGTGTTAAAAGGGTTCCTTCCCTCCCAAATAATGTCATATTCCTTCTTGAAACTAAGTGCCTTCACCTTGCACCAAGATTGAGTTTCCTGTCAGTGCCTGTGACCTTTCCAGACTCAACTAATGTTTCATTGGTTTCTTTAGGACTCACCCACATCACTGAATATTTTTGCATCTGTCTGATCCTTTTTCATGCTCGGAATATCTTTCCATGCCTGAGCTCCTTCTCTCTCTGTTTTTTTTCTTTCAAACACAGGTTGTTGCATGGGGACCCACAACATTATCAATTGTAAAGTAATGTGGAATAAATCAATGAAGCTTCTTCAGGGGAAAACACTGTCCATTCTTCTGTGCACTTGAGTTTACTTCACTCATGTCTTCACTGGTTTAAACCCATTTGCTGCTTCTGAATATTGATTTTTAGTTCACTGTGTATCCCATTGCATTGTTATTTTTTCTGAGATGCACATTGTGCACAGCTTTTAGTGCAGCCAGAGGTTCTTTGTGTACCCTGGTGGAGGTGCTGGGAGGCATCACACAGTCCTGGGGCTTAATGCAGGTCACCACGTTAATCAAAGATCATCCTTATGTGCTGTCCGCATCTATGCATATGCTATGTTTGTGGGAATTTTGAAAGAACTTTGGTATCTTGGCCTGCCTACACTTGCTAAAATGTTATAGGTATTGTGCTTTAGAGGAGAGAAAAAGAAAACAAATGCCAAAATTCTAATGTCTTCCAGTTCCTTAAGGTTGCTGTTTGAGATGACAGAGTCTCACAAATGAGTTGAGCAGTTAATTCAGTTCCAAACATGTCTTCCTCACTTATAGTTTGTTGGCTTTTTTTTCCCTTCTGAAATAATACAGAAAATCTTCCTTGTTTTCAAAGCTTTCCTGGGTTGTGTGTTTCAGTAGGGTTATATGGCATATTTTTTGAGACATGAAGCGCTTCTTGTGCCCAGTTCTACTTTGCTATAGGGAAAACTTGTACAAAGTAGTAATCTGAAGAAGAGGGAGGATGATTAGTAGAAAACAGGAGAAACCTTTCCCTTGAAAATAAGGAGATGAGTCTGCATTTACTCAGCAGTTAATAACAAGAGTTATACTTTTAAACAAAAACATATAGAAAATAATCGTAAAAAAATTGTTTCCATAATTATTTAATGATGAGATATGAGCAACTTAAAGTCAGAAAAGACTTTCTTGCAAATCATTCACAGGTGCAGAGTTTGAGACAAATCTTGATTGCGAACATTACTTAATGGTAACGATTGCATCTCATTTTACACAGATGTTATGTAAGTGAAAACAACTGAGAAATGTTTAAAGCCATCCTTGAATCTTGAATGAGCCTATTGCTGAAGGAGAGAGTGAGCTGTCACCAGATGTGTAATAGTTCCCACAATTTGTAGAAGAGAAATGCTCAAGGACTGTAGGGAATGAGAAAGACCACAGCGAATTGGGAACAACAAGTAAATTAAACATGACAGAACTGGCTACGTGGGGTGGTGTGTGAGATCAAATTATCTTTGTCAAAGTAGTTCTATTTTGAAGATGGATGTGATGAGGAATGGTTATTTGACTCAGCCTTTGCATATATCAACAAATACAGGTGGTTCACGAGTAAGTCGGGAGTGGTCTGGAAGTAAAAAAAAAAAAGTCAGCGTTTTGTTTTGATGAAACAGGCTTTGATGTCTTCCGTTGGTTAGGGATGTATTACACGAGAGTGCAGTATAATTACTGTAGTGAAAAATTAATCAGTTTGTCACCAGGACTTCAGTTGCCAGTTCAGTAAGTTCAAGATCTGCCTATATCTGCATATGTACATAGCTGCGTTGAGCTATGTTGTAACAAAAATATGATACCTGCTTCAGTATCTTTTTAAGTCAGTCTATAATCCAAAGTGGAAATGGAAATGAATTTGGGAGTAACTAGATCACAGATTTTTTTTTTTTTTTCCTTTAATCTGGCTGTCACTACACAACTAGTTTGAGATTATTTCCCTACAGTTGGGTTGCCAGTAGGCTGATTTGCTCTTAAAAGGATTTGGGAGCCCTTGTATAAACCTGCTTATCTTTGTGTGTTGGCCATAGACTCTGACAAAGGAGCAGATCAGACATATAAGGTGAATGGTGTTTCTTAGCACAGCTCCTTGCAGAGTAGCTTTTTGGTCTGTGCCTTTGTGATTGACATGTTACACATCTGAAAAGTTTCACATAACTGAGTGGCAAATAATTGGCAAGTCTGCATTGAGGAAGGGTAGTCATGATCTTTTATACCTCTTAAAGCAGTAATATAAACTGCAGTAGTTTATTAAAATAGCTGTAAAAGCTTTTTTATTTTTAATTAGGACTCAGTCGAAAAAAAGTGGCAGGAAAGTGTTCTTTTTAGTAAAGACAGATGTATGTTGGGTAGGCCTATCATAATCATATTATTAAACATTGGTTTATTCTGATAATAAATGGATTTTTTGGTTCTGTCACAAAGTATACTACTTCCTTGCTGAGATAAAGCACAAACAAAAGGTTCTGTTTGGAAAAAAAATCCAGCCTGAGAATGGTGACTGTTGACAGTAGTTATGGATATAGCTGTGGCATGATGTTTTGATGCTTTTAGAAACAGTAGGATCAACATGCACTGCTCATATCATGACTATGGCTTTGTTTCATGTTCTTATAACTTTCTTGTGTGCCTGAAGAGCTGCTCGAGAAGTATGACATGAGTTAGTCTTGATACGAGCTTCAAGGTCAGGCTGTTTCTCATGATCAGGTGATTACTTTTTGTTTCGTATCTGTATATGCTGCTAGCATGATTCAGAGTATGTGGCAAGCGGCACTTTGTTCCAGTGACTTGGTCTGCATTTCTCGTCTCTTCTTTTGACAATTATTCCTAGTCAGTAATCAGCTCTTTAAATCCAGAGCACCTCTTCTTATCTTCTTGGGCAGCATCATTACAGTGAAACTCGGATCTGTACTGGAGCTCATAGCTGATATTTTAAAAATGGTAACAATACAGTATGAGCGTGCAAAGAGAAAATAAAAATACACTAACTGTTCGTCTTGTCAAAAGGCTGTCCTTTCCTATAATCTTAAAATGTTTTTATTTTTGATACCAAGTACTTTATTGTACAATCCCCATTCCTGCTTCAAAGAGGGTGACTTGTTAATGATCTCTCTGTCGCTTAATGGCAAGGATAACAAGGTCACTGGGGAGAATAAAAATTAGAGCAGAAGGTGTTCCTTGTATGTATTGTTTTGCTCATTGAACTGTCTCTGTTTTATAATCTTTATTCTCTGTAAATTGTAAATAACATGATTTGACAGAAATAGATTGCCGTACTACACAGTAATGAATGCTTTAAGAGTCATGATCATTAGGAAAACTATGCCAAGAAGTGGAGAATTTTGTCTCCAGTCATTCAAAAACATGCATTACAGAGCTCATCTTCATCTTTGGCATCTATCAAACAGCTCGCTGGAAGCAGCAGAGCTAGTAAACAAACAGTGTTGGAGTAAAATGGTCCCCCATGGGGAATAATTTAAAGTCATAGTGAAGTCTTGTTTTCAAAAAGACATCAAATTACATTTCCACTGGAATATCAGACATATTAAATGCATGTGTGATGGAAAGTTCAGGTTAAAAGAGGCTGCTGCTTCTGCACTCTCTGAAAAGATCAACAACAAATATTTATCTAAATCTCTCCTATTTTTACTCTTTATGAGCCCACAGTACTTCCACCAGTTTATAAGAACGTTGTTTAAGGTGTCAGTAGATTTTTTTTTTTTTTTTTAATCAGTCTGTTTTAAACATAAAAAACCCCCAGAGGTTAGTAAGTAGATACTGTTATATTGTCTCTCCAACTGGGCTGCTTCTATGTATGTCTGTAATATATTGATAAACAGGATACAGGGGCCTCTTCTAATGAAGAAACAGGGAATTGCAACCATAATTTTCTTAAGTTTGTTTTATTTTGTTTACTTGGCAGCTGCCTCTCTTGTTTCTTTGCATAGCTAGAGATTGCATTTGGCCCAGGCAGTGAACTGGGTCACTTGAAAACCAAGTTTCTGTCCAGAACCCTCACCATGACTTGCTGCATTCTCTTAACCGAACTCCACAAGGAGTTGCAGGTGTAGGAAGAGGATGTTGAGGTGGGTCATGAGTCAAGTTTTGCACTTCCTCTCTCAAATAAAGATACTATTATATTTTCTCTTCTTGACGTGCTTAGCGGAAGTTGGTACGGTTAGCTGCAATAAACTACTGTGAGCTTTGCGGAAGTACAAACAGGCCTTTGTTTAGGGAGTTTTGGAAAATAAAGTTTAACAAAATGATTTGTAGATTGAATCATTTTTCAAGACAGAGACCTGCCAAATCCATCACCCTTTTAGCCACAATTCTGGAGTATCTTAGTAAAATACCAGAATTTCCTGTTAATGTCTCATGAACTCTTCCAAATAGCAGGCTGTACTGAAAATCACCCACTTACTTGTCTCTTAATGTTGACTTTATATGGATAGTCTGCTTTTATTAGTGTAATAATATCTAATATTATTATTGAGAGTTAAGCTAGTCTACTAGACTGTAGAGACCCAGTTCTTTGGGTGTGATGTGATATCCATCTCTACCATCAGGACCTCCATGAAATTGCTTTTCACCCTTCCTTTCTTCTGTATGCTGAATACCTGTCTGCTTCCCCTTCCAGTTACAGGATCCACATCAGCGCTGTCTTTTCAGAAGCTGAACCTGCTAATTTGTTTGGAGGCTGATGGGACAGGGTGAGATGTTAGTGGCTTTGCTCTGGGGGGCTGTACGCAGTGACCAGGGATGAGGAACAGTTGGCTGGGGAAAGGGTGGGGGACACCTCTATGCTATGGGCCTGGAGGATGTACCTCATAGTGAATATGGAGTAATGGAAGAGGTGGAGAGTAGAATGTGTGCCTGGGTGTAATTGCATAGCAGCTATGTCTGACCTGAAGTGTTAGGGATGCTGCTGTGCACTGAGGTGTGAAGTTGTTATGGCTTGGCTGTTCATGGGTGTAAACTGGAACACAGGAGGTTCCGTTTAAATTTGAGAAGAAACTTCTCAGTGAGGGTAACAGAGCACTGGAACAGGCTGCCCAGGGAGGTTGTGGAGTCTCCTTCTCTGGAAACATTCAAAGCCCGCCTGGACACCTTCCTGTGTAACCTCATCTGGGTGTTCCTGCTCCAGCAGGGGGATTGGACTAGGTGATCTTTTGAGGTCCCTTCCAATCCCTAATATTCTATGAATTTGGGACGTATAAAAGGTACCTGAAAGCCACACACAGCCCTTACTCTATTTGTGCTTGAAACTGTTCCTTGTGTAAAAACAACTGTCTCGGCCAAGTAATCTTAGTGCTGTTGTGGATTTAGTTAATTTAGAAGGGGGATTTTTTTGTTTGGTGGGGTTTGTTTTGAAGATGCAGAGCGGTTGGAGTGATATGCTGCCACACTCAAAAATACCTTGACCAACTCGTTTGGAAATTCACCAGCTTTTACGTTGTATTCCTTTAGTTTATCAGCCTAATTCACTGTGCAAGTGTTGCAGCAAACTTGCTGCTGGATTCACTAATGACTTCATAAACACTCCCTCTTCCAGAGAGCTGCCTAGCAGCAGATCTCCAGTCTCTGTGTCCCTGTTTTTCAGGTTAAAAAAAAAAAAAAGTATTAGAGCTTTTGAAAAATACGCTTTGCAAGAGCATTAGCATGTTTGTGTTTTCCAATTTCTGGAGGTCACACCACATAATAAGCAATATTTTTGTTGTCACTCAAGAATGTTTGGATAGTTACTCAGTTCTGATCCATGTTATTTCGAAATTCATGGCTTTCACGTTTGAACTGGATATTCAGAAAGTGGAAAGACATTTCAGGTTCCTTCATTTGTTTTTATGATGGTAGCATTTGGTGCCAAATGGGGCATTTTAATCACTTTTTTAATGCTGAAATTACGTGATTTTTTTTTCCTTTTAGCATTCCACATCAGAGAAGGCAATTAGAAGAAAAGATGCATTTGGGTTTCTGTGGAGGTACACTCAGCAACTGAATTGTCATTTGAATTTCAAAATGCTTTGAGAAGTACAAGTTTAAATTTATTAAAAAAAAAGGCCTCAGCAAGAATTTTTTTGCAGGGCAAGCACCATATGTAGTTTTATTGTATTGTATATGATAGTGGTTTTTAACTTTCTAAGGAATACAGAGTTAGAAGTAAAACTGCATCTGCACTCTGCTGTTTTGTTTTTTCATCATTGAAACTTCATTGATTTAAAAACCACAGGTGTGTAACTTTCCTCATTAAATTGTATACTACAGTTGATAGGGCAAATCCATCCTAAACCATTATCTTCTCTCTGGAAAATGAAAAAAAAATCTGAAGTGTTGCTGACCTGTTTTATCAGAGTATCACCATTGCAAAACAAGGAAATAAGGGAAAGCATGCTTTTCTAATATTTAAGAAATAAGAATGTGATGCATCTTTTAAAAAAGTAATACTTGGGGAGACTGAGAAAAAAGACCTTTGCATTATTTGATATTAGGTGGTTCTTATAAGCCCATGAAATGCAGCTATTGGAGGTAACTGCAGTTGGTAACTCTTGTTGGTATTGATTATTCCAGTAGGTTCAAAGATAATAAGACTGCATGCAGGAGGGAGTTTTGGGATAGGATAAGCCTAAAAGTCAACACACAGAGTGTGAAGGACAAGCTGGTAGAGAGATTGCAATATAAGAACCGCTTTGCTGAAGTTTTAGCTTCTGCTTTTGCCTTGTTGAAGGTGAAACACTTGTGTGTGTGCATTTCATCTCTGGAATTTCTTTCAATAAATTTTCTGCTAATGATCAAAACAGCCTGTTCCTTTACTGTGTGTCAGGAAAAATTGAATGAGAGTGTGGAGTGGGAGTTCTGTGTTGGTTAATTACACAGATCTGTGCAGTTGGCACATGGGCTGAAATGGTGAAACCAACACAGAACTCCCACCTGTGCGTGCCGGATCTCTGTGGAGGGCTCAAACTTAGCAAGTCATTTTGACACTGTGACAATCCTGGGGGTGGGGCTGGGATTGTACCCAATAAATTTAGGTTTGACAATACATGATAGTGTCAGTGAAATGTTTGTCTGGTTAGCAGACATTTCATCAGCCGTGACTCCCAGCTTGTGTGTGTCCCTGTCATTCCTGGGCCTCCAGGAGTCACACTAGTGACGGCCCAGGCAGCAAAGTCGGTATCGGTGGCAGCGAATGCCACGTGCCAGCGCAGTGCCTGCTTAATTTTAAAAAGGTGCCTCAAATTTTGTAACCCTTGTTATTGCTTAATAATGATCTCTCAAAAATCTGTTTGTATTTGATTATTTATTAATCACTGCAGTTAAGAGTGTTTACATGTGTTAATGTTCTTTAAAAATGTTCTCAAAAGAAGAAGTTAATGGCCCCTCAGTTTAATCTGATTTAAACTGTTTATAATTTTGCTTCTAGGCATATGTATTTTTTCCATTAGTACTACTACTCCATAGTCAGACTGCCATAAGTGGGACATGTTGCATGGCAAGTGGTTCCTTTTGTGCATAGCAGTCTGTGATTAAGAAAGTTTCTTTAAATAAAGGATTTGATTTTTTTATTAGACCTAAAGGCTATTAAGTTTTAAATGCCATTTATTTTTCATTAAAAAGGCTTTTCTGTTTTGAATCCTTGACTTATTTTTATTAGAAAAGTAATATGCAGCTTTCTTCTTCTTTTTTTTTTTTTTTTTTTTTTCATTTATTGGTGCTTAATCCATCAGCTAAATACGGACCTGTAATCCCATATGGCAGAGTATGTCTTGCTCTGTGTGTGTGTATGTGTACGCACGTGTGTGTATGTGCATGGATATTTTTATGCTTCCATGGTTCTTTATTTTTCTCCATTGACCTCTTCTGCATTCTCTAAGTTTGTCCTGGTGCAGAAATTATGAACATTGGTTAAAGACCTACTTACATTCACATGCAGAACTGGAAAACCCACGTAGTCCTGAGGAGACTAGTGCTCATCCTTCTTTCCTTCTGTCTGTATTTAGAGATGCTCTTTGAATGTGCTTTTGAAAATGAAAACTTTTTGTTGTATATTTTCGTCTGTTCATCTACATCTAGTCACAGTGCTCCCTCCTGTTTCAAAATCAGACAGGTGAACCATCTGCTGGAGGCCTATGAGTGTTATAGGGATCAAACCTACAATTTATCAGTAGTAGCCTTGTTATGCGTTGTCATATCAGTCAATAATGATCTCGATTGTGGCTTTAGGGAGGAAGTGGAAGGTGCCTTAGGAAGCCTGAAAGCTGTTAAGCTGAAAGTAATGTGTATTCCCAGTAGGTCTTGTTGACAGGAAACTTCTATTTGGTTGTAGTGCAGTTATGGTGAAGCAGAAGCAAAAGTTCTTAACCACAAAAGTATGCTAAAAGCAGATTGCAATTTCTGCAGCTTCTCATTTCTGGTGAATTTTTTATGCAGGGTGCAAGGCTCCCACACAACCACCTCTCTAACCTTATGAGTCTCATGTAAAGGAGGCATTCCCAGGTCATGAGCTGTGCAATGCCCTGGCTTGGGAGGGAAGGAGTCATGGGCAGTGCTCTGGAGACTGGCAAAGGGCTGGTAATTGGGATCTCCTTATTTCAAGGTTCACTCACCATGATGTGCTGCAGAACTGACAAAGAGATCTTGATGCTGGTTGTCAAATTAAATGTGTTTGTTTTACACATATGACCCAAAGTTTTCATTCTTGCCTGTTGCCATCATCAGCATGTATTCATGTGTTTAATACTGGCTAATTGTGGTTGTAGGCAGTGACTGTTAGGGATAACTGTGTAAAAAAAAAAGCAGTGTTGCAATCTCCAAAGACACATCATAGCAGTTATCGCATTGGGCATGAATTACGGTGAATACCTTATGGATTTGCACCTTGTTATGAAATGCAATGCAAAGAGAGAGGTGATACTGTACTGAAATATACTACAAAAATCACTGTGGGTTTTTCAGCTGTTAATTTTTTTCTGACTAATTTGAACAGGATTTTTTGTGCTTATATGAAATGTAAGAGAATGAAAAAAATGCGTCTGTTGTGCCAGTTAAATTATTTAATGGTCCTTTTGACTTTTTGCTTATGAATTATGAATTACAAGATCTCTCAGGGTGTCAACCTCTGTAGCAAAATCTTGAATTATTAGAGCTCCTGTTTGGCCTTTTCTGATCTTTATATGACAGATTTGGCTTGGATAAGTAGTTTGATCTAGTTCATGCTCATATTCTCTATAAAATTTACTTAAGTATTATTGAAATAAAAACAATTAAGATTTTTGTTTGTTTTGACAGTTCACTTTTGTTTATGCTTTTTTCATTTATGTACAAAATTGTTTGTCCATACAATTTTTGCATGTACCGGCTACTACAGCTGAGAAAAATACAAGTAAGCAGATTGATTTCAGCATCAATTATGGCAATTTTTTAAAAAAATATCCATTCTGAAAATAGTGAAGATCTCTGTGCATTTAAAGTTAAAAATATGCAGACATGTTTTTGGCTTAATTCCATAACCGTGACTGCACTGTTGTGCTTTCTTGGCCAACTGATACTTGGGGAAAAAATTGCAGTAGTTTTGAAGCTGATAAAGGTGAGAGAATGTTTTGACTTTGTAGGCCATCGTGGCTTAGGCCCGACCCTGAAAGTAAGCGGCTTTTTGAATAACAGATAATAGTTTAAAGGTTGCAACCTGAAAAATATGGGAGTTTTTACGTTAGCCTTATGGGCCTGATTTTTATCGTTCCCATAATTCTGAAAAAAAAAAGAATACCATACTGCTTCCTCATTTTTAGCCTTTAATCCAGTGTGAAATTGGAAATGTTAGTTAAAGTTTAACTTAAGTGACCAAGTGATATTTGAGAACAAGGGACTCTAAAATAGTTCCAGTTAACAGAGAAGAGCTACTCTTCATATTTTCCTGATTTCTTGGGCTTATCAAACACAGAAGTGCTTCCCATGAAAAAAATTGAATCCGATAGGTAATGTTGCTGCCATGTGCAGGAGCTGTTGTCCAGAGGAGGAATTATATAGAGTAAGAAAAACTGTATTACAAGTAATTGGGGTGAAAGAATTTTTGTCAACAAAAGAGGAGAAAAAGTGTGATGATGGTGATTATGGAGTTCTTCTCCAGACTCCCCATTGCTATGTATCTTATTATTTCCTTTTTCTTCTGAAAAGGTACTATTTAATTTCTTTGCATATTTTTGAGCCCGAATGCTGTAATGACCTCTGTGATGACTGTCTCCCCAGTGGTCCAGAAAAGTGAATTTTAACAGACTAGATTGATGTTAGGCAGAAATTCTTCAGATCTGTGTCAAGAGTTTCTGGCCTGAACTCTTGTTCCCATGCAGAAACCCCACAATTTCAGATGGACTACGTCTGGTTTTGCCCCAGTGGGTTTCAGTGTAGACTGGAGTTTACAGCTTAGCTGGCAAGAAAACCCTGGGGAGATAATTTCAGACTCTTAACTTATTCACTAGAGAACACTGCTTCTCATACAAATTGCTACAAATCTCTGTACTTAGGGAGGCCAACTGTGAAATGAGAATAATAATGCTTATGCACCTTTGTAAAGTGATTTCAAATCTACAAATGGAAATTTAAGTTCAAAGCATTATTATTAAACACATTTTCCAGATAGGGTAATGAAGAAGAGAGAGGCTTAACTCCTTTTCTTAGCATCTTTTCCCAAAATGTATTAACTCACTGGTCAGAGTGTATTTTCTGTGTCTCTGGATCCAATAAATATATGATGAAAGCCTTTTACAGATAATGTTTGGACTGCATAAATTATACTTTCAGATATTCAGCTATAATTTTGTCTATAAGTTGACCCAAATGTTGCTTAACACATAAAAAAAAAAAGTGCTCATCAAGATAGAACCCATTTAAGTATTTAAGGAAACTTTGTTTATAAGGGGATGGCTGTAGACTGATGACTAGTTGATCGGCAGTTCTATAAATCGAAGTGATCTGTTAGTCCATGGAGCAGAGGGAAAAAGCCATAGGTTTTCTCACACAAATGTATTACAAAAATCATTAGATTAAGAAATAGTAATAAATGTGATACTGTTTTAATCACCTTTCTGTTTTTAAGCCTTTAGGATTTGTATTTGCAAAAGTAGCTTCTCAGCTGTAAAGGCCAGAAAATCTCTTTAAATGAATGGAAGCTAATGGAAAAACATCGCACTGTATTTAACACTGAAAATGGGAAAATTCAATTTATTTTAAAATCTGTGAAATACAGTGTGGTTCAAGCCTTTGAAGCACTGTAAGAAGTTGCCTGTTAAGTTTCAGTTTCTTGTTGAAAAAAACAATGTGATTCAAGTTGCATTGGGTTTTGTGAATTGGTCTCACGCTCACTAGGACACTGATTTGGCAGAGGTTCTGGTGGATGACATAAGTGCTGTTAAAATGGAAGCAGATATGTAGGTCCCCTGGAATGGGTAAGATGGCTTAAAGGTTTAAATCTCAACCTGCACTACGGTGTTATTTTGGTGGATTTTTAGGAGTGGGCCATTGGTCTCTGATCCTTTCAGACTGCGTGTTAGAGTGCTGCATATTAAAGATGTTTTTAAAGGGCAGCGGTTAATTGGTGAGCTCTTGATACTTCTTTATCACTATCATTCTGCTTGGGGCTGTGAGGACATCTGGACAGCTGTGCATACTCAAAAGGCAAAACGACTTCAGAAAGAAAGAAAAAAGCTGGAGAGAAATGCAGTTCTCTGCAGACTTTTTGAAGGATCACAAAAAGCTATGGTGAATTTGTATGGAATAACAGTCTAAGCACTAGGATATGCATTGAGGTCCACTTTAGTCAAATAAAGCATAAGACATCAGGACAAAATTATTTTATGATGGTTTTTATATTCACTGCAGAAGAAGCAATAAAGATATTTGCAATACAAAGTTGTGTGTAAGGCACCTAAATTAGGTCTCAGAAAGAGATATTGCTTATTTAAAAAGAGATGTTCGCTAAGGCAGTCATGTTACTTTTCTGCTGTATGGATTTATGGTTTTGAAATGGTTATGCCCCATAACTCTTAATTAAGCTTGACAGTTTTAGTATTGAAATTGAAGGAGCTGGTTGGAAAGACAGGCTGCAAACAAGGGCCTCTCTTAATGGTCCCAGAGCTTGTCTTTGTTTACAGGCTTTACTGTATTGTGGAGGAAGGAGGAAAGTAACAGTTATCTTTAATTATACATGATCTGCAGCATGTCAAAACAAGGGACTATAAACAACCACAAGTGGCTTATAATAAAAGCAGTTATTATAGATTTTGTGTAGTGACTAAACCTACCAAACCTTATTTGTGTGACAAGTATCTTATGGGAACAGATTGTCATAATGATTTGGTGGCTCTGTTTGTGTAAGTAGTCTACCTACGGGCGTGCTGTGGGGCATCTGTTTCTTGTGAGCATGTATTTGCTGGATAAGGTATCCCGTTCTACCAGAGTACAAAATGATCCCAATAATACTATCAGACCATTTACTTGAAAAGGGCTTTTCCAATCTTATTTAAAAATTAGATGAAGAATGAACAGCTCTCATTCCAAAATTTTCACCATCAAGTAAATTTTTTATTCCTCTGGAAGAAGCATCAATATTCTGGCAGAGTTTTACCTTTGTTTCTATATCACCCAGTACTTTTATTTCAAAATGGAAATGTTTGGCCAGTTCTTGATTTTATGAAGCCCATCAAATAGCTCATCAGAGCTATTCAGTCCACAGAACTTTGATTTTAGGTCTTATTTTTCTGCCAGATGCAATACAATGACATATTGCAGAATAAAATCTGAAGAGGAACCTTGTCCAGGTTACATAAAAATTCTTTACGTGGCTCATACTATAATGCAATTTTCATTGCCTTTGTAGTTTTTTAGCTTTATTTTTGTTTATTTTAGCTTGTTTTCTCCAGATGTAGATTTATCTATTTATAAAATATATAGAAGTAGGTCTTAAAAAATGTTTTGTTAAAAAAAAAGCCAGTAGTGGATGTGAAGGATAGGCTAGGATATCCTAAAACAGGCAGCAGAACTAAGCTGCCTCCACTAGGTAAAAAATTAACTCTAGAAATAATAAAGTGAAGCTCATGAAAACAAAATACATTATTTTAGAAGTGAAATGTTTGTGAAAGTTGTTGGCAAATTACAATCCTTTGCCTTTCCTTCCTATGTCTGTTAAAAGGACTCTCAGATAATAGCGAAAGACATTTTCTTCCTCATCAGTCTTTACCAGAACATCACTCTGGGGACCTTGATACCCTCCCACCACCGCCACTGCTTATGTGAGCTGTTGTTCTGACCACTGTCAAAACCCCTATTGCCCTTAGGAACCTTCTGAGTGATACTCTGGACCTTCCATCAGATTCACTCCCTTCAAAGTACAAAAGAATCTACTTGAAGAAAACCGCAAGAGTGGAAAGGTGGTATGGGCACAAATGTTGTCTCTGACATCCAACCCGAAGAGGCTGGAGGTGTTACAGAACCTCCTCATCTTAGCATGGATTTTCATCAAAGCATGAGGTGAAATCCTCTGAGTTAATGGGAGTCTTCTCATCAGTCTCACACATTGTGTCGGAGGAGTAAATAACTGATGGTTGCAGAGATCACTTACAATTTGCACAACTCTCTTAAACGTAGTGAACCTCCTAAATACGAAAAACAACCAACTCCAAAGTCCATGGTAGCGTGGTTGAATGCTATACATAGTTAAATAAGTGCTTAACACAAGAGTTCTGGACAGTGAGAGATACTGTATTTCCTTGGAATGGCTGAATGGAAATAGAAGTTTGTAGAGTTGTCCAAGCTAGAATTTGGCCAGAAACCATCTGTGGTTTGTAATGTTTGTTATAAGATCAAGCCGAGAAGCAGAAAGGAACTTTTGTTTTTTAGTATTGCCTCATTTGCTGGATAGGAATGGGGTCTTCCTGCGGTCACATAATGCCTATTTTCCTGTTTCTGAAAATGGGATGTTACTGTCTGCACTCGTGACATTATATTGGAGTTTAGCTCTTGGGCTATTCAGCAGCTGGACATAGGATTTTAGTGACAGTGTACTTGTCTTGAGCATGGTAGACCATGTATATAGGTCAGAGGGAGAGTTTGGTGTATATGAAGAGTACAATCCATCACAGTAAGTGTACTAAGAAGGAATCAGGCTGAGCTTGTCAGTGGGAATACTGTGAGCAGCAGGAAGAAGGAAGCATCTAAAATCCTGCTCCGTTGGATTTAGACACCTTACACTGTGCTGCAGAAGGTTATTTCCTCCTTTTGTGACTCCGGGTGCCGAATCTTCTCAAGATTGTGAAAGAACTACTCTTCTCACCTGAAAAATATCTTACAAAACCAAAGGTTACACTTTCCTCTGAAAGCACATCACACATTAGGAAGGAGGCAACAGCGGGTATATAATGTTCTTGTAATACCATGGTGAAGTAATTGGAGGATTTATTCAAGGTGTGAAAGAGAGGTATGGATGACTAAATGCTGGAGAACTGTATCCAGATCAGTGGATTGCAGAGTCAGACTTCCATATATTCCTCCTGTTTAACTGTTTTATGAAAATAAATCAACTAATTTATTTAACTTTTGGAGCAGGGAGGGAAGGATCTGCTTCCCTGAGAGAAATGCCATGTCTGGGGAGGAGAGCACGATCTAGACTGAAGCAGGATTTGGATGTGAATTCCTTCTGACAGGGAAGGGACCCAAATGTAAGTCATTGACCTCCTGAGGGAATGCTCCAGCTATTAATCTGTGCTGATAGAAGGTAGAGCTCCTTTTCACTTTTTAAAAAGGAGATGGCTGACACTGTGAAGCTAGATCTATTAGTTATGCTCTGAGAACAGGTACTTCAAACTTGCCCTTCAAATGAGATCAGTAGAGAAATGTCTAGTTGGTGGATAGCAGTGGTGTTTTGAGATCAAAGGAAGCATCAGGTTGTGTCAGCCTCCTGAACTCCAGATGTGCCTAGGTGTGGATAGGAATGAGACTTCTATGTGTGTAGGAAATGTTAATGCCAATAACTGAGATGTCAGTGGAGTTCTTGGTGACAGCAGAGCGGGGAATTTTAGTGCTGAGCAGTCAGGCACTTGGCTCTTATTCTTTGGTCAGCGCTCAAATATGTAAATCATTAGCTATCAAATTTTGTTAAACCTATAGAAAATACCCGAAGAAATCCGCTCACCATCAGTAAGTAAAATCAGATGGCATTATACTGTTTGCAGAGCTGAATGTTTGCCGTGGGCATTGGTGTTTTATACTAATTTTCCCAAAGAGACTACTGAATAACAGCATCTGCCTCCTGTGCCTTGTGATCCCTTGAAGTCACCTTAGCTCAGACAGCGTGCAGATTGAGCTGATGATACCAGCCAAAGTTCTCAAGACAGCCGGGGAGTTTGTGTGCCTGTTTGTATCCCTAGAAACAGAGACATCCCAAATAGCGAATATTGTTAGTATGATGCATTCAGACAATGTGATGCCGCATTTTTTTAAAATGCAAGGAGAACGTTATATTAGACCTAACTATTAATCAGCTAGAAAGTGAGCAGCTGTCTTTGGTTTTCTTTTAACATTGGAACTTACTTGAATACTAATAGTAGTTTTGGAGGTACTGAAGAGGTTGGTCAGTGTTCCCAAAGTTTCTCTAAAGTTAATAAATGTTTCTATCTTTTTGAGGAAAAAAAGGCTAAAATTAGAAGCTGATGTTTTACAGTAATTTGTGTTTATTTTTCAGCCTGAAGATCAAATGGTAATTTCATAGATTCTCTCTTCATTTTCACTTTGATGTAGATTTAAGCTCCAATCCTAATGTTTGGTGCCTAGAAATTTTAAACAGAAAAGTCAAATTTACCATAATACTATCAGTATTTTTATAGCAAGCCTGTATGTCTAATTCTTATCTTTTAAGAGCTTCCAGTTGATATTGAACTAAGAAGGTGTAAAATGGGTACTGTCTCTGAAGATGACTTGCCTGTGAAAAACAAAGCAAAGCATTTAACATATTTATTTTTTTAAAAGGTAGTTGCAGTGAAATTCATGCACTTTTAAACTTTATCTAAAATATGAAAGGTCATGTCAGATTCTACAACCTTTGGAGACTAGACTTCCTGTTCTATGGAAAGTTGTCACTCCTGCTATTTTATTCCCTGTTCATCTCTTAAGCCTCAGCTGGCTCTTTTTTCCATGCCACAGGATGAATATCTGACTTACCCTTTATGTGTCTATGCCTATATCAGAAATCTCTTTCCTTTAAGGATTGCTGGGCAATTTGAGTCCAACCAGTAGTCTTGAAAACCAGAAGAGTATAACCGATAAGGTAATAAGATTTCAGCTAAAAAAAAAGAAAAAAACCCTACTACTTCCAGCTAACTTTGAACTTTGTTGTACTCAGGTTGAAATGAAAGTCCTGTTTACACAAAGTGCAGAATAGTGGATGGGTGCTCCAGCAACATCTCTGGAGATGAGCAACAAGGGTGTGAGGTAAATCAAGCCAAAGGCCTTGCCATAGAAAATAGTGCATAGGTCATTGTGTCTTCCCAAGAGCCCATTAGGGTTTATGTACCTTGCTACCTCCCCGAAGTGACTGCTTACTTTGATCGATCTATTTGAAACAAGAATCATTATGGGGCACAAACATCATTTCCATGTATATGATTGTAAAAAGTGTGGTTGCTACAATTTATATTTAAATAGTTCTCATGATTCAGTTCAGTTGAATGTTGCCCTGGGAAGTTGAATCCTGCCATGAAGTTTCTTTGTGATGCTGAACAAGTTGTGTAAAACTGAGGATTCACCGCTGGGAACTGTGTGCTCTTATTCTGCTTGACCAGACTGAGGTGTTTGACACATAAAGAGTAGAAGTCCCAAGCACTCCAAAATGGAGCTAGAGGCTATACGAGTTTGTATGAAAATAAGTGTCCTGTCACATATTGAGATGCATTCTTCACAGTCTCCAAACGAGCACCAGAATTAATTGAGAAGTTCTCATTGTAAGGCTTAGCACCCTTCTAGGATCAGCAGTTGTCAATAATGTAGGTGAGTTATCCTGTGTGTATGGCCGTGTGTGTGACTTATTGTGAAAAATCAGTTGTTTTGAATTCAGGCACATAAATTCTTGTAGAGGTGTCTCCAGAGTGTTCCACATTGCAGCTTTTCAGTATGGCTGTTTGCACAAATCCCCTTTTCTTTCTGTCCCTCTGGCTGGAATTTGCCTGGAGAATTAAGAGCTGTAAAATATTTAAAAATCAATAAAACTTACATGAAAAAATTAACACTAAAATGCATTGACAGGGATAACACTGCATTTGCACAAAAAGCAGCTGGGTATGCATATTTGATTTATTCATTCAAGAACTTTGAGAACATGTTTGTAAGGTCCATGATCCTTTTGCATAATTTGTGTTGGTTTATTATTGGAGTTGTCACTCTTATGAGGAAAATTAAATGTCTTGTTTGGAGGCTTGGGATTCAGTGTAGTAAAACACAGTTACACAATGTTTTATAAGTAGTGGCTATAATTAATACAATAGTCCAAGCTTATCTGTTTCTCTGAATTAAAGCTGACAACTACCTTGTTAGCAAGAGCACAGATGTAGGGAGTGGATTTTACTGACTGACTTGGAAGAAGTTTTTTCGTTTTCAACGCAGCAGTTCTGCAGGAGTTGTGAAACTTTTTAAACATGAAGCATTTACATTTCAGAGTGTTGATTTGGACTGCATAAGTTTGAAATTATTCTTTTTAGATTCCCCGGTATGGCAACAGAGCACTGGGTTTCCCAGTGAATGGAATTGCTGCTGGGGGAAAACTTAGTTCAGAAAAGAGAACAGCAGAATGAGGAGTGGTTCTATATAGGGTGCACTATTTTTTCAGTACAAAGTGAGGTTTTATTCTGAAAAGTAACCTTACAAAAGTACTGTCTTAGGGTGTGATGTTAAGTGCTTTTCTGGGAATTTATAGTGAGGATAAGCTAATGTTTTGGGTTAACATTTCCTCCGCCCCCCCAAACCTTCCATACAGAGCAGATACAAATGTCAGGTTGCCTCTTAAGTATAACAACCTAAAGATAGAGCCAATTTTGATGAGTATAAGATTACAAAAATCTTTTGCTCCTTTAAATTAGGCTAATCTTGTGGCATTGGTTGTCTCAGTTTGGAAAAGACGTTGTTTAAAATAAAAAAAAAAAAAATTATAAACCAAAACCCATGTGCCTGTTGGTATATTTACATTAGTGTTTTATTTTCCATCAATAATATGCTTTTAAAGCAAGTATCCTGCCTATTTACTGTGCTTTGCTTTACACTGCAGGGTGGTTTTGGAATTTGTAGGCAAGTTTCCTTTTGGATGAAACTTTAAGATGTGCTCCAGGAGTGCTCACAATGCTCTGCTACTGCTAATGGGTGTCTAGTCTACAGGACCAGACTAGACCGAACCTGAAGTAGCTCCCCTCCCTCCTTTTCTTCCCAAAACAAGCACAGTGTGAATATCATACCTTCAGCATCAACAGTTTTTCTCTATACACTCCATTTTCTTGTGCCATGCTATTTGTTAATGTAGGCATAGATAGGGCTCGTAGTCAGTGAGTTGCCGAAGACGTTCATTAATAAAACCAGAATCTTGTCCTGTGAGGCAGAAGTCAACTTTCAAGAATAATTGATACATCGGCAAGTTAATTTTCTATTAGGAACTGCAGCTGAGTATGAGGTAGGAAACTACTGGTGGTGTTGTTCCAATGACTCTAAAACAAAAACTGAACAAAAAAACACATGCAGAAACCCTTTCAGGAAATGGGGGATGGTCCATAGTCTGATAGACTCATTCTCCTTAGTTTTTGCCTAATCAAACATTTACTTCATTTCTGATGGGGAGGCTGTTTCAGTTGAGTATGTTTGGGAAGTGGATGGCAGCTTTTAAAACAAGTCCTGAATGAAATGGTCCATTTCAATAAGCTGGCAAGCATGTCTGCAGAAACTAACAAGTAGTTCTTCCCAGGGCATCAGTTTTGGACTTAACACTTGGGCACAGGTGCTTAATTGGCAGAATATGATGTAGATTTGATGCCGATCCCTCAGACTCCTTTAGTTTTAAAATCCCGTGTTCTCTGTGTTTAGGTAACATCTGTGTATGTGCCGAGCATCTGTTTGCTTTTCCATGTAGACAAGGTTTAAAAAAAAAAAAGCAAACAACAATATATAGTCATTCATTTAGTAGAAACTCTATTCGGTGTTTTGGATTATTTTTTTTTTTTCAAGTGATAGGTGGAACAAACTCCCCATTAGGACTGCAGGAAAAATGCTGATGAATGTCAAAGAAACAGCTAATTGTGGTGCTACAACTAATACAGCAAAATGAAAGATGTTTTACCAAGAAACTTTCTGAGCTTGCAGTGAGCAGTTAGAATACTTTTCTTTCTATTCAACGCCACAATAATTTTCTGTCTTTGAAGGCAGCAAAAGATACCATTTTAGGATCTTTTCTGTTTCACCAATGTAAAACCAGGACACTTCAAATGTGATCAGTGGCATTTTTCTATATTGAACCTTCATTTAAACAAGAATGAGGGCAACTTTAACAGAGCATTTTTCTTTAAATAGCTATGTTCCTATTTTAAGGGACATCAGTATGAAAAACTTCTTTCCTTAGCTGTTTGTTTAAAATTGTCCATTCTAGTTCATTACAATGATGTTGGGGTTTTTTCCTGATGTCATATTTTCTACCTTTATAAGATCACTTGTTAATTTTCCTGTGTTAGTGACATCTGCTTCACCAATAGCAGAATTTTCCATTCCAGCTTTTGTTTGACTTAGTGGTGTTTAGGACTACATTTGAGCCAATTTTTTTCAATCCACACAGGGTGTTAAGAAAACTTTTGAAGTAAAATCTGATATTTTCTGATTTTTTTTTTGTTAGGTTATATTTCAATGAAATAGGAGAGTTTAATGTATCAATTAAAAACAAACAAACAAAACAAAACAAAACCAACAAACAAAAAAAACAACACCAAAACTGAATGCCAAGCCAACAGCATAACAAGTCGCTTCAGTAATTTTGCTTTAGTGGTCTGTACAAATAGCTTTATCTATCTTCATGAAGTTCTGCATGAACATTATTTTGTTATATTTGCCGGTTTCATGTTCTGCTTTCTTTAGGGTATGTTATGATAGCCTCCCACTTAAATGGCATTATTAGAAACACAAGTACAATGCTAATTCTTCTTCAACAGAAGAAACTTCAACTGCCACATGAAGGGCTGCCTCAGCCTGTTGCTCCTCTGTCTTTTATCAGCATCACTGTTTCAGAATTGTGAAAAAAATGCCTTGTCCCTTCCCACATATTCTGACATTTAAGTAGGCAGTGACTGTTCATTTTAAAAATGAATCTGTGAGACAGGAACTTCCTGAGTGATGGTACTGGAAACCTAGTAACTTTTAGGGTTTTTGTTTGTTTGTTTTAAATCCTGGAAAGGAAACTGATATGAGAGCAGCAACATGAGCAGGAGGAAATTTTCAGTGGGTTCATGCAGAGTTTTTCTCTCTCAGAAGCTCCTTGTTTATTTGGATTCCCACCTATGTGATCAGGAATATGTGTAACACGAATCTCTGCAGAATCTTTTCAAGGGATCTTGGTTAGTATCTTGGGTATCTAGATGTATTTCTACCAGTCCAGAAATCTGAAAACTCTTAACTGCCTTCAGCTCTCAACTTTCTAGATTAAATTAATATTTTGCTAATGGCAAAATCCCTCTGCCCTCATACTACCTGTGCTAAACTTGCCTCTTTGTGGAAGACCCTTGATAGACTATTGGACAGGAAAGGAGTGGCTCCCGTTCAGGGAAGCAGTAAAGCATGAATAATTTTGCGTATCAGAAGCACCTTTTTGTGGCTGAAGCTCTAACTTTGGAGTCAGACTTTGTTAGCACCTTGAGGCATGCCGGTATCTTAGCGCAGCGTATCCCCCCATTGCGTGTTACCGCTTATGTTGTTTCACAAAGGCTGGCAATAGCAGTGATCTGGTTTGAAAGAAATAAAAGATTTTTTTCCCCTTGGAAAATCCAATAGCCAGGGTCTTCACAGTATGCAGAATAACTTCTAGCGATATTATTCTAACACTGAAGGGAAACAAAGGCTTATATTACTTTATTGTCTACCAGAGTAAAGGTTGTATTTAAAATTATATATGCCTTTTGAATATGCTTTGTGACACACATACAGCCTGAAGACTGGCATGTGACAAGGAGACATCAATAAAAAATGCATAATGATATTATAAATATTTATAGAATAGTTAGATGGGTGTAATATGACAGGTAGAAGCCAAGAAGGCTTTTAGCCAGTGTGTGCTCCAAAATATATTAAAATTCTTCTGAGTTAAAATGGGCTAAAAAGAGATTGCATAGGCTGTCAGAGATGTTCAGAAGTCCTTTCTAAGCAATCATGAGAAAAGCTTCATTAAAGAAGTGTGGCTAAATAAAAGTTGGAAAGCAGAGAAGGGAAGAAGTTTTCAGAAAGGACAAGGTTATTCACTGATGGTCCCAGGGGACTTGTAGGGATTGCTGATTGATTTGCAACCTAGGAAAGCAAGGAAACAGTTCTCTGTTTTCCCAGCAGGATTGAAATGATCCAACTTTATTCAAAGATTAGGAATTTTCCTCATCTGCTAAAAGTTTTTGGGTATTTTTAGTGTATTTTTGCTTATAACTGGCTGTTGGTGTAGGCGTGCATCTGTTAATACATGCAGTGCCACAGGCATCATTTAGAGATGTAAGGTTTATAAGCAGCAAATAGGAAAACCAGCAGGTAAGACTGGACTTGAACAAATTTGTTTCCCTAAATGCAAGTAAAAATTTCCTATAGTCATCCTTCTGTCCTCCTGTCCTGTAGAAATTAGGCCTTACTGTGCAGCTCATTCCTCTACAAGAGGACTTGCATTGTGGGACTTGGCTCCATTCATTCTCTGTGTTGGTGTAAACATCAAGAATAGGATGGAGGTTTTGTATAGAGGAATTTATTTTCTGCTTGTGCTGCAGATGGCTGAATTTGCTCAGTCTGCAAAAGCTGCAAGAAAAGTACATAATGAAAGAGAAAATTATACTAAAAATGGAAGAAACTATGCAAGAGATAAACTTGTGCTGCCTCCAACAAAAGGCCAACAAAAGCTTCTTCAGTGGAAATATCCATATCTGAGGACAAGTTATTTTCGCTGCTGAATTCTTGCTTACAGAATTCCATTTCCCATTAGTCCAAACAGAGCACAATTTTGTTAATGGTTGGGTCAGGGTGCTAATTATCTTTGTGAAAAATGGATGGGGAGACAGTCCGGGAGATAGATGCTTCCTAATTTGTTAAGGGCTTTTAACGATAAATGGCCTTGAAGTAGATTTGTTTTCAAATAGATAGCCAGTAGAGTGCTCAGAGCAGTGGCACAGGGAGCTCTCATCAGTTTTTCTCAGAGTGATGGATATTGCATATTCTGTCTGTTGACATAGTCTTTGCTATCAGAAGTCCCAATTTATTAAAAGTTTTTAGGGCAATGGTTGTAAATTATTGCAGCCGAATTTTATTACTGTTTTACATCTACCCAGGATTCAGCCCTTTGTGCAGTTTTATACTAACTCACTGAGCACCATTAAATATTGACATTTGGGCTCATTTTCGTAGCATTAATCATAGCATTTTCTCATGCATTAATTGCAGTGGTCTGAAGTGACTGGAACATTCACTATTCTAAAAGCAGGAGAAACAGTAATTTCCATTTCTCCGTTTTTTCAACCCATAACTGTGCTTAAAAAAAACCACCCAAACCCCCACAAACAAAGTAATTAAAAAATTGCACACAAACAAGCAAAACACAAAATCCCCTCCTAATTGTGTGTGCAGGGAAGGCATCTACCTCTGTTTCTTTGCAACAACTGAACAAGAGCCAGCAGCTCTTGGAAGGTGTCATGTCTGAAAATCAGCCTCTGAAATCTTGGTGTGGACACCTACAGCCAGACCTTGACTTTGAAACCAGATCTTAATGTATAGCAAGAATCCTCCTGATGTGCAAAAAAAAAAGCTAAAAATCTACTGCATTTTTATATGCTGATGTGGCTTTAGAGTTTAAAACAGATCCAGAAATGCCTTTTGTGATTCACCAGCAGGAATATGTTTACAGCGCCCGTGTCTATTTGTATTATCGTATCAGTAAAAGAACCTGTGATGTTTGCTGGCTCTCTTCAGTGGAGGGCACCACTAGGTGACTGTGTTTAATATAAGAAGTTGGCAGCCTTTCTCACTTAACCATCATTAGGAGATCTGCTGCTGAGGTCCAGTTTTGCGAGGCAGCTGGAAATTGGCACTTAGTTTGAATGTATTGTTTTCTACCTTTCTCTTAAAGTTCAAGGACAATGCTAAACTGTTCAGACTAAGCAAAGAAAAAGGTTTTTCTCACTCTACTTTGTTTACTTGATCCTCTGACCTCTCCATTCTTTTCTAAGTAAATTTATTCCTCTATATATACATCAGTTAAATAGAAGTGTGGACCGTGTCAGCAAAGATGCAAGTGGAAAACACAATGGAGGGTATTTGAAAGCACCACCCAGAAGGTAGTGGTGATAAACATGTAGAATTTTTACTGGAGTAAAAATTACGTAGATCTTTAGTGTCTCTCTTAGTGCTTACAAAGGAGGACAATACTGTTGTTTCTGTTTTGGGGAACTGAGGCATAGAGAAACCCTAAATCACTTGAAAGGTGAGATGCAGAATAGTGGTGTCCCAATCTCCTAACCCTCACTTCATGCTCCTAACCATGCATTTAATTTGTTAATTTGAACATTATCCCCTCCCTACTCTTACTCCTTTCAGAAGCTTCACCACCTTTATTTTACCTGGTAATGCCATATGGCTAAAGCTATAGCTTCACCTGTAGCCTTCTGCCTCCTGCTATACTGGATCTGCTCAAAAACTCAAAAGACTTTGTACTGATAGAGGTTTCCTTTTTTGGTTACAGTGGCTTCACATGACCAAATAATACTTCATTAACCTGATTGCCCAAGGATCTCAGGCTCCAGGGGAAACTTGTGTTCCTATGGAAGTGAAATAATGCAAATCCCACCATAAGATTTATGTATTTACTCTTTGAAACCAAAGTGTGTCATATCATAAATCCTTTTATTTTAAGGCTTTTATATTTGTAGGTTTATTATTGACCTTCACAATGGACATATTGCTAGGGCAGGACGCTTTAGGAGCCCATTCAGACTGTTGGATCAATTCAGGTTGCTGGTAAATCCACAGAGATTTGTAGTCTGCAATACCATCTAGATAACAGAGACTGAAGTTTGCTTTTGCTTTTTAGTAGCTTTGATTTTAAGCTCCTTGGGTATGTCTTTGTAAAGCATCTACTGCCATGGCTCTACCACAATTAGAGCTTGTCATGATACAAAAACGTAGGCACAGCAGTAACTAATGGCATCAAGAGTTCTGCATCTACCAGGAGACTGAAATATTGGACCTAGACTACAGACAGCTTCATACAGCTTTCTCTGTTAATAGAGGCCGGGATGAAGCTAATATCAGTAAATGCTGCATCCAGGCAGAAGGAGCAAGCAGGAGATTAAACGAGACATCTATATAGTTGTGGGGTCCTGTTGAGTGTAACCTTCAGTGGGTAAAAGTCACTTATAAATTAAAAGTTTAGCAAAGCTCTACCAAGAAAAGGGCATCTAATGAAGTTCTGGCAGCTTTTCTATCAGCAAATGATGAAATCTAAGAAGCAAGGAAATTAGTGGAGTTGCTCTGAGGTAGTTGGACTAAAATTATTATGGCAAAAGCCAAACAAAGAAAATAAAGGGGGGGGGGAAAAAATCAATATTCTTGCTAATAAGAATCAACATTTATCTTACAGGAAACCTGAAGTTTTGCCTTCTGATTCTGAACCAGCCTTTCAACAAAGGTCATTTTCATTGCCTGTGGAGCAAAGGTAATAATAACTTACATACATTTTCATTTACTTATTTACCTAGCTGCTACTCAGTTAAGGTATTTCATGTCTGTTGAATTGCAATGTAGCAATTTCCTTTTAACTAGAGCAACCTTCTGGTGAGGGCGTGAATTGGCAGAATATGTCCCTTGTTGCTGAATGCTGCAAATGAGCTGATTATGCAAATTCTGCATCTCTGCATTGCTTATGTCAGTGGAAACTTTATGGACTGATCGGTGTAAGACTGTAGCTTTTCAGAGGCATCTTAGGAATGATCATTGTTTTGCTGACAAAGTGTAGGAGATCAATGGTGCATTTAAGAGTCTGGAAGCAACCATTCCTTTAAAGGTCATCAGTGAAATGTGTTAATTTTAATCAAAATATAATGAACCATGTAGATATTATGTTGTGAAAGTGGTGGGAATTTGCATCAGAAATATGCAAATCAGAGTTCACTGCCCCTTTGTTGAATATGCACAGTGCTCATAATCATCTCTGGTATGATAGCTTCAGATTTACTTACATTTTGTGAAGATAGATACATAAATCTTTACAAGCTTGGAGCTTTTAATTCCTCCAGTGCAGAAATGTAGTCCTTCAGAACCTTTCTGAAAACCCCAGGAACTGTCTCTAACTTGTTACCAGGCTGGGAACCTTGCAGAGAGATTCCTCTTAGCTGACTGGAGCACATAGCGCTATTTGATTTCACTATAGGCATGAGGACTGACAGGGAGTAGCTGTACGGTTAGAAGGAATTAGAGTAAGGGATGAAGCAGAAAGGATGTATTCATATCACTTAATACCAGTAGACCTAAATGAGGGGCCTATACAGGCAGAGGAGTGAGAAAAGAAGGGAGAGACTTACACAGGATGATTCAAAGCATCTCAACACATACTATACCCAAACAGGCTCTCTTTCACCTGCAGTATCAGCAAGAAATGGCAGCAAGACAAGCTCAGTGTCAAGTGTATTTTCTAGATGTGATTCCACATATTTTTCATTTTTAAAAGGTACACTAAAAGACATGTTCTGTATTAAATAGCAAAGGGAAGAAGAGTAAGTATTTCTTTGCCTCACCTTTCCTGTGTTTTGAGGATTGAGATTAAAAAAGAAACAGCAAACCAAACATGCACAGTTACTGAATGGCACTATTTTGCATCTTGTGGTACCTTGCATGTCTTGCTTTTATGCTCTGTTCTGGTAATCACAATTTTTGTCTGTCCTTTGGAATTTTACATCTTCCTCTTGCAATCAAACCTGTGCAGTGTGATGCTTGGGGCGTGGAATGCTTCTTGCCGTGAACACAAATGGGCCCTTAACTGTAGTGCTTCAGTGAAGGGTTGGGATAAGAAGCTGAATAAAATCAAGTAGACCACAGACTGTCTTGCTTGAGACTACCTCAATGAGTTCCTCTCCTCTGAGCATAATTGTGTTGAAAGAAATTACTAGTGCTGTGGATAGTTCATCAGAGTCTGTGAGAGATAGCTTAAATAGGACTTCTGCATCTAATAAGACTTTTGCTAGTCCGTTAGTTCCAGAAATAGGTGGGTATTTTCTATCTAAGTAAAATGACAAGAGGAAGAGGATGACATAGTGAATCTGAAATGTTTTTTCTTCAAAACATCGCAGCTTCAGTAAAACTCAGTGAATCCAGGACAAAGTTTTGGCAACACCGGACTGACAGTCCTGGTGGAATACTGTAGGTATCAGTAATCGTATGCCTCCTGGATCCTGCCTCTGAAGAAGTCTGAGCAAAGAGACAGTTGCAGGACTAGGAGAACCTGGGGTTTTTGGTATGTGAACTGAAAGAAGTTCTGAAAGAATGAAACATACTTAGAAACAGTGCTTGATTACCAGCTGTGTATACCTGAGATTTCATAAAGGAGTGATGAGAAGGAAACAACGGGGCTGTTGATGCACAGATTATTACCAGCTACACAAACTGGGAGCGGGGGAAAGGGAGAGAAAAGTATAGAGTAAAAAAACAAAACAAAACAAAACCAACATTTGACTGACTTCTCTAAGTTATAGTAATCTTTGGTGTTAATACTGAATACAGAATGCTGAGACGTGTTATTTTCAAGTAGGTTGTGTCCTATCAAAATAACCTTTTTCATTAGCCCTGTCACTTTAGCATCAAGTGATAATGAAGGTGTGATGTGATATGTCCCGAGTTTTTTTAAAAAAAAATCACATGGAAGTCAGCTATTCTAGGCTAAAATCATCCCAGGTGTAACTCCTCTTGACCTCAAGAAAAAGTGGTTGCAGCTAATTAACCTTTGTCTTATTACAGACTTGTATGAAATCTATTTTTACTGACACACTTTGAAAAGAACTATTTCAATATGTACAATTTTGCATGGATTTCCTTACTTGTGCTTTATGAAGGTCACTGAAATATTATTTCTTTACTTCCAGGGGACAACTTTTACCACTCTAACATATAAACTAGATAAGTGACAATAGTGAGGTAGTAGAAGCTAAGGACTACCATGACTTCAGTCTATTGTATTAATTACTGTAGTAAACCAATCTAGAACACGTTCCCTTTGTGTTAAGTCCTATGTATACAGCCATAGAGTGTTAGTGCTGTCCTAAAGGCAGGATGGATGAAATGATGGAGACGAGATGATTTGCAGAAGCGGGATAAAGAATAATGTGACAGAAAACAGTGATAGTTCCCCAATGGAGTTATTTGGCTGGCTATAGTAGGAAGTAGATGAAACAAAAAGCAAGAGAAATTCATGAGAATTAGGTCAGTAAAGTAAAAGAGGTAGATGAAAAACATCTCACAATAATTGAAGCTTATATAAGGAGACTGAATATGGGAAGGTGAGGTGGATGCAGAGGGTTGGGAATAGACTATGAGTGAGCATGAGGTTGGGAATATCCGTCAAACCTGTCAAAAGTGCTTTGACTGTAGGTGTTAATGCAGCCATTTTTACCAGTGGAACTCATATGGCTTCCCTTGTAGTCCTTATCTTAATTGTGGAAATTATGTGGAAGAGACAGGGCCCTGCTTTTCTCAGAGATACATATTCTTGTGTCCAGGAGGTTCCTACAAGGAAGAATGGATCCTGTGAGGCCTTAATAGCCCTGTCACATATCCTAAATTCCTGCTTGTATTTTAACAATGTTTCTAGCTGATGGTTAGAATCCTGTTTAAACCAAAAATTGGTAGGGAAAAAGTCCAATTTGCATTAGTCTCTAGGGCTACTTTGCAAGTGGTTTCAAATGTAAATAGATTTTTAACAGAAATTACTCTGAGTTGAAGGTCTGAAACTGTCTCTACATGAAATTTGATGAGTACAGAAGCACAGGTTTTAGTGACTGAAAACAGAATGGGCTTTCTGGAGAGTAAATTTTCCTGAGATTTTGATTTTGCTCATTAAAATCTCTTTAGTCAGAAATTCGATGAGTTATTTATGCCAAGAATTTCAGCAATGTGTAGTGATCGCAAGTGCTTCTGCTCTTTTGATGTCTCCCTAGTGAAGTATCAGGGAAAGGGAAGAATTATTGCAGTGCTAAGAAATCACCTCTGTAAAATTGTCTCAAGTTCAGGATCTGAAAATTTTTTATTGTTTCTGAAAACATTGCTTCTACAAGCTATATTACTCAAATGATCCAGAATTGTCTTCAGGCCCTTGCTTGATGGCTGTGCATTGTAGAGTACTTCCCATTCTTAAATGTTGACAATGACAGCTAAAAAAGGCAAGAAGTTATGCTCTGAAAAATAAGGTTATTTCAAGAATCAGAGTAAAATGGCAACATTCTACAGCAATCTGATGAGGTTCCCATCAGTGCTGTATTTCTGGGAACGGAAGGTTTGTTGTTGAGTAGCATCTTTGGATTTGCTAGTGGAGAAAGGTGTATAACATTAGTATTTTTTCCTTAGGTTCCATTTAACCTCTGGCTAGGTGTTCTTATATCCATGGGTTTACTGATAAATACAGTTCCAGAGTTAAAATATTGGTTAATGCAGTTCTGCTTGGCTGAAGAGGAAGACTATAACACTTGTGCTTTTTATGGTAAGAAAACACATCCATGGGTATTTTTCAATTTTTAGAGTGGTTGTGATACATGAGCCACTGTGCCTTCCTTAAAAAGATTGTGATCTTTTTCTGCAAATAAAGGCTTTCCATAAAAGCTTTTAATCAAACAGAAGATGTTGAACTACTTTAAATATCGGCCATTCATACGACAAAATGTCCCTGGCTGATGTACCAGAATAAACTACCGACATCCTTTTGGAGCGGGCTGACTGATTCCTGACTTGTGGAATGTATATTTAATGTTTGACAAGCAGATGCGAAGGAGACATCTATGAGACTGAGCTGCAAAAATGTCTGCCCTTTAGGAATGCTTCCCTAGAAAGTCTCTTTCATGGACCAGTCTTTTCAGTTAAGGAATCTGGGGTCTACCTATGTCTCCTTGTCATGTTGCACTACCAGCCACTTCTTTATGTGCATAGTATATAGGCTTTTTATGACACTTTGTAGATTATGAACGTAGAGGGAGTCCAGAAAAAGGAATGTTGCTTACCCTAAAGATTTCAGCTCTATATTTTCAGGGGATCTATATACTGAGATAGCAGGAAGCATACTTCTACAGCAGCAGTGTAATAAATCTAAACTGTGTTAGATTTTCTTCATGTCAACAGTATTTTTTTACACTACATCTGTTGCAATTGCTTATCCATAAATTGAGTTTTTTCAAGTTTCCATCTCTATCAATACCTACTTTACAACAATCAAAGCGCCTATTGGATTTGAAATAGTATCTTGAATGTGAGACAACTTCCCTGTCAAGGCCAGCCTACTGTTTGGTGAAAATGCCGCTAATGAATGGATTGTTGGCACCTGGAGGTGCATGCAAATTACAAAGATCTCCTCTTCCTGAGTAATCAAGTAAGGAAAGGTGCTAATTTGTATCATGAATTTCAGTCATCTGTCTTTGAATGCCACATGCTCCTGTGCGTTTCATATTCCTTATGATTTGGAATATAATTAGTGATTGATACTTTGAGTGTCTTCTGTTGAGGTCCAAGAGCTGGGTGTAAAGGCAAATAAGATATAAATACAAGCAGCATTGCAAAGCTTAGGTAAATATTCTCAGGTAGCAGATTTGTTGGAACAGTTTGAATGTCTCAGAGCAGAGAAAAGGATATTGGAGTTTAATAACAGGAGGGAAATAACCTGACTTGGTGCCATTTTTAATTCTCCATGATTGATACTTTTTTTCCTCCATTGTCTTTGGTGGTTGAACTCACCCACACTTCTGGAATTATTGGTATGTACAGCCATTCACTTGCTCTCTTACCTGTCAGCAATGAACTTGCCTTGTTGGCATATGCTGCACTTTTCCCTCACCTTTTATTTTCATTTCTACCTGAACTTACTTGTAATATATCTCAGATTTGTGCTAGACCCAGAATTGGCAGCTGGCATAAAACTTGAGTGAATTTAGAGCAGGTGCTATTAATAAATAGGAAAATGTTCATAAAAATGGTGATTGGGATGTCGCATGGACTTGTATGCTTTATTGCACTTTCCAGCAGGCATCCAGACTAGCAGTAACTCTTACTGCTGGCCTCAGCTAAACTACTCTCTTCTCCCCTGAGTAATATTAGACTCCAATAAGTCAACAATGGAGTTCGTTTTTCAACATTTGAATCAAAACAGGAATATAATTTCTAGTTTGTATTTAGCAACTCTAAATTGCTGTTCTTTGCCGCTCGATTTAGATTTTAAAAATAGGGTTTTTTACAGCGGTGTGCCTGTTGTTTGACTGCATGCAGTGAGTTAATGTCCTTCAACTACAGGAGTATGGGAGAAGTTAAGTGTTCTTGAGAATAGAGGACGTACAATATACTTCAGGAAGAAGAAAATACGGTCCTGATCAGGGCTTTCTAACACTATGCTTTAAGCTTGGAAACTAAGTACTGTCTGGATCTTAGAACATGCAGTAGGTTGCACTAGCACGGATTTTGGGCTGAGCATTTTTCTAGAGCACACGTTGTCCATGCGTAATTTGATCTCTACCAGTTTTTCAGTGATTACCTGGAGGTTTACGTTTATCTTCATAAAACTAAGCTTTAAACCCTAGAGATACACGTGTCACAAATGGGAAAATTTTGTTATAGTGTTAGTGCCTTTCTGGTTCAGAATCAGGGCTCTTGAGAGGTAGCCTGAGAGTGTGGACATTTTGAAAAGTACATCTCATTGAGCTTTGTGAATTTTTAGATAGCTATTGGCAAATCTGAGAGAACAGAGCCGACTTCCTAGGCCTTTAGCACAATTCCCTTACCATAGTAGTAAGTATGATATAATGAGGTCTTTAGCTAATTTTTGAGACGTACTAGGCTGCATTTTTGTTGTTGTTGTTGATTTTAATTCTCTGCATATCCAGCAACAGGAAATTCTGAGATCTAAAAGGAATTTTTGTTTGTTTAATGGATTTTAGTGAAAAGCATAACAGATGATTACAGCACAAGAAAAAAAAAAATGGTTATTCCAGTGCTTTTTTTCTGTTGAGCTGGGATGCAAATCCCCTTGAGGGAATTCTGTTGTCACAAGATTTGCTATGTAGAAGCCTTTGATATCATCATACTATATATCCAGTTACCATGATGTTTCCCAGAGGACAGCTGAAAGAAGCAACTTTGGAAAATATTTTCAGGAGGATGCTTTAGAGCACCCCAAGCAAAAAGGGTAGCATAAGGCAATTGAAAAAAATATATGATTAATAGCTCGTTTTGTTACTGACGCAACAAGAGAAATGGTCCTGGGAATGAACCCAGGGAGCAGGGGTGAATGCATGAGGTTAGCGTAAGTAAGACCCATGATAGGAAAGAGCAGATTCTTAATCCCGTAAAAGGAACACTTGGAATTTCACTGCCTAAGGCTACGCAGTGGGAAGCGTTTAAAAAGATTGTTTCTCTGGGAGTCACTTCAAGGCGAAGGTGGTATTTTCATAGCTAGAGCTTAGTATGAATGCACTACTACTAGTGAAGATGTAACGTCTTGTAAAAGATGGATGTTATCTGGGATTGCTCATGTCAGAGTCTTCTCACTGGCTGCAATGTCCTTTGGATCAAAACATTCTTTTGCAGTCGTCCTTCTCTTCTCATTCTAGGGTTGCTTTAGGGCTGAGAAACATTTATTATTTTTGTTGTTTCATTTTTTTAATTTTTTTTTTAAATGCCTGTACTGGCACAAACACCTCACCAGTAATCTTGGTCCAGTGTTTATTTCAGATGGTGATTGCTTTTTAAAAGTGGATCTCCTATTTCTAATTTCCCTAAATCTAGTTATGTTTACAGCCTTTGAATATTAAAAGTTTTGATTACTTTATTGGCATGATTGTAATAATGAGTAACTCATCCAGTAAACAGTTTAACTCCCCTGTAATAAATTGAGACTATGCTGGTATTGATTGGTTCCTTGGCTGATGGAGTGTGCATCCTTCACTGTCTTCAGTGCCTGAAAGGACATTAATAGTTTGAGAACATGGATGTTGAATTGCTTGTTATCTCATCTAGATGGTTTGCATACTGTCTTGTGCTCACCCATATCAAGTATTAAAATTGAACTTAAATTAAAGTCAGAAAATAGTTAATTTTTCTGCTCTACTCTCTCTGCTCTTTTTGTACAGGTAGGCTGTTTGGTTAGATTATAGCAGTACATAAAGATTATACAAAAAATACTATGTGGATTTACATTTTGAAAACAGCATAGTGAATTTTTCTATAATGTGTTATTGGTTAGCTTGCCACAGGACATGCCATAGAAGTTCTAAAATGATTGATGGACTCATGTCAAAGGTGTCAAAGACAGCTTTCTCTGTGATCCTTTCTGGTTTTGTTAGCTGCCTTCTGTAGCATCAGTACTTCTAAGTTTCTTTAATGTATTTTGGTGTTCTGTTATTCAAAATGGCTGTGTGAGTTGCATGCACTTGTGTTTTGTTTGAGTTTGGAATCGTGGGGATTCTTTTTTCCTAGGCAAAGACCAGAGTTTTTCAAGAGTTAATGGGGATCTGTGCTCTTCACTTTATGTGTGTAGTTGGCAAAACTAAAAGTTTGAGTAAGAAGAAAATAGTTCTCAGTGATACCAAATAAAGGGTTAAGCTTGGTGATTTCACTGGGATTATTGTGATGCTTGACATACCAAAAGTAAGTGATCAGGTACTTTGCTGGATTTGATATGAGCTGCATCTTGTTGGGATGAGCGAAAGGAGCTGTGTATGGTGTTAATTATATTTATGTTATCTGAACGTGACAAATGAGAAGAATGATTTGAAGATTTTTCTGAATTTATTTTAATTTGTTTTCTCTGCCCTAAACATGTTAGTATATGGGATAGAGCTATTGGACATCCATATTAGTTGAACAGTTCCATATTACAACTTTGGAGAATGGGTTGGCTTTTTTGTCTTGTTTATTTCTGATGGCACCAAAGACTTGCGTATGTAAGTGGGCGAAGCTCTGTTTACTTTGATTCAATTTCACGTATTTACACTGGCTAAAAACTTCAGCACATAAAAATTGAATTAGTATTATGGCTATTAACACCTTTTCTCTCATAAGTTAACAATTCTTCATCTAATACAGTGAGGAGACATGGTGACATACAGCAGCCTGACTTCAGTTTCATTGACAATGAAGCACATCAGAGCAGAAAGAAACATTTGTCATAGGTTTCTCATTCTGGAAAATTCCAGCAGCCTCTGAAATATCAAGGACAACTCAGAAGTTTTAGAAGTGTTTTATTATCATCTTCCATTGTTGGAAGCATTATGACTAGGGGCTTGATGTAGAGGCTCTTGATGTCAATATTCCTTCAGTTACTTTGAATTAATTTGGCCCAGACCTTCATAAAACTCTTGCTTTAGAAAGGGCCTGCTCCTGTTTTCACTGAAATAAAATTTAACGTTAACTCAAATGTCCTGGATTATGTATTGTTAGCACCACAAGAATGATTGCTGGTTCAATATAAGCTGTGTTACCACTGGACTCATTCAGTGCTGTGGAGCATGAAAATTATTCTGTTGGAATTTATTTTTAAAAATCCCAGCTCCTTTGAACTTTGGACCCTTGCTGCTTGTGTTCAGAGCCCAGTGTCTGGCTCTTTGGGACTTATGGTTTTGGCAGTATGAGTTGTTTAGCAGGTAACTAAATGTTTGCTTTTTTCTGAACATGCACTTTTCTTTCAACCTTTGTAATGTTACTTGCATCAAGCACTTTGCATTAGCTCCTAGCTTCCAGTAGTCCATAGTATTACCTTAGTATTTGTGAGGTGTAATAAGCTATGGATAATTGATAATCAGGCTAGACTAGACAGTAAAGTCTAGAACATCACTCTTGAAATGTGTTTCATTTGAAGAGGAGTGGAGAAAGAGGGCCTGATTAGACATTGCAAATCTTTGAAGTGGCCCCAAATATTCAGAAGTTAAAGAACTGAAGAGTTAAGGTAGGCAAAACTGCTTTGAAGTCTTCTGAGTCACCGAGCAGAAGCACTGTAAAGTGCACTATCAGGCCTAGAACCTTCCAAAAAAAAGACTTGGATTCTTTGTTTTTGATTGCCCAAACTGACATCTTAAATGGGCTCTGGCTTCAAGGGGACAGTGACTCTCCCTTTAAAATTCATCCCAGCCTTCCCTTTTACCCACCGTGGACTAGGGGAGAAGCTGAGTGCTGAGCAACTGAGGCATGCAGTCATGAAGCACTCCTTAACAGCTTGCCCCGTGTTTCATCTTCATTGAAATCCACTGAAAACACTGAATGTTTGAACAGTCCACTTACTGTCTTGACAGTTAACCCAAGATAAAGGCAATGAGAATTATACCTGCTGTTCCTAGGAGAATAAATACTAAGTCACTCATCAGGCAGAGCATGACTACAAACAAACCCTTACAAAATAGTGGCAAGATATATTCTCTCAATCTGTAAAATCTACAAGTTTAAGAGTTTTTAAGTCAGGAGAAGAATTTTCTAGATAGTCTTACATCACAGAAGAAGCATCGAAATGATGTCTCTCTAATTTGCATAGTTATTTTTTCCTCACCCAGTTTATGTAAATGTTGCTCCTTTCAATGTAATAAGGAGGCAAGTGATGGAATTGGTGTTGATTTCACAAGGTGTGCAACATTGTCTCCTCTGTGACAGGTGCTGCATTTGAAAGAGCCTCTGTGATCATTCAGACATGGACCTCTTCACTGATAGAAAGATAGGAAGTGATTACAGATCTGGAATGTGTTGGTTTCTCTTTTTAATGAGGTTTCTAGAGAAAATGATTACTATCAACAAAACATCCTCAAGAACTCAACATTTTGTCATTGCCAAATGAGTTGACCTGACCGTGATACAGATCACGTGTCAACTCTGTTTAGCTGAGCTCTGTAATAATTTTGTCAAATATATGCAGGGCTGCTATATGATAAAAAAAAGGTTGTATTTAAATTGCAGGAAAGGCTTTAGGCCATCAGAAGAAGCTTCTGCCAGGGACAGTAGTCTCACCAAGAACTTTGAGCTCATTGAACCCTCTGAATATCTTATAGAACTGTCTGTTTTGGTTCACTCTACTTATGTACCTGATTTTCACAGTTAAAGGAAGATTTTATCTTGGAGACTGTGCTTCTTGATTTGCTTTTTGGATAACTTTCAAAAGTTACAGAGGGAAAGGAGAGTGAGGAAAGACATAGGTTGAGGGAGAGAAATGTGCACAAGTGCACAGAACATTACTGTATAATCAATACTTTTTAGCAAATAAGATTAGGCCGGACAAAGAGGGATTACAACCAATTTTAATTCCTGAGAATATCAACATATTACAGAAGTAGACTGATTCTTCCAGTTTGTCTAGACATTGTCCTTGGTGTTGCTGTAATATAAATAACTGTGATATTGGCAACTGTTTGGAAAAAAGCCACAGTCTCGTCTCTTTTTTTTTGTCTGGTGTGGATCTGTCTTTCCGTTTCCTTAGAAGAGAAAGCGTAAGAGGGTGCATGAAGCATAGTAAATGTCCCCTAAATGTCACACTGACGAGGTTTAAAGTTGCACTTCAAGTAGGAATTCACTGTGTCTCCCAGTTATATCTCACTTAACTTGGGGCATTTAGCTGGATTTTCTTGGTTTCTTAGGTCAGTGCCAGGGTTTCCCTCTTAGTTAATGGACAGAGATCTGAGTTGTCTTCTGGCTCTCCACAGAAATTCAGATGTATCTGCTAGGTACCTAAAGGTGAGGAGGTGGGGAGAGCTGAATAGCAGCCCAGATGTGAGGTTATTTTCTCATCTGTTTCCTTGACCAAAAACAAGACACAAGTGAATTTTGTGACAGGTGGTATCTATCGTTAATCTGCTTTAATTGGTCTTGGCGTTATTTGTCTTCAGCTTCAAGTCTTTCCCACTAGCCATCTCAAACCTTACTTTTCTATTTAGCAATAGGGGAAGCATGATGTGGTTAAGACCCTGGAGACTGCAAAGCTGCCATCTAATTTTGAACTTGCCTTCGCTGTCGCTTTCTTTGACCACCTCTTCCTTCATAGGCCTGTGCATCTTTGTCATAGGGCAGCACTCTCATTAGAACTTTGTAAAACCCAGATACATATTAACAAGCCATCTGAAGTTGACCTTTTGTCTGGAAGGGAGATTGCTAGTGCTCTTGGCAATGATTTGTGAAGTTTGCTTTCCTCAGTGAATTTAGGATCAGTTTAGTGTTTAAGCTTACTTCTAAATCATGCATTTAATTTTATTACTTTTTCTTTAGATCTATAGATTTGAGTAAGCATTAATGCATCAGTCATATTTCATTCAGTGATTATAGTGCATGATATCCTTTGTATTCACCTTCTGCAAATGCTTTGGCAGCAGAACTGACTATGCAAAAATGTATAAGAAGGGGTAGAAATAATAAATGCACTATCGATTTGGCTGACGCAGTTCAACATTTTAACTTTTGTTTGTGACCCACTGTTCATCTCCAGCAATTTAAATGTACATATGCTGTGTCCTTTTTAAAAATGTGCAGGACAATAGGTAGGCTCTCATGTTATTAGCATAATAAGTCTCTCCTCAAAGAGGTCTCTTATGTTGCAAGTGCATGTCACCGCTCTTCTCATTTAGATATTAAATTTAGAGGTGTGCAAAATCTGTTGAAGTTTGCTGCAAGTCTTAGCTTTTTGCTTTTTTTTTTTAAGTGTACTGTCTTATCTCTTCTGGAACTGCTTAAAATAACATGAATAACTGCACACTGAACCTTTCTCCCTGTTGACACAGTGATATCATGTTGTCCAGGGCACTTCTTTATCATGCCAGTGCAGGATGCTGTGGTTGATAACCCATCTCACCAGCCGTAAAAGCTGGGGGAAAGGATCTTGAAGACACTTTGGAACAACAAATTTGATTTACATTTTCCGTGTTGCATTTGACTATAGTAAAGAAGTATCCAGCTCATTCCCGGCTCCAGGAAAGTGGCACAGTCATTGCCTGCAAACTGAAAGCAGTGCTAAAAAGAAACTCCAAGATTTTGTTTGGAATGGTTTGGGAGTGTTTTTAAGCCTGCTAATTTTCTTATTCCTAGTTTATTTGTGATGCTTTACCTAGCATTGTATTATAAAAGAAGAATATAACTGTTTCCTGTGAATTAGTGTAATTTTTTTGAAGCAACTCTGGCTTAATGATGTGTTTTTCTTCACTTACAGACACAGCTGTTGAGACTGTAAAGTGGAACTTGTGTGGTTGTTCCTTTTTTCTTACTGGGACTACCAGACCACTGTAGATGTTCAGGTGGGAGGTAGAAGTATGTGTTACACACTAGTAGATGGTGGATGTCAGTGGAATTGGCCATTTCATGCTGAAGTTGTCAGAATTACAGGGAACGGTTAGGAGTAATCCTCTGATTAGAGACAAAGCCACTCTGATACAGGCTGCAGATTTTTAAGCTTCACTTTGGGAAACCATGTGCATTTTCCCTTCACTTTTCCTCTATGTGGAGAGGTCAGAAGTCATTCTAGTCTCTGCATTTCAGTCTCCGCTCTCTTGGGAGTTGGCAGTGATTTTCTATGATCACTTAACAGCTAATGACCTTCCCCCAGGGAATCTAGAAAAAGTAGGATATGAAAGTGGGACACGGACAGATTTATATCAGGGCACGAAGTCCTTCCCTGGTGTCTCTGTGGAAGAACTTTTCCTCTCTCTCCACAAATGAAGAAGTGATTGTCTATCCAAATGTTTCTATAGGAGGTCACTTAAGAGTTTTTTCTAGGCCTGAAGGTGTTTCTGGTTCTTGCCTCATACCTGACTTTCTGTTTGAGAACCACTACCGGAATCAGAATTGTGTTTGAAATCATACTGCAAGCACAATGCTAAAGTGCTAAAGCAAAATGCCAGTAAGGTGCCAAATGTTTCCACACGCGGAGAGAAACATTAGAAAGGAGCATCTGGCACCACAGCCAAGTTTCAAACATATGTGTTCTGAGTAAGTAATAGTGTGATGACATGAATGTTAAACCATTTCTGGGATGTTTTCCAGTTTATAGTGCTGGGATCATCAGGGACTGAAAAGAAACTATTCATTTACTTTTATTAAAACAATATTTTTTCAGAATGTTGTTTCAGTCTATTGGTAGCGCTGCAGCACAGGTTCATCTCATTTAGAAAAGGCATTCTGCATCCATAATAGGAGAAGCTGAGTGGGAAGACTGACACACTGTATTTTTATGGGGAATTTAGGGTATATTTGGGCATTCTGAGAGAAACATTGAAGTAGTAACACACCCAAACATAAATAAGCATAAGCAATGCATTTTCAAAGTAGGCTGGAGAAGTTATTTGTCCATATTCCGTTTGAAATTGGAAAGTTTCATCACCATCAATTATTTGAAAAATCGTACTCAGATCATATGGAAATACATGTTCATCTAACTGAGATTCCCAGATTTCCTTTTCCTCATTAAGAAATTAAAAGTGAGAAAAGATCCTGTTGTACTAATATGTGAGTATCCATACAAAGCAGCTCTTTATGCATGATGGTTGTTTAGAACCATTCGGGCAAGAACACTCATTACAGTTTATGCCTCCAAGACTTACACAGAGACTTTGGGTAGGATAAGGCAAGAGAGCAAAAGCCTTCACTAACTGTGAAGGTTGTGTATGGCTCTGTGTGGCAATGCACACTGAATACTGTTGTCTTCTTTTTGTGTGTGTGTGTGTGATTTATTAATGTTTTGAGAGTAAAGGTGGATAAATCTCCCTTGGGCTTTTGTCAGCAAAACACCGTAAAGTGTTGAAACTATTAGTTAACTTTTCTGTGACTTCATGAAATCTTGGCTCAATGGCTATCTCCTCAAAGTATGATGGACAGGGGGTGATGAGCTGGCATACCATCCTTAATGTCCATTTTTGCGTAGAAGAATAAATCACAAACCTACAACCTAGTAGAACCTTAGGTTGTAACAACAAAAATAAAACAAAGCAAAAGAAACCCCAAACAGACAGCAGCACTGTCACAAGTAACACTTTTCTTGGATAAGTGTTCTTTGGAGGAATGCAGTGAAATGAATCCCAAATGTTAGGAGCCATTTTTCAATCTCAACTTTTTTATCTGCCAGATTTCCGTTGGAGTTTAATCTATTAAAGATCCAATGAGTGTGAATTCCAGTTCATTGCCCACTGATATTATTTAGGCAATAAGACTTGTGAAATGGATTTTATTGACACATTTGGAAGTTAACCCTCTGCTATGCTCCTGTGCAGGGAACAGCCACTGAAGGCACAGGCTGCCACACTTGTCTTGTGAAAATCTTTAGTGTAAAATCTTTAGAAACATGAACAAATATTGATGGCTTGGACTGCAAATAAATTACATTTGTCTCAATCAGAATCTTAATGCTTTTCAGTGGATTCATGAGGAAGTAACTAATAAACTCATGTATAACCAAGGCACTTAGATGTTTTATGTCATTATCTTTTATGGGCAGCCATAGGCACTTAAGACAGAAGTCCCTACTCATGTCAACAGTAGTTGTTTCCTTGACTTTGGTCAAAGTTTCAGAAAGGAGAAGCATTATCCTCTACTGCCTTTACTGCCTTTGCGAATAGAACTCATTACACTCCAGGGCAATGGAAGTCAAAGCAAGCATTGCCCTTCCCCAAGAAAAGGAAGGAGATGTTTCCAATTGGATGAGCTGTCTGTACAGAGTTAATATGACACTTTCTCCCTCTCCTCCCCCTATCCTCAAAGATGCCGTAATGGAAAGCAGATATGGACAACTGCTTCAGCTGTTTCACATTCTTTATCCGAAAGTTACGTTTTTATAAGTAGCTCACAAAAGAGTAATAAATTCTGATTTGCTAAAAGCCATCTGGTTAATGGATTGCTTCAGAACTATTTATAATAGCAGCTATCTATGTAATTAACGGTTATAAAACATACTGCTTGTGCCTCCTAGATGCATATTACCATTGTGTATTAACCCTTCTTAAAGGATGTATGGCTGCATTCTAAAATCTAGGACAGATTTTCTTTGAAGAAAGCATAATATTGAGTTAGCAATTTTAAAGACCATTTTTAGCTGTACCCTGTCTTCAGAAATTCTCTCTTCACCAGTGTGTGCTGTTCTGGAAGGCTTATACCTTGGCTTTAAACCCTGGTGATTGATATAATCTCTTAAATTCAGAGCTTGGGGAAGGCAGGTGCAGTGTTATGGCCTGAGTTTGGTCAGCCTGAGCAATGCGTTCCTTTCCAGACCATCTGGGTGTGTAAACCCCATCTTCCATTCAACTGAAAGGACGGCCATACTCTGAAGAGATCAAGAGAGAGAGAGACAAAGGCACGGTGTTTTGTTCTGGTGTCTGTATTGACTCCAGATGTATGGGGCTGAGTTCCAGGTAGAGTTTTGCAGACCTTCACCAGCCTCACCCCTTCTGCTTGTTTTGGCACACTCTTGCAGCTGCTCAGAGACTTGCACAGCACAGCCGACCACAAACGTAGTATTTAGGAGTTACCGCGGAATCGCCACTGGCTGTGCCCAATTCAGCTACTTCTATACCTTTAGAAACCAAATGGAAAGGACGTAAAGCTTCTGAGTGTTTTTTATGTCTTCCTTAGTGGTGTTCAGACTGATGTCTAAGAGGTGAAATACCACACATCAGTTCCTTGGGCTGGATCCTCTTCGTGGTGCTCAGAAGTCTCCTTCAATTTGAGACAATTTTCCTCAGTGTTTCTTTAAAAGTTTCCCAAGGATCCAGCAAAATAAAAATGCTTAGCTGATCTTGTGTGAAAAGAAAAAGACTACAAGCACACAGCAATTTCAGAGAAGCTGGCAGGAATTTTTAATGTGACTGGAAGTGTCTGACTGACAAATTAGTAATAAAAATGTCACTAATTAAACTGTAGTAGAATCTTGATAATCAAAACTACTTGGGTGAGACTAAATATATTCAGATGACAGGGAGCCCAGATAATGGGAATCAGCTGAACAGAGAGGCAAGCTGGCAGCTTTTAACAAAGTGAAGCTTAGAGACATGGTGGGTGTTTTGAATAAACAAACACCTAATGCATTTTACAGAACACAGTGCAAAAGTAGGAATGAAAGGACGGCTGGATCAAGAATTGTAAGTTGTAGGGAAACACCAGCTCCCTTGAATGAAGGAGGACAGTGGCAGTCCTAGAACTTCTCTCTGCACTTTTATTGAGACAAATAAGCCTGGGAAGTCAGGCTTAAACCCTCTGAAGTCTGCTTAGTCCTACCAAGTGGATCCCTGTGTGCTTGAGCAGCTTCTTGAATCCCACGTTCTGCCACCAGCACAAGTTTGTGATGTGGGATGTCAGTAGGAATTGGATCTGTGGCAGGATAAATCACCTCTTTAAAAGGGTTAGGACTAGCTGATTTCTTCAGATAGCAGGTTATTTCTGTGTCAGGAGCTGGTTGATATCCTTTCTGGGGAAAGAGAGGAGAAACTGGCAGCTTTTCTTTATCCTTAGGGAAGCTGGTTTAGTAAATACAGTTTATTAGAAAATATTCTGAAGACGCTAGAAGTTGCCCTTTGCAGGAAGAAGAAAGTTTCACAGCAAGGGAAAAAGATGTCTGTAGAGGGAAGGAATAAACCAATGACAGTATCAACTGTTGTGTGAGGAAGAAAATCATTCACTCTTTGACAGCTTTTTGATTCATTGGTTGGTAAGTTGAACTGGCTTGCAGAGATGCTGTGATCCTTTACATCATTTTTTCTGCTAGTTCTAATGCTACATTTATGTAATCCTTCCCATCCCTTCTCCCTTCTCAGCTAGAATTATGGAAGAAGTAGTACATTAAGTACCTAGTTTAGTGTTTTCATGTGTAGCAAACTTACAGTGTGAAGTAAAACAGCCTTTGGTATGGAAAACAACACTGGGGAACAAGGCGATAGAATATGTAGGAAGTTTTTGCTTTTGTTTTTTTTTTACTTGCTGAGCCAGTCTTGTCATGGCATAGCTAGACTAAAGACAAGTGTGATTCCCTTTGTCTTTTGCAATTAACTATGGTAACTACTGTAATGTGGGGTTATTGAGCTATCACTTCTGTGGTGCAGCAGTATCATTTATGACAATGGCAATCACAAAGCATGTTACTGCTACAGAAGCACTGATCTAGTTGTTCTTGAAAATACGACTTTTCAACACCATTTGATTTGAGGCACCTGCATTAGCTGGACAGGGTCCTTCACAGTTAAAGGAGAGGCAGAGGGACACCCAGAAGGTGACTGGAGTCCCTGTGCTAATGTCCTGACTCAACTCATCCACTTAAGTCGTCTCCTTCCGATTGCTATGGAGAGATTTTTAGGATCAGTTAGGTGGAATGAATCAGGGGCTGCAGGCCTGTTTGAAAGTTTAGTCCCCTTGATACTTCTAACCCCAGGGGTTTTTTTCCACTTGCTTTACACCTGGCACTTAGAGGCTTGCCAGAGCATCCATTTTCTGACATTCCTTACCTGCCCTCAGCCTGGTTTCTGACAACACAGCTTTTCCTCATGTAGAACCACCCTTTTCTTCACATTCTGCTTCATAAATAGTTCATATCTGGATATTTCAGGCTTCCCCCTGGAGACCTTTGCATTCACTCACCAAGAATTTACTCACAAATTGGTATCATGCTTCAGCAATCAAGGGACGCTTACACCAGGGGTGGCTGTGTCATCTGCTTAAGGTCAAAACCTCATGTCTTAATTGAAAATTGGAGAACAAGATGTGATTCATATTTAAGTAGACTTACCAAGTATGTAGTCAGCTTTTCAATTAGCTAGTAACTTCAAAATCACTGTGTCAGTGTGAGGGGTATTTATTGCAAAGGGTCCCTGTTTTAGTTCCAGCTTTAAGATGATGCTTGCACTCTCCAGAAAGAAGCATAGTCTTGCTTCCAAAATTAAACAGGTTTCCTGCAGGGAAATAATACGTGGACTAATTGGGCTTCTATAGTTATCTTGTTGCAGTATATGCAATCATAATTTAGGCAACCCTAATTATTCAGAAATTTCTGTCTGCCTTACCTCCATGATGAAGAGGTATATGTAGGAGATTATTTCCACACATAGACTAACTCAGTAAAATGCTAAATGAGCTTGTCTGCTGCTGACAGATGAAAATCCTTTTACATGGGAGAACAGTGCTAGTGATTACAAAAGGTAGGCTGGTTGAGTCAAGGTCTGATCCCAGATTGCGGTGTGTTAACAGGTCAAATTTATACTTCACTTTCCAGTGTGCAACCAGTCTTGCAATTAATGAAACAGTCACGGCTTTTTTGGCAGCTGCTTGGATTAATTCACCAGCTTGTGAGTGGGAACACTTTCATGCTACCAAGTCGAAGCTTGTGCAGGTATGTAACATAGCACCTCGTATTACTGTGTTTGTAACAGATGTCTCAGTGAACAGTATACACTAGACGGCCCAAACACTTTTCCAGATACCATAATAAGGAAAGTAGTAATTCTCTAGAAGTTTCTTACTTGAAAAATAACGTATCTGCTTCCAGAGTCAGTGGTGCTCTGAGTAAGTCAGTAGTAAGAAATATGTGTGAATGGATATATGTAAAGGGATTGAAGTTTCCATCCACATTTTCTCTTAGGTCAGTATTCTGGCAGGGTAATGTGAGGCTCTCAGTATACTTGCAGTCCTTCTCTTATCCACGTGTGGGATATTCTTTTGTTGTGCAGCTTTCTAAAGTGCTTCTTCAGTGGGTCAAAGTCATTTCCATTACTAAGCAGTTCATAGCCATTAGAGATTTCTACATAAATATTCGAGCCATCAACAAATAAGAAAACAGGTAAAAATCACATATAAAACAATTACAAGATGCTCCCCTTTTAATGATGTAAAGTTCTTCTGACCTTGAAATGCTAATTATTTAGATACTTGTATTTTGGGTAATGGTTGCTTAATGCCAAAAATAAATTTAAGTAGTGAAAAATCACTAGACAATAATTGAAAAAGACTGTTAATAACATCAAAGAAAAGTTCCAATCTAGGATAGGCTAAAGATAACTGAAGTCAAGCAAAGTAGCAGGCTGTTAAGGAACCTAGCTGGTTTATTTACAGGTACAGTGCTTTTCCTTAGTTGATCATGCTATTAGTGGATGCCAGTGTGAATTTAGAAAGAAACATGGCTGCACAAGCATTCTTTTGAATAGTGGATTACACTCTACAATACATGCCTGTCAAATAAAATAAAAGAAGGTATCCTCACAAAGCTGGCTGTCCAGAAACATTGCTGCCTGGGTGAACAGGAAAGTCTTGGATCGTTCTGGTGGCAGCTCAGGGCAAAGCGTTAACTACAACCTCCCCATGAGCACCCACCGTTCATGTTTTTGTACAAACTGCACCCTGGGGTCCAAGGTTAGTTACCTGCACAGGCAAAGGTGCCTTGTACCTGTGCATGGGAGAGATGTTGGCAGTTCTTTGTGCCAGCTCATATTAACTGCTGAGTGTTAGTAGAATAGCCTATCTATTGCTTCTACATCCATCTAAAGTTATATCACGTAAAGAATAGGTGATGGTGCTGTCTTTCTTCCAAAATAAGTTTTGAATTGACCAACCAATTCATACAAATCTGAGAGACGAATAGAAGTATCAAAAATAATAACATGCAGTAAGCTTTGTGAATATAGGTAACTAGTTGAGAGAGACTCATGTTCCTGCTAGTTCTTGACCTACCTTCTTACTGAAATTATAGCATAAGCTTACTACTAGAAAACAGAAAGCCCACCTGTGTAAAACACTCAGATTGCAAGCCACAGAAAGAGGTTTTGGAAGTTTTGTTTCTTAAGAGAACTACCAGCAGTGCATGGTTGCCATTTTCCCTCCCCACTCTTCTCAGTAACTACCAGCCTCCCCTTTATTTTTCTCTCAAATGTGATACATGTTTACACCAGTATTGATGAAAGTGAACAAAACAGAGCTGGGATGGCTGACACTTCTTTAAAAAGATGGGATAAAAATCAATGTGTGCTAAGTGCGAGTGGACAGAGAGAGTGGCAGAAGAAAGGAATTGGTTTTCTTTTAAGCTACCAAGAAGCATTGCTCTCAGAGCAAAGGTAGAACATAACATGTTTCTTTTCGTAATGAAGTTTTGTGTAACGTGGCTAATGGCAAGAAAAAACCCTCATAATTATGTGCATGTTCTCTTTAGAAAAAAAAAAAAAAAAAGAAGAGGCTTCTCTTCTAGAGGTGGAGTGGAATGCTCCCTTTCAAAACCTTTCTAATCTAAAAGGAGACTGACCCATCTTTTAGTGAGTCTTATATATGCCAATTTTTTATGGTCCCTGACCTCATTAGTGGTTTCTGGAAATAATTAAAACACATAGAAGAAGATCATAATGGAAGATAGGACTAAATAATATAATTGAGTACAATAATGTAGGCTTTTAGTTATTGTTGCGTATTATTGTACATTATCTGATTTATTCTTCTCCACTGTACAAATGGCTTCCTTAACAAAACTGAACCATATAGTACAAAAAAAAAAAAGAAAAGTGATGATACCCCTGGTAATTTACTCCTTTTCATTCTAATTCTGTGAACAAAAGTGAGAAGTAAAGTTAGGGCACAAACAATGGAGGGCTGAACCCCGTCCTAGTGCAGGATTATACCCTGATATGGTGTGCACTGTTGTGCTTCTGTAGGTTAACTAAAGTGGAGTATACCTTCCTAGCTGGGGAGTTTGCTTTTATTTTTCTTTTTAATGGGATAAATTATTTTTTTCATCCACATGAAATCTTCAAAGAAGTGTTTTGTTTTAATTTCTTCTACTAGCAAAATCTCAATAAAGCATAGTAGAAAGTATGGAAAGGGCTTGCTCTTTGTCTCAATGTTTTACAGTAGTGTTCATTCTGAGGGCAAAATTTTCTTCGGGGACCCAGGTGAGATACCAGGGATCATTAGGAGTTTAACTGTGAAAGAGAAGAATGCTTGTATGATATCTGAGGAACTCTATTCGAAGATCTATTAATTGCTTATATATATAAAAATCAAGCCAGCATAATCAAACAACCTGATTTTGCATAATGGACATTGCTCCTTTGGTGGCCATTTCACAGGCAGGTCCTTAAAATTTGCTATTGCTTACTGGAGTGTCACAGATGAGACTTTTTTTATGACATCTCTTGGCTCACTTTCAGTGTCCTCTCTTATTTTAAATGTGTTCTCACACTTCCAGGCAGTGGCAGAATTCGGCAGAACCTGTATCCCTGTGCCATCAGATGGTACGTTGCTCTCGCTAAAGCAAGCCATTGTGCTCATGTGGACCCCTCCAAACTATAGAGCAAGAGGGAATGGGAGTCTGCATGGATTTCTTTATGGTTTTGTTTTAATTGAAAAGGCTTTTTGTGTTCTCCTGTAAAACCTCTGATAACAAAACCGAGAGGCAGCAGAAAATCACTCTTTACTGATGCACTCCACTCTGCTTATAAAAAGTCATCCCTGCAAGCTGTAGATCCTCAGGCAAGACAGTGAATGAGTAGATGCTCCCTGGGATGATTTACAAAGATTGTCAAGTGCAGATCAGTGAGGGAAGTGACTTCTGGATTTGAGTGTTTTCTGTTGCTAATGCTGTGTACCTCCTTTTACTCTCACCTTGCTGGCAGCTAAACCTGGAGAGAGCTCTTATCTTTCCTCCTTCTCCTTCAGTCTCCATTGTGAGTCTTCCCCACTTAAAATGATAATAGATCTTACACCTCTGTTGAGGATTGGGTTTTCAATCTGTTGAAGGCAGCTACAGCTGGAAATTTAACCTCTAAAGAGTCTTGATTCCTATGAGCTTGGCAAAGCTGTGTGTCACTAGCAGGTATCACAGACCAGTATGTGTGCCACAGTAAGGCTGTAGCTCCTGAGGGAGTTTTTCTTCTTTAAGAAGACTGAGAATAAACCTTTTGATGTGTCCACCTTTTCCTGACAAGAGTGATATAAGCCAGGCAGCAATGAGGCTGGAATTAAACAGTCAGTACTTGATACCATGAGTGACAGGGCATCATAGTAGCCTATTATCAAGATATTATCACATCTTCCAGACTCAGAACCATAGGAGACCTCATGAAGTAAAAACTGGTTTGGATCTTGACCTATCTCCATAGAGAATAAACAGATTCACTGCAGCATTGTAATTTTTCAGTCCATATTTTTTTTTTTTTTCCACTGAGATTCACCTACAGCATTTTGCCTAGAGCAAAAAGAGGATCTGGAAGTGGAGTATAAATCAGTCAAACGTTCCTTTTCTCTGGTAATGTAGAAGAGACCTTAGCCAGAGCAGCAAGGAAGGTGTTTGTGTAAATGTGACTGCTTCTCAAATACTTTGGTTTATCTTACATACATACAAAGTGAATAGTGAACATATGTTAAGTGTAAGTTAAGTGAATAGACCGAGACTAGCAAGACTGACAAGACCTAAATCTGCAATGAACAAACTGTATTGAAATAAATCCATGGGTTGAAGGAAAGAAATGGTGGAGGGAAATTGTTGTGTATGTACTAGAAAGGTCAAAGTATAGTAGTGCAAGAATGACTAATGATAATTCTTCCTGCTTTTTCAAGCAACTGAAACAGCTAGCAGAACATTGTCTCTGTTGTGCTGATCTTATTTCATTTTGTTTCTTGGTAGCTGTATCATCATGGGCACACAATTTTGGTAGCAGTGCAAAACATCTTAGTAATTCTTCAATAACGTTATTGAATTTTGGGGGATTTTAGTGTTCTTAACAAAATAAGAGAAACCCGACCTCAGAAATGGATGCTTAATATGCAGAAGATAAAAAATGTGCATTCATATGTAAATGAATAATATTTTATGCCAAAGGTGGGACTACTGTTTATCTACTGAACATACATAAAACTCACCACTCCAAGCTGTTTGTATCTACCATCACTTTTTGTGGGCCATCTACATAGTTTTGACTAGGAAATACAAATTCCACTAATTACAGTAATACTTAATTCTTTGTGGCTTAAGGAGGTGATTTATGGCATTGTGGTTTAAAGAGGCTAAATATCTCAGCAGCACAATGCATATTTTTGTACATAGTACCTATTAAAGTTCGTGGGAATTTCCAAACTCATCTTCAGCACATAAATTGATGGAGTGAGTTGTAGAGTGTATTAATATGCTATTGCTTCTGCTTATGTTGTACTTTTCATGGGAACATCTTAATGGCTGTACAAAAGGACTAAATCACAATTAGCTGTATAAAAGCCAATGATGAATACATGAGTAAGAGGATTTAATAGAAATGCAGTGAGTGACTCAGCCAATCTGTTTTGTGTAGGAAGCAAGTTTTATGGATCTGGGATAAAAAAACTTCTGGCTCCCAGATACGGTATTAACTCAAATGGTCAATTCTACAGCAAATGCAACATAGAAGAGAGGGAATGAGAGTATTCTTTAATGTTTCTCATGTGGCAAAAGGCAAGTATGCAGATTCTCATTGTAACAGAAGCAAAAGAATAGGGACTTCTTCATCCCACTCCCTACTTAACTATATGGGCAGACTGAATTTGTTACGTGATTCTTCATTAATACTTTCCATATGATCTCATTTTTTGTATGACATAAAAAATAGTAGCATCAGGAAATATGAGCATCCACGGGAAAACTATGCAATGCACAGTTTACAGCAGCAAACAAAAAGGAGAGCCTTTCTGTTTTAGAGCTAGTGCCTAAGGTTTTCAGCTAGACACTAAGTAAGTAAATCCTACCCAGCTATGTAATAAAATAATGGTAAGTTCAGTGATAGAAGGAACCTGAAACTTAGTTTGTTCTTTAATGTCTTTTGAGGGATTATCAAAACGGGTGTATAAAATTATCAGAGAAAAGGTGGGGTAAGGGGTAGAAAACATCAGCAGTGAAATCTGGAAAGTTGTGGAGACTGTTACTCAATACCTATCTTTGAGGATGTGGATGTTTTTCTCACAGTACTGAGGGCAAAATCAGAATTCGCGTGTTCCTGCTAGTACACACAGCACCTCACACCCTCCCCAAGTCCTCTTTAACACTTTCTGTCCTCAAGGACAAAAATAGGGCCAAACTCTTCTGGAAAAGCTTGCATCTTAAAGGCTGCCTGTCCTTGGATGCAGATATTTAATGACAGGAGCAGAAGGCTGTCTGCAGAAAAGAAACTGGGTCTGAGATTAAAACAGGGGCCTAGGGGAATTCACTGTATTTGAAGAGGAGTCAGAGCAAACAGGCTGCAAAGCTGCATTTGTCAAGCACCCACAGACCTTCTACCATGAGCTGCCTTGAGAACTTTGAAATGCTGTGGTGTTAGCATGAGGTTGGATCTGTGTGTAATTAGAATGTATTTGTACTACTAGTTAACAGCAACAACTGAATCTTTAGTTGACTTCTTGTTTTGTCCAGCTCGCATATTTGTTGTCCCCAAATTATCAGCCTCTGCATTAGTGGTCTTACTGACTGTCATGTAGTCCTATTGAAAAAAAAAAATCTATTTGGGATGCAAACATGCTGACTTCTCACAGTGGGTCAGGAGACACTTCAGGCATGATCGCTGCCCTTTGATGTAAAAGCATGTCTAACCTGTTGGAAGCTTTTTCTTCAAATTGTTTCTTTTTTTTGCCTCACTAGTAAGAATCCTTGAATGACAGTACCTGCTATGAAGGTTTGCGTGGTAACTTATCCCCAGCTACTTCCCTATATATCTGTCTCTGGATTTCTGCAGCTGAAAAAGCTGGAGAATAAAGCATGTGCTGAAGGTGCAAGTCCCACAGAGAATATTTTCTTCATGCTTCTTAATATATCTGTTACCATGTAAACCAATTTTTCTAGCTGGACATGGTATAAAAATTGATAGTGCAGTATCGCACTCTTCTAATTTTGAGCAATAAGAAGATGGGCTATTCTGTTTCTCTACAAGAGCTTCTTCAGCTTTGGATGCCAGCTCTTTCCTTCTCTTCTCCTCTCCCCTTAGCCTGGCTCGACATCCATGTCACTCAGCAACTTGGGTTAATACCTCATGGGGAAAAAAATAAAAAAGGTCACTCCGTATTTCATAAAAAGTGAGAAAACAAAATCTGCAACATGCCTATGGGCAACATTCACTTCAGATATGAAGAGCAGAGAGTGAAAAATATGCCAGTGTCTTGATCAATAATTTAGGTGGATAATATCTTGAAGAATATTAGTGCATACTAAGTGCTTTGACAATTGCGACAGAAGAGCCGTAAGTATTGGCTTTCACTTAGTAAACTGTAGGTCTCTGTTGGTGTTGATTAGGGAAGATTACTACCTATCAAGAAATTATTAATAGCCTGCTTTGGGTTGAGTGTCATTTAAAAAAATAGGGGTAAGGGGAAGGTTTCATTAGCAATAATAGATTACTAAAAGCAGCCAGTTTTGAGAAAAAGAGCTTGGTTTAACAGCAGTGCATGAACCTCTTCTATAATCAGACTATATTTGTTTTCTGGTTCCCCACTTAGTTCTGCTTCTTTATCAATCTAATCTCCTGAAAATTTCTGCATATGCTTTTGTTGCTATTATATGTCAGAAAAGGAATACGCTCTTTTAAAACTTTCTGCCCTGTTTAAAACTACTTCTCAAGGACCCACAGAAATCCTAGCAAGTCCTAATCCATAAAAATTGGTAGTAAGTTGGAAGGTAATTGTGGTGGCTATCTGTATGCCCATGCTGTTTTTTTAAATCAGCTGGCAGAGCTGAATGTTGAGTAAGCCTTTTGGTATGGTGGAAAGACTGTAGCTGTATGGGAGCAGGGCAAGCGTAGCTTTGGCTATTAACAAACCTTCTTGGGCTGTAGTTTCGCACAACTCCGCAGGCTTCTCCTTTTCCTTCTTTGTGTCCATTCTGCACCTGGTGGGTGCAGATGGCTGCTGGTTTCTGCCCAGGGTTTCTGTTGTGAATCTAGTGAAGGGACAAGGATCAGAAATCCTGAGGGCATCATAGCACAGAAGAACAACTAATTTGTAGTAAGTGGTGTATGTCAATTTTATGGTGTCATGCAATGTGTCTTGGGGGTAACATGTCTTCGTTCCCATCACTATGTGAAGATATTAATTGCTGAGGCAGTCTCCAATATCTGTTTTCCTTCCTCCAGCAGAGCTTCATACTGCTGTGGAGTTAGGTGGCCATGTCTGAAGTTGGGCTTTGTTGGGCTTTTTTTTCTTAAACATTTGAGATTTAGGTTTTCAAGGAGGCTAGGTGAGTGTGAGGAGAAAAGCTGTATCAGTTACTTCTGAAGCTTGGCTGCCAGTTTTTCCTCAAGTGACTAGACAACAAAAGGAGATCGCACATTTCTATCACAGCGTTCTTCCCACACTTCTCAGCACTTTGCAAGGAGGTAGTTTTACTAGTAGTCAAAGCAGTATGCTTCTACTTAATCTCCCCAGGATTCGTGGAGATTTTGGCTTGGGGTTTTTTTGTTTCTTCATTTTTAAAGTGAAGCTAGAATGCAGCTTGACTGTTGGCATAGTTCTGAAGAGAAAGCAGCACCTCCTTTGAGAACAGTGGATCTTCAGTGCTATTGCTGTGCATCGATCAAAAGGGGGAGAGAGGCAAAAGCAGCAGGAGAAACAAGTGAAAAATGACTTCTGGATTTCAAAGTAAGCTTGTAGCAAATAGGAGGATAGGATTTTGAATTGAAGGATTTTCAAAATGGCAAAAAGATCTTCCGTCTTTTACATTCGCCACTTCCATGGTGTTGGCCTTGAGTGGCTGTGTTCCTGGAGCTGCCTGATAACAACTTAGAGCTGTGAGTGACTGGATCAATAAGGCATATCCAATAGTGTCTGAAACCTGCAAATGAAGCACTATCACCTTTTCTGTATCACGTTTTGTTTTCAGACATGTTATTGTTCACTAGTGCAGCCTCATGAAACTTGGGAGCATGATGGGTTTGTTGAGAGACTAAGTCAGACCATGTATAACAACACGTAAAAGACTGATGCGAAAACCTCTGGGATTTCTCTTATAGGAGGGAGTTCAGGTATGGCTTCCATAGGAGAGGATGTGAGTTACGAAAGCATCCTTTCCTCCTTTTCTCTCCCACATTCTTCCATTTCCAGAAGGAAAAAAGACGAGAGTTGCAATTCTCTGGGTCTGCAGCTCTGTTTCACTCTCACATGTCCTGCACAAGATGGGAAGGAAGGTGTCACAGAACAGCCAGAACTTGGTTTGGTTTGGGTAGTTCTGAGCTCAGGGACACTGAAGAGGAGGGGAAATAAAATTTTGCCGCCATACATCCTTCAGATGGTGGAAGGCTGATATTGCACGAGGCCTAGTCCTGATTGTCCTGGTTAGGCAAAATGCTACTGAACCTTCATGCATTCACCTGACGAGCCAAACCACAAGTTCTCCATGCAGAGGGCCACAAGATGCATAGTCCTTGTGTATCTGAGGGGGTTAAGGGAGGAGGAGACTGAATCTTATAGTGAACCCTCAGAGGTTCTACCCCTCACTTTGAAGAGGGGACTAAGCAGGTGTGCAGCTTGTTTTCAGCATGACCTAGCAATTGTTTAAGCAGCCACCACTGGTTTTTTTTTGCCTCTGGGAGAGTTGTATGTCTGTGACAGTGCAGTCGGTATATTGGTATTTTGATATCTCTGTAACACAGGAGCAACACTGAAGGTGCTATGGCTGACAGGCAGAAACCTGAAGTGTGAAAGAAGCAGCTGAATCTCTTCCTGACAGCTGCCTCGGGATACAACAGAACAAAAAGAGGACTGGAATCTGTTCAACCCCTTTTCTGCGCTGCGTTTGGTGCAGTGCTAATCCCTCATGACATTCTGGCCAATAAGGACTAGTTTATGCACAGTATATATTAAATTATTTCGTGTAGATGTCATTTCAGGGATAATTTTACTACTTAACAGTCCATAGTAAATAACAGTCTTTCATTTACTGTTACAGCTTAAGATAGTGATTTAAGTACTTTAAAATGGGTGAGGAAGAAAAGGCCAAGGTGTGAAGTTGCTTCCTTGGAGCCACACAGGCAACAGAGAGTGGAGAATTGTACGTCACTACTGTTTCGTTCTCATGTTGCAAAAGCAAGATCATCATTCTTCGTCTTCAGATATTTTTTAACACATAGCTATATATATACACCTATATCTATATAGTATATATAGATATGTATATAGTATAATCTCTCTAGTAGGGCTTCGTATATTCCCTCTTATGACAGGTTGTGCACAAACACTCCATCCCGCTCTCACCAGATTCTGTTTGTACCAGTCTTGTTCATAATATATTAAATATATATTAAATATATATTAAATTTCCTTTGATTGTTACGTTGGTGAAATGGTGAGAATGAAAACGGTGGCTTTGTTTTACATCTTGACTTTAAAAAAAATATTACTGTTTCTTAGATAAGTGCTGCTCTTATATTTATTGTTCTCAGCAAGGTCTGCAAATATTTTTATTTTGCAGAAGTTTGAAGAAGATAGTGAAAATTAATGTCTACATCTTCACTTCATTGTTTTCCACAAGGCAAAACTTCTTTTTTTTTCCGAGGGTCTTCTCCCAACAACAAATGTAATTAATATTTTATTTACTGTAGCTCTTGATTCAGGACGTTAGTGAAGTAGCCACACTTTTTAAAATATATCTGCCTTCAAATTTATGTACTATATATAATGTCAGTGTAGCCACATGATGTTCTGTACCAATAGGGCTATTTTTAATGCTGTTTCCTGAATGATTTCCTGTCATCATCATCCGTTTACCTTTGTCTCGATTACAGCCTGTTAATGATGGAGAGTGCTATTTTGTGTGAAAGTTCACTATTAACTTAATTAACTTTTGTTCAGATCCACTGGATTACTGCAGTAAGTGCTGTTTGCTATCTCAGTCTTTTGCCCTGAGTTCTGCATTTACTCTGCAGATTGTCTGCTAAAAATGTACCAAGGTTTTGTCCCCCCCCTCTTTTTTTTTCCTAAATATTGTCACTGTGGGATGGTTCGTGATTAACTGTTGATGCTTTAGAAGTCATAATGTGGAGTTAAGTATCCACACTTAAGTATTGGTATTAGAGTGAGAAAAGGGCTATGGTCAGACAGGTGTTTCTAGCTGAGGTTCCCTACTTCGTGCACTCGTGTTACCCACTCATCTCAGCTTTGACCTCTGAGCAGAAGGTGTACATGCTAAGCGTAAAGATGGTAAGAATGTACCTCTTTGTGGAAAAAAAAACCCTCAGAGATGTTATTTTTTGCTTGTATTCAAAACCCTAAATGCTACGCAAAGCCAGCTTTCACGTTTTCATCCAAGTCGTGCTGCTTTGCCTTCCCAGCTCAGTGGGAAGAAGTGGCTTCCTTGACTCATGCTGTGATTTGTACTTGTGCTTCTGAGGAGCCTGACCCAACTGTGCTCAAGTGCTTCAGCCTGAAAGATTGACCCGTGACTGAAAGTGGTTGAGAATCATGTATTTATTTACCCTCTCATGCCATTGTCACAGTTTGCTTGAGTTTCTTACATGGAAGTTAACTCAAAGTAGATTTACTGGATTGTATTGTCTGTGCCATAGCTTCTGTTGTACTCATCGTAAGAGCAGCCTTCATTCAAATCTGCATCGATGTGGCACGTCCCTGATATTCAGTATTACCTGTGGCTATGAAAAAACAGCGCATGAGGGTATACCATGACATTACCTCAGAGAGTGCTTTGGAAACAGAAGCCTGGTGCTAAGTTTCTAAAGCCATATGATATTTAGGAACTTAAGTACTCAACATTTTGCTAAGGGTAGAGAATACTCTGTGGCTCTGTTAGGCTTGGCAGGTTCTCGGAGCACTTCTCCTCTGATACATTGTTTCAGGTGTGAAATGAATGTTTATAATTGGATAGTGTTCCTTCTAAGTAGTTTTTATTGCACCTGTACATATTTTTAATGTGCAGCTCTGAATGTTGCATGACCAACCTTTTTGCTTTTCAAGTGTCTTTTATATATCATGGCACATTGATATACTGTCACATCAATAAATTAAGGGACTAACCTAAATAAATGCCAAAATCATTAGCAGTTAATTAACCTTCTGTACTTCTTTCCAAATTGACTTCTGTTTAATTGAGGACGTGGGCTCAGTTTGCTTGCTCTGTGCTCATACAAACAAACAAAATTAACATGACACAAAATTGAATGAGAGGGAGGGGGAAGAGGGAAAATGAGGAAAAGAATGGAAAAGAGTGTGCACACACATCACCTCCATCATAGTGTACCAGCAACAAAATGTTAACTGTGTGGTTACAACAGCAGAACTGGGGAAGGATGGGTGATGCTTAGGACTTCACTGCACTTCCCTTGCCCCTGGCACTCAGTAAGAATATCCTGCTGGGTTGACTGGCAAAGGTTTTGGCTTACTAGGGTTTGTGTGGAGGTTGTGGTGATGGAAATTTTATTATTTTTTTTCTTTTTATGACAACTAAAAGCCCTGGTTTCCTAAACAGGCATGATAGCTCATAAAATAATACCTGCTTTCTTGTTTCCAAATTCCAGAGGAAGAGCATTGTTCATCTAAGCTTGCTGGAGAGTATGAAAATGACTTCATGTCACTTCTGACAATGGCATGATCTTAGGTTAAGAGGGATTTTGTTTGATGTGTATTGCAACCTGTGAAATTAGCTATTCTCACTTAGGTACTGGAGTATTTTGTGTCCTCCTCGTGGAACCTGTGTTGGATACTTGGTGCGTGTGCCCACACGCTCTGGGCAATGTGTGAGGTTCCAGAGCACAGAGGAGGTCTGGACTGACATCCTCCCTAAACAGCTTCCAGGAGGCTCTGTGTGTTTGTGCAGCTGTTACTGGTGTGAATGATTTTCACGATCTGACCGAATTTGACTTTGTGGTGGTGGCCTATTGCTAATGCTTTACTGCATTTCACTCCCATTTGGAGCTGTGTTTTTTCAACCCAGTCCTGTTACCTTGCACTGTGGAGAAATGTCCCTTGTGGTGGTGAAATCAGAGCACGCTGGTGATGGCTGCTCTGTGTGGGATGCTCTTCAGACTAGTGGATTAAAGTACCTTTTCAGAACTTTAAAAGAAGCTTGTTGAGTTTAACCACCCTACTGAATATGTGTGATTCAAAAGTATTTGTCAGAAACATTGTTGGTAGAGCAAAACTTTCACTTGAGAGGTTTTTTTCCCCTTGTTTTACTGCCTTATAAAAAAAATACAGTTACCCTAATGTTTTTCAAATAGTTTAGCGTAACCTATTAACTTGAATTTTCCCACAGTTATTATCAAGTTCCATGTACCTAAAATATTAATAAAAATACTTCTGAAATGGCATTTGCAGTTGAAAAGATACTGAGTTGACAATAAATATTGCTTTTCTCCTTCCAAAGGAAGTTTACATAAATTTAAAAGGTTGTTGGGGTTTTTTTAGGAAAAAATGCGAAAAATCTTTAGCTTGCTAGTGTATATAAAATGTTAACATGCATAGAATCAATTTTTATGTACATATATAAAGTGCAGAACTTGTTTTTTCGTGATTTGTGTGTGTTTTGGTTTTTTTAAGGCAGTCCATAGAAAATCTAGTAGATTTAAAAAACTTTACCCTGCCAGAGAACTGGATATTGGAATGAAAGTAGACAATCCCAATATAGATGATAACAAAATACAATAGGCTGGTAGATCGACATGGGCTGTGAAAGAATAATTTCCAGTTTCTTTCACTTTGAAAGTAATTTGTGAGCGTTAAACTTGTTTGGATTGTCCTGTTTCTTTTGGAAAGGGTCTTAAGTGAAGTCTTGCTTGATTGAGTTTTGTTAAAAATTATTTAGTGTATGCATTTTTTATTTTCTTCCCTCAGATGCTTGTCTGAAGTTTAATGACTTGGAAGCTGTAGTGGAAATTGTACGTTTAAAGACCACAAGAAATAACATGTTAAAGCTGTATATTTAAATCATAGGAAATAGGCTTGTCCAGTAACTATGCTAATAAGAAATATTTATGTATATAAATGTGCACACAGAGCTTCTCCCACTTCACTTATTTCTCTCCTCACTTCTTCTCTCATCCTCTTTCCTTAGTCGAGCACTCCTTAAGGGAATTCGCTTTGAATGTACTGCAGCGCTGCTGGGGAGTGGATTTTTGTGTTAATTTCAGACAGGTTTTAAATTTGCTGATAACTTTTTCCTTCGTGATGAGATTTGCTTTTATTAGTTAATGCTGAGTTTGCTGCATTTGGACTGCATTCTCCATTGCTCTTTATGAGTAGCAAAGTTACAACCCCCATAAATGCAGAGAGCATGGAGGAGGAGAAGGAGGTGGAGTAAACAATTTATTTTCATGTGTTTGGGATTACCACATAACTCTCAAATGACAGAAGAAAGTGGAATTTAATGGTCACCCTTAAGTTAGAATGGGGAAAAAACCCAAACAAAAATAAAATTATTTACTTATACTTCCTCTGTGGCTGTATTACTGTCATTCTTAGTTCAGACTAATGATTAAATGATGCCTTTTTATTTATTCAGATTTGATTAGTACGAGAGGGATTTAAATATGTATTTGCCTTCTACATTAACAGTAGCTTGGCAAGAGAGATTCAAGGTGAGCTGAATATTACAGAGTAGAAATGGAGATTCAGAGACATCCCTTTGAAAACTAGGAGTACAACAGGGTAATTTGAGGCTTGCAACACATTTGTGTTTGAATGGGGAGGAGGTGGGAACAGGTGAATTTGTTTTCTCCTTTATCCAGTCACATCCTGTGACTTGGTCCAAATAACAAACTACCTTAGCTTATCAAAAGAACTGGAAATCTTGGTTAAAGTTTGATTCTGGCTGCTTCCCAGGTGTTACTGTTTAATTTTGCTCAGAAAAGACATGAAATGGATCCTTTAGTCTGTTTGTCATTGCTCAGTTTAAGTTGGAAAGTAAAGGAAAGTTTATCTTAAGAAAATTTAGAACAGACGTTTTTATTTTCTAGTCACTTTCAATGTTATAATAACTCACTTGTTTGAAAAGTATTTTACTTACCCAACTCTCCAGAACCTGGGGTACAGTATCATTATAATGTGGTTTAAAGACTAAAAAGAAATGGCTCAGTCTGTAATATCTCAAAAATGCTTGTTCTGAAGCAGTGACTTCTAGTGCTTCTCAACTTCTGGCTCACGGTGCCGTTTATGTACCCCATTTATGACAGCAAATGTAACAGTTCTGTAAGAAAAGCATTTTATTTAAGTTAATATTGAGTAAAAGGAGTATATGCTTGCTGGGAAGACTAGTGAATGTATGCAGAAAGTGCAGCTGAAGTAAAGGATCTCAATTGAACATTTAAAAAAAAAAAGCCTCGCTAAAGGAGTTACCATGGATGATACTGAAGACTACGCTTTGATCTTCTTATCGTCAAGGGCATAACATCATTTTGATACAGATGATGTACTTCCACAAATAGATTTGAGATGAAAGATTTTTTTAATGTATATTTTAAGGTGATTCAGTGAAAAGAGAGAAATTATAGTTCAATAGCCTCTTGCACCTTGCTTGCCCTTCTGAATTTTGTTAACATGACTTTTCAGTCTTGGCAGATATCTAGGAGATACACATTTATGGACATTTCAGCTGTCTTTTCGCTGTTGGTATGAGTGTTCTGTCTTTGATAAAACTCCCTTGGATTTTGATGCAATAACAAATGACTCAAAACTGAGGACTGACAACATACAGTATGAACAATCAGTGCATGTGTGGTTCTCAGCAGTGGGATTTTTAATGGCTGTAGGTGTGTGGATTCACACCAGCCAAAGCTGAAACTTTTCCTTTCTAATGGTAGAACACTGTGGAAACTTGATGCAATTTTCTCATAGGAGAATTATGTTTAACACAGCACTGCCCACTTTATTATGGAGCCCAAGTCAGGTCAGGATGTGTGCCAAGCTACTATGAACCATGTCAGAGGAACATTAAAGGTCCATTGGTCATCCACAAGGCACACTTCTGCTATTATGGCAGTTCTGGTACCAAAATCTGGTTTTGCTTTTAGCACTGCTTTTAAAACAGTCCATGCAACCAGAGAAAGGGGGAGAATAAAAATATTTTGAATTGACAAAACTACTAAGACGACCAGTTTAATGTCACATGAAAGTAAATACAGGAAAAAAAAAAAAAAGGCTAGGTGGAAATTTAACATGCTTTAATACTCTGAGCAACAGAAATGTTTTGAATGTACTGAATATATTGAACATTTTGAGCCGTGATCTTTTTTCTCATTGCACACGTTATGCTCTCCTTTTTTTTTTTTTACATTGTGATTGTATTTCCCTATGTTACCATAAACTTTTCTTCAAGAAAAGTCCTGCCCTTTAAAACAGAAACATTGTTTGAAAATGGTTTCTGATTTTACTACTAAATATGTTTTCAAAATGGATTTCCCTGGAACGTGTCTATCAAAGGGATATTGCAAGCAATATGTTCCCGCTATGTATACAAACATCCATTACTTAAATCCAAGGAAAATCAAACTTTAACAGGCCATGCAATTCAATCATGTTTTTCAAAAAATAAGACGACAGTCAAAATCCAATTTTAAAATAAAATTGGTGCCTATTTGGACTATAATCCCTAACTTGATGTTATGCTTTATGTGAAGTAAAACCTTTTGCAATCTTATTCTTCCCTGTTCTGCAGGATTTTCTTTCATCTTCTAAAGCTGCTTCACTGCGCAGGTCCATAAGCTGCTGTTGTGTCTCCCCTGGTTCAGGTTGTATTTTTAGAATTAGGGCTTGACTTCTGCCTCCGGAGATGGATATAGCAGTGACATGTCCCTGTTCCTCAAGCCTGCATGTTGTTGGCCTGAGCCCAGCCCTGCTGTGGCTGCACACCTTCCTCAGGTCACAGACCAAGCACTTGTGGGGAAAACTATCGCAGGAGAAGACCACCAAACCCATCACCTCCTGCCCGGCACATCAGTCACAGGAGACTGCACCCAGTCCACAGCAAAGTACATAATCTTTGGGCCTCTTTTCTGATCTCATTCTGCCCTGGTGAGACCGCATCCGGAATATTGTGTCTGGTTCTGGGCCCCTCAGTTCAAGAAGGACAGGGAACTGCTGGAGAGAGTCCAGTGCAGGGCAACAAAGATGATTAAGGGAGTGGAGCACCTCCCTTATGAGGAAAGGCTGAGGGAGCTGGGTCTCTTTAGTTTGGAGGAGACTGAGGGGCGACCTCAATAATGTTTATAAATATGTAAATGGTGAGTGTCAGGAGGATGGAGCCAGGCTCTTCTTGGCGACAACCAATGACAGGACAACAGACAATAGGTGCAAACTGGAACACAGGAGGTTCTACTTAAAAATAAGAAGAAACATCTTCTCAGTGAGGGTGACAGAACACTGGAACAGGCTGCCCAGAGAGGTTGTGGAGTTTCCTACTCTGGAGACATTCAAAACCCACCTGGACACCTTCCTGTGTAACCTCATCTAAGTGTTCCTGCTCCGGTGGTGGAATTGGCCTAGATGATTTTTCAAGGTCCCTTCTAATCCCTGACATTCTGTGATTCTGTGAAGATCACAGTTTAGGATCTTTGCTGAGCAGGTAAATGAGAAGAGGTTTTGCATGTATAGATGAACAGAAAGAGATGATGAGTTTCTTCCCCCAAGGTTGTATTTTATTAGATATTGTACAGGCGTAAGTAAGAGAGAGCCTCTGCATTAGGGACACACGTTAGCAACCTACAGGTTGCTTCCAGTGCATATTGTGTGTTTTGCAGATATTACGTTATCCATTTTCTCTCTGCTTCGTCTGTCTTGTTTTTATTACAGTGGTGCCTGGAGAGGGCCTACAATGTGCCAGTCACTGTAAGCACAAAAACTCTAAGGCCCAGTCCTGTTAATATTAAATTTAAAAAAAAAAAAAAGAAAAAAGATATACTGATGAATGACAAGAGGGAAAGACATTGTAAGGCACCTTGCTTGCCTGATGCCCCTCAGTGCCCTGATGCATTTGTTTGGCTGCCCTTTTTGTTTGGAAGTTGAATCTGCTGTGAGTTCTGGCAGGTCCCTGTGCAAGGGCAAATGGGTTGCCACAAGCATATTGAGGAGGGCTTGGCATTTTGAGGCTGGAGGAAGAAAGCAGGTTCAGCTCAATTAGGTATTTAGAAAATGGGAAAAGGAGCAGGGAAAATTTCACTAGCCTTAGTTGACAGTTTGCTGTGTGTTGCTGTCATTAACTACCATGATGGGCATGGTAAAACAGTAGCTCAGTGCCTCACTGGCGGAGGAGTGACTCTGTGTGCTTATGTTCCAAATTCTTGTACTTCTCCCCACAGGAAAAATATGAATGTGCTTGAGAGAGGCCAGCATAAAGCCTTTGCTGTAGAAATGGTTTTGATTGGTTAAAGAAACAAAAAAACCCCAAGTAAGTTGCACCTGAAGCTGTAAGGATTCCTTGATGAGAAGCTATTTTACCTTACTCCTTCCAGACAATGACTGGACACTGTCCAGGAGAAACCCTCTTTGCTCACAGTTTGCTTAGTGGTTCTGCTGATCTGCATTTTCTTTGTGGCTGCAGGCGGTGCTGGTACTCAGCTCGTTTAGGGTTTGCCCCAGTGCCTATTTCCGGTCTCTGTACAACCTTCTCTTACTGCAATGTAAGCCTGCTTTGTAAGCGTTCTTTTTATTTTGCAAACTAAATGGGCACCTCTAGTAGTGCTCTTTGGTAGTGGTGGTAAGAGCACTAGATTTTCTGTCCCTGGCTTACAGCCATTAGGGCAAGTCAAGGCTTGTAGAATCTGTTCTTAATCAGTAACAGCCCTCTTTTCCCTTTAAGAAAATCATGGCACTGTTGTTCTAGCAGTCTTTGGACTATAAGTTAGCATTTTTCTAGCCTTGTCATTCTTTAAACTGCTCCCCTTGCCTTTTCAGCCTTTGTAGCAGAAGACTAGTTCTTAGTTTCTTTGGCAGTTTCTTTGTAAAATGGCTCAATGCTGCAGCAGGAAATGTCTTTTTTGTGTCAGCGGTAACTGAAGGCTAATATTTCAGGCATGAAGGAGTAGAAGGGAGAGACTCCTTGACAGCAGGCTGAAAACTCTCCTGAAGAAAACTGTTCTCCTATCAGGGAGACATCAGCCTCTGCATTTTCCAGGTTGTGTGGAAGGAAGCACATTACAGAATCCTAAAGGACCTGAAGCAAGTCAAAACTGGTGCTCCTTGATACCAGCCTCTGGCTGAAATGGCACACAAGTGAAGAGCAGAACAGAGATGCTTTCTGGCCCTTGTTTTGTGCTGGGTGTAACCCAGCTGATACCGCTCCCCAGAATATGCAATATCCATAACCTGGGATGAGTGGACACTAGAGTGACAGAAATTTATGTATGCATTTAGCCCTAGAAGACCCCCTGCAAAAACTTTAAGGCAGCCTGTGGGTAGTTCCCAGCTGCTCTCAGGGGAATGAGCAATGAGCCTTGCTGCAGGGATGTTTAACCAGGTGCTGCATGGAGTTCTCTTTGCACTGAATAGCAGTTTGGAAAAGGACTGAGCATTCAGTAAGTAAATGGAAAACTACACATAATAAATGCTGTTATGCAAGCTGTTACCTCAACAGTAAGAGTTGCCATACTTTCTTTTGAGCAGGTGTATGCTAGCAATCTGCTGTTTGATCGTGTTTGCAACCAAAACACTTAGCACAAAGAGTGTGCATAGCTGCCAGCTGTCAAGAATTTCCATGTTCTTAGCACGTACCACAAAGCATCTTTGCCTACTCCTGTTCTTGTCTGTGTCCCAATAATTTACTAATTGCCATACCCCTGCCTTGCAGCGACACCTGCTGCCACGGGCAGGCTTGACGGAGAGCTAGTTGTTAGCTCAAAGGTGTCATTTTCTGCACCCCAGTTGATTGCTAGTAGCTTTTCTAGAATGTGTTCAAGTTCCATATCATCTACCTGAGTCTGGTGTTATTGCTAAAGAAAAAAAATGCCCCTCAGGCCAGCACTTGGAACCTGCATGGTGTAAATGAGTCAGTCCCAAACTTGATATCCATGCTGCTTTTTGCAACGCCTATATGATAATTCTAACTCTTTTTATTGAAGCTCCTTTACCCTGCAGGTAGAGTGTGACAAATGGCTTCAGTGCGAGGAAGTCTACTGGTCAGCTTCAGAAGTGATATGAAAAGCCCTGTGAATTACATATCATTCAGCCATCATTGCATGTATGTTTGGAAATGTATACATTGTTTGAATTGAAGTAATTATGTGACTAAAACCTGGACTTTGTGAAAGTACCAGTATTTGCTAGCCACGGTTTTGATCCATTAGTGGGGGGCTTGATGCGTTACTGAGGGTTTGATTCCAGGCCTGTCTCTGATAACCTCCCTGATTTACTTCTGGAACTGTTTTTAGCTTTACTGGAGGCAGATTTTGTCAGGTAAGGTGACTCGCCTCTCTTCCCCTCTCCCCCTTTTAAGTCCCTGTTAAACCTCATTTCTTCCGTGCTCTGACAAAAAATTGATGGGTTAGGGCCAACTGGAGGGAGTTCTAGGTAACGTGCCAGTATGAAAGGTGAATGGAAACCAGTGATCGCACCACTTAAAATTAAAAACAAAAGATAGAAGGAGGCTGAGTGCTTTGGAAGATGATGACAGTGAAGTATAGATGTGTTTGAATATAAACTGAACTCAGATTCCACATTTCTCCCTCTCCCCAAGCTGCTTTAGGGCTCACTCTCTCAGGATGCAGGTAGTCAAATACAGAGACTGGATCAAGAGAGATCCTGGAACGAGGGCGCTCAAGTTTTGTACAAAGACATAGATCTGTCAGTTGCAATCTTTTGTTCTTTCCTCAGGGAGGTTTCCCAATAGTTCAGTCAAGGATTGAGAAAGAGTAATTGGACTGGACATGCTAACTTTAGTATGTGGGCTCACAGGTATGCCACAAATCAAATGAATCTGTGCAAAAAAATTAGCAGAATTGCTGGTGGCTAGGAATTGAAAGTCCACCAGAAGAGAATCTTCAGTGATATCCTCTTAGATGACAGATTTTGTTAGTTTATAGTTCAGTGAAATATATTTTCCTCTGTCAAAACAGATAACTTATTTCCCTAATAGAAAAATAACATTGTTTTTTCTAGCATGAAAGTAATCCCAGCAGGGATACACATACTCTACCATGCTAATACAATTCTACTTTAATACAAAGTAGAAACTTAATATAATTCCTGAGATGTTACTATTGCATTATCAAAAATGAATTCCAGCAAGAGCAAAATGACTGATGTTCCAAACAATGTTTTTGAAGTTTGCAGCAGGTCTCTTAAAGACCGCAACAATAATTTAAAGGTTACCTTTGTTAGCTTTAATTTTTTATGATTTTAAATTATTTTTCCATATAGCTACTTTTAATTATGTCCTCTTATACAAGCTTTTCTTTCTTACCATTCTTATTTTTAACAGAGCAGTGGTTTGGTGGGTTTTGTTTTTATTTTTTTCCAAACACATGTTGCATCATTTTATTGTCAAATGGGGGATTTCATTCCTCTTGAGAAGAGGAGAGACTGGGAATGCCCTGGTGAAATGAGCTGTCTCATGAAGTAAATGTTTCTTTAAACACTGCTTGTTGTTTTCATTATATGTGAGGGAATGTGCCACTCATGCCTGGGAAGAAAAGGGATATAATTCAATTTCCTATCTGTCCCCATTCTTTGGTTTCAAAACCAGATGGATACCTTCTTGGGGGCAGGCGAGTGTCTCCTTCTCCTACAAATGCTTTCTCTTCGGTTTGTGGTTGTGAGAGGTGTAGGGTCAGTGGTGGCTTCCCACTGTGACCATTGTCTGCTCCTGGAAGGATGCTGGGTGTTTTGCACCAGGCAGAAGGTAACACACAGTTCTTTGCTCTCCAGGGGCTTGAGAGCCCTTCAGACCCACAGCACGATAGCAGTGCTGTTTTTGCAGCTCTCTGGGCACAGAACACCCTACCCAAAGGCCTCTTTGCCTCCATCCTGCCTCAACTGTGATGTGGGCTTTGAGAAACTGCTAGCACAGGTGCGGTCTCAGCCTTGGTAGAGTGGTGGGACAGTGCATGAAGTTCTTGTATGTTGACAGAAACAGCATGACTGATCCCCTTTTATTCTTGCCAATTTTATGAGAACCTGTCCTCTTTTCTGTGTTTTCTGAATATGTTTGTTCAAAACCCCAGAAAGTCCATGGTTACGCTTTCTACTTTGTGCTCACAATTTCTAAGTTTTAAGTAAAATAGTTGTGTGGTTCATAAGATGGTGGGATGACTGGAGTGCTGTATTACGTGGCCATCAACTCTTCAGAAGGGACAGGCAAGGAAGAAGAGGAGCTGGGGTAGCCATGTGTGTTATGGAGTGTTTTGATTTCTTGAGGGTGATGACAGGATTGAGTGTGAGAATCAAGGGGAAGGGCATCAAGGCGTACATCCTGGTGTGGGTCTGTTACAGACCACCCAACCAGGATGAAGAGGCAGATGAAATATTCTGCAAGCAGCTGGGAGAAGTCTCATGACTGCTAGCCCTTGTTCTCCTGGGAGACTTCACCTTCCCAGATGTCTGCTGGAAATACAACATACCAGAGAGGAAACAGTCTAGGAGGCTCCTGGTGTGTATGGAAGACAACTTCCTGACACAGCTGGTCAGAAAGCCAACTAGTGAAGGAGCCCCACTGGATCTGTTGTTTGCAAACGGAGAAGGACTCATGGGCAGTGTGTCAGCTGGAGGTTGCCTTGGGCATAGCGATCATGAAATGATTTTCTGTTCTTGGAGAAGTAAGGAGGGCGGTCAATGGAACTGCTGCCTTGGACTTCCAAAGGGCAGACTTTGACCTGTTTAGGAGGCTGGTTGGCAGAGTCCCTTGGGAGGCAGTCCTGAAGGACAAAGGAGTCCAAGAAGGCTGGTCTCTCTTCAAGAAGGAAACCTTAGAGGTGCAGCAGCAGGCTGTCCCTGTGTGCCAAAAGGTGAGCTAGTGGGGAAGAAAAACAGCCTGGCTGAATAAAGAGCTTCAGCTGTAACTCAGGAATAAAAGTAGAATTTATAACCTTTGGAAGAAGGGGCAGGCTACTCAGGCGGACTAGAAGGATGCCATGAAGTTATGCAGGGAGAAAAAGAGAAGGGCCAAAGCCCAACTAGAGCTGAGCCTGGCTGTCACTGTAAAAGGCAACAAGAAATGTTTCTTTAAATCCATCAGCAACAAAAGGAGGGCTCAGGAGATTTTCCACCTTCTGGTGGATGTGGGGGGAAACCGTGACAGAGGATGAGGAAAGGCTGAGGTACTAAATGGTTTCTTTGCCTCAGTCTTTGACAGTAAGACCAGTTTTGCTCCAGGTACCCAGCCCCCTGAGCCAGAAGACAGGGATGGGGAAAGGAATGAAGCCCCAGTAATCCAAGGGGAAATGGTTAGTGACCTGCTACATCACTTAGACACTTAGAAGTCTATGGGACCAGATGGGATCCATCCAAGGGCACTGGGGGAGCTAATGGAGGTGCTCACCAAGGCCCTTTCAATTATTTATCAGCAGTCCTGGCTAATTGGGGAGGTCTCAGCTGACTGGGAGTTGGCAAATGTGACGCACATCTACAAGAATGGCCAGATGGAGGATCTGGGGAATTACAGGTCTGTCAGTCTGACCTCGGTACTGGGGAAGGTCATGGAACAGACCATCTTGAGTGTCCTCATGCAGCACATACAAGACAACAAGCAATCAGGCCCAGTCAGCATGGTTTTATGAAAGGCAGGTCCTGTTTGACCAACCTGATCTATGATATGATATGATATGATATGATATGATATATGATGACCCACTTAGTGGATAAGGGAAAGGCTGTGGATGTTGTGTACTTAGGCTTCAGAAAAGCCTTTGACCCTGTTTCCCACAATGTTCTTCTGGAGAAGATGGCAGCTCATGGCCTGGATGGGTGTACTCTTCTCTGGGTAAAGAACTGGCTGGATGGCCAAGCCCAAAGAGTTCTGGTCAAGAGAGTTGAATCCAGTTGGCGGCTGGTCATGAGTGGTGTTCCCCAGGGCTCAGTATTGGGGCCAGTTCTGTTTAATCTCTTTATCACTAATCTGGATGAGAGGATTGAGTGCAGCCTCAGTAAGTTTGCAGACAACACCAAGTTGTGTGGGAATGTTGATCTGCATGATGGTAGGAGGGATCTGTACTGTCTGGATCGTTGTGCTGAGGCCAGTTGTATGCAGTTCAACAAGGCCAAGTGCTGGGTTCTGCACTTGGGTCGCAACAACCCCAGGCAGCGCTACAGCCTTAGGGAAGAGTGGCTGGAAAGCTGCCTGGCAGAGAGGGATCTGGGGGTGTTGATTGAGAGGCAGCTGAATATGAGCCAGCAGTGTGCCCAGGTGGCCAAAAACGCCAAGAGCATCCTGGCTTGTATCCAGAATAGTGTGGCCAGCAGGACTAGAGAAGTGATTGTGCCACTGTACTTGGTGCTGGCGAAGTCCCACGTTGAATACTGTGTTCAGTTTTGGACCCCTCACTACAGGAAAGACATTGAGGTACTAGAGAGAGTGCAGAGGAGGACGATGAAGCTGTTGAGGGGTCTGGAGCACAACTCTGATGAGGAGCAGCTGAGGAAACTGGGGCTGTTTAGCCTGGAGAAAAGGAGGCTGAGGGGAGACCTTATCGCTGTCTACAACTACCTGAAAGGAGGTGTCATGTACTGAGAAGGATAATGGCTGAAACTTGTGGCAAAACCAGTTCATCCAGCCACAGGAGATGGTACATTCAGTATAAGGTGAATTGTGATGTACATAGCAACGACAAGCTAATGAGCCACAGACCAGGCTAGCTGTCCGATACAGGAGTTGGGGGATGTGCCGGAGGGCACATAGCTCCACCTTTTGATATGCCCAGCATGGCACAAAGGGAAAAGCCGAGACCCTTCAACGTGGCCAGAGACTTGTCGATCTTTTGCAATCACCCCTTCCCTCCAGACTTTTTTCTCTTTCACAGCACCACCTTCACAAAATACCAAAAGTTACACAAGTGGGCAGCCCAGAGGGCTATAAATGCCCACCTTGTACAAGCACTGGCGGTGCTCACCCACCGTCCTGAGGACCAGTCTGCCCACCTGTGTCACAGCATGAACTGAACAAGACACTGGAGAACACCACACATCACTGGATCCGAGACTGCACACTCCATCACATGTAAAGCAGAGCCGTAAGGATGGTGAAATCTTTCTCTCTCTTTTCTTTCTTTCTCATACTTATACTTTTTTTGCTTTCCCTTTTATAAGTAACATAGTAACATAAGATTTACAACCATGCATATGCCGTGAACTTTTTATGTTTACCAGTTGAACCTACAATAATGTAAATCCCTCTGCCACCAAAACATATACCATTTGGGCCAAGCTGCAAAATAAATGCCTTTTGTTTGCGGACCTTAAGTACTGTGTGTACTTGTTTTCCAACCAAAGGGGATCCACAAACCTGAGTCACTTTTTCCCCCCACTTGTACCTGAGGGTGGGAGGTGACAGGAGGTTGTAACATGCGGGGTGTTGGTCTCTTCTCCCAAGTAGCAAGTGATAGGACAAGAGTAAATGGCCTCAAGTTGCAACAGGGAAGGTTCAGATTAGATGTTAGGAAACATTTCTTCAGAGAATGTGTTGAGAAGCAGTGGAACAGGCTGCCAAGGGAAGTGGTGGAGTCACCATCCCTGGAGGTGTTTAAGACCTATAGATGAGGTTCTTAGGAACATGGTTTAGTGCTAGATTTGGGTTATGATTGGACTCAATGGTCCTGAGGATCTCTCAAAACCAAAATGATTCTGTGATTCTGTAAAGCAGACCCTGAAATAGGAGGCAACAGGACTAGGGAGCAGTAGTAGGGGACAATGGAGTCAGTAGGTGAAGAGGAGATGAGTTTTTTTGGTGCATGTGCGAGGAATAGTGAAGCTGACAGAGGGTATTTGTGTCATCCTGAGTTCATGAGATGGTGTGTATATCTGAAAGCTGGAATAGATGAAATGGCAGGGAGAGAGCAATTAGGGATCAAGAGCAACAGTGAAGAGAGGAAAAGCGAAGATGTATTAGGGCTCAAACTGTTATGGGCACTGTGTATTCAGACAGAGTGAAAAGCATGGTTTGAATTTTTATGCTTTAGGAGCAGGGCTCTGCTCAGCACAGGTAGCTGCACTGAAGTCAGAGACCTTCTCAGGTGGTGAGGACCAGCTTCATGCAAGCACCTGTCAAAACATGGCTTAAAGGAAATACCATTTTATTCCCCTCCACATAAGCTGTTGAGAATTGTACAAGTTAGGAGTGGGATTTGCTACAAGAAGAATTAATCACATAAAGTTTATCCTGCTTCTCTTGTTCACAGCTATTGATTTTGGTTTGCTAGAAGAGCAACATCAAATGTTTCTGAGATGGCAAAGCTAGCTGTTAAATCTAATTTCTGAAACTCTTTTTCTCTGCCAGGTGACTATTGATAGGTTGAACTGTGGGTTGATAATACTCACTTTTACCTGTGCACAAGCTAAATAAAAGCACCAGGGTCTCTCTTGTTCCTTCTTTTTATTTTAAGCTTAGTTCAGTTCATAAAGATGGCACTTTGATCATCTTTCACAGAGAAATCATTGCATTTTTAGGCAAAAAAAAACCACCTTCCAAATTACAAAATCCATTAGCACCTCTGACGACTGTTTTAAGCAGGTGGCAAAGCCTTGTGCAGGTTAAGCACAGCAACAGCAGATCTTTGTTGGCAAAACCCTGCTTGTTGCCTTTATGATACAGATGTACCATAGAGCGTCTTGTGAATCAAGGATTCAGAGGTGTCTTTTCAGGTCTGCGTGACAGGGATTGTCATATGTGAACTCAAGCCATTGCTATTCCTGTTCCTTGCTAAGGAGAACAATCCCCCAAGGTTTCACGCTGTAGAAAGATACCTTTCTTTCTGCCTTAGGGGCTTAGTCATGTATTATCAAATGAAGAGTAACAGCAATTGTTTTCCTTTCACCAGACATCTTAAGAGTGAGGATCCTGCTCTAAAGACATGTTGTTGAACTGGGCTGGTTGAACCTGACCTCAAGAGTTTTAGCTGATGCATGACCAACACAGATGTTTGGAAGTAAGCTAGTAAAAAGTAGTGAGGAAATAAATGTTTCAGGTGAATTGGTTGAAGTCCTTCCTTACACCTACTAATATGTTTTATTTTGGAGTTTTTTTGGTGTTATTTGCTCTTTTGGTTGTGCGGGTTGGTTGATTTTTGTTTGTGTTTTTGTTTGTTTTATGGTTTGTTTTGTTTGGGGTTTTTTGTTTGGTTATGAGTTTGGTTTTTTAAAAATAATGTTCAACATGTAAGAGTCTGGTCTGGGAATTCCCCTATATAGACCAAGGGTTGCTAGCAAAGGGCCAAGTGAAGAATGAGTGAGCAGGAGGAGAAAGAACTTAGTAGTTGGGGAAGACAGGTGTTCTCTTGTTTTAAAACAGGGAGGTAAGAGTCAGGTGAAAAGACTGGCTTTTGTATAATTCTTGTGCTTTGAGGCCAAATATTATAGCAAATAATACTATAGGCTCCAAGGGATTATGAAAGATGAAATTCAGATCAAACAAGTAAAAGTTGGGCTTTTTTTTTTTAACATTTTACCAGCTCTTCGCTAGCAATACTGATTTAAATGAGGCCAAGTGCAGGAATACACTAATTTGAATGAAAATGTCATGTGTACTAATCTGGAATCTCCAACACATCTGGTAGATAGTGTAGCATGGGATTGGTGCAGTGACTCAGATCGCATTTGAACATCCTGTCTTCTAATACTTTCTGTTGCTGATAATTAAGTGTTTACTATGGACAGAGCTTATAAATTAAATAGAATATTGATATTATTTTTGGCCAACACTTGGTTGATTTAAAGATACATTAGGATCATATTTTCTCCCATACTTGAAAGCATAAGCTGTGTTTCTAGGGAAAATTTAAAAGGGTGATAATTTGCAATTAAGTAGCAACATTGGAAAGGAACAGTTGCTATAGTAAGATTCACGGCTGCATAGTTGTTTGTGGTTTTTTTCATTGAACCATTTTGGGAACAAAGAACTACATTACCATTTGAACCAGACTGTGTCTCAGGGTTTTGCTGGTTTGTTTCACTGGGGATGTGTTCTTAAGCAGACTTTCAGAATAAGCTCAGGTATGCTAAATCTACGGTTTTATTTATTGAATGCACAGGTTTCAACTACAAGGAGAAAATGACCTCAAAGAGGAGGACAATGTTTTTATTCAATAAAGATGAAATGGCTTGGCTTATGATCAAGGGATGGCAAAATGCATCCACATGAGCTGAAATTTAAAAGGGGTTATAAACAGTTAGATAGGAGGTAATTTAAACAAAACAGAATCCCTACCCAGTTTCTATGAATTCACTTCTGAACTTCAGACTTTAATATGTGCTTAAGTCCAGTCTCGCTTCTTCAAAATGAAAAATATGGACCAAAATGAGCGGAAAAATTTCTTTTGTTTTGCCCTTTTAGGGCTATTTATCTTAGTATCACATTGAAATTTAAGGCCTAAAGCAGTAACTCTGTAGCATTTTGATAAAAATCATCTGCAATGTACTGATCATCTTTGTGACTGGAAACTGAAAGAACAAATCTGCTACTAAAAATAGTTTTTAAAGAGTCCAGAAGCTTGCAGATTTTCTTAAAACACTGAGCAGTGCCAAATTTGGGGGCTGAAGTACCGACAAGAGGCTCTACTTTCCTGTTCTATTTAAGCCTTTTGCCCATTAGGATGCCTCAGGGAACTGCCATGGTACAGTTTCAGAGGTAGAGGACAGGAGCTGTTACTGCATCTATACACGAATTTTCTTAGAAAGGTTACCTGAGGCCAGGAGGTGAACAACATCCTCTCAGTTCCCTTTCCTGTCGCACTTTCTTGTGGAAGAGCATCAAAACTGAGGTTTTGGCACTTCAGCACGTCCCATGGGAGAGCAAACTGGTGAGAGAGATCCGATATTTTACTGATGTTACATGGGTTACTAATTCTGTGGCTCTTTAAATAATATCCAAACTTCGTATGCCTCAAACAGAGTATTAAATTATGGACTTCCCTTTATTAAAAATCTTCTGAAAGGCAGGATTTACTTCCAGTAAATGTATAGCTTTATACTTCCAGTCTTTTGTTTTGCTGATATCCCTTGGGTTTTTAGGTCCTCATTAGCTTTTCATAAAACTGCCAACTCATGTAGGCATTGAATTGGGTCCTCATATAACATGCACACAAAACGTTTGGTTTTGCATCTATTTTATCTATTTTAGGGATGACTTAGATATGGATCATCTCAGGACTTTGGTGAACAAATGGCATTAGGTTTCTCAGCTGCACTGTTGTCTGGAAAGCTGTGTCATAAGCGCACATCTTCAGGAGAACCTGAACATTTTCAGTGAAAATTCTCAGCAAAAGGCAGAGGATGATGATTTTTTTTCTTATCTCAGAGAGAGGAATAGAGGACACCTTGAACACTGATACAGCGTGGTGTTTTTCCCACAAGCACGTCGTGAATGATACCCAGGTCGTATATTTTAAGTTCAGCCTATGATTCTGTTTGCAGCTTTGCTATGTGGAGAGTTGTCACACAGAATTTTATTCCCCTTGAGAACATACACTTGATTTTGTTCAGTAAACTTGATTGCCTCCTTCAAATATTTTTACTCAGAAATTTCATCTTAAGGTTCTCTTACAGCCTCATTAAAGAGAGGTTTTGAAATCAATGCACTTGCTTCTTCATCAGTTTTATGAACTGGGATACTGCTGCTATGCTATCTTCATTCATAACCAGACTGTTTGCCTATAGATGTTGTTTTTCTATTTTCAGGGAGAACAGTATTGGTTTTGTATTTGCATTGTGTAAGAGAATTTAGATGAGAAATCCCATTTCGCACTCAGAATTACAGTTTCTACTCTGGTTTGTAGCTGATTCTGCCTGTCCAAATAAGCTTTCTTCATATCTTATGATTATTTAATATATCATTTCATCAAGGTAACTAAAATATTTAAAATATTATTGCTGATCATGATTATTTCTTTTGAAAATATTAACTCACACTTTCCATATTATTTTAAGAATGCAAATATAATATTTTGTCCTTCATTATGGGTTTTTCTACTCCTTTTTTTTTTTCAAATATGAATAAAAAAATGAAACAAAATTATACCGTAAAACTGATCTTTTATGTCTATATGCTAGCTTATGCTAGCTGACCTTTCTTGCTTATTGGAAGGTTTAGCAAAAGAAAGTGCCTAGCGAGAATATTACCTCAGTTTTAAATTTATTTTGTATGGGAAGATTTTGGGGATTAAGTTTAGTCTTGATGCAGGTAACTAAAGCTCTTCTCCTAAAAGGAGAAGTCCTTAGAACTATATTTAGGTTTCAGTACCAGAGTACTGGCGATGTAAAGCCACTGCTTCCATGGAACCATTCTGGTTTAAATTGGTGCAAATGCCAGTGTGTATGTACTCATAGCTATACCAAATATGAAATAAAGCAGGTAAGATCAAATCTGCTTTACAGCTAATTTTATATTTCCAGTTTCTTGAGGAAACCTCTGCTGTAGGTTACTGTTACCCAAAGCTGAGAGTTAAGAGAACAGAAAAGATGTGGGGGTCAGTCAGATACAATGGGATGAAACTGTCATAAATGGTATTATCTGCTCCCAATGTTTTAGACAAGTAGTTCCAAGATATTGGCTTAATTTCAGTGTTTTAATGTACTTACTTAATTTGGACTAGTTTCAGAACGTGTGCTTGTTTCTCAAATTAAATTGGCTTATGGTACCTCTAAAGAATGCCTCATGAAACCTTTTAGTTTTCTTTTTTTTTTCTTTTTTAACCATTTCTTCTCACACTGTTTACTATGTACCATTGTGTTACAATAGTTTACTATTATTGTTTGCTTGAAAAGTTTATTGAACAGTTTTATCTGTTGAGAGTAGGGGATATTATGTATACACAAGACTATGTAACATGAACACAGGGTAGCTGTATATTATCCAGACATCAGAAAATACATCATAAAATGCAGTTCCACGTGCACTAGGAAACTGTACTTATCGTCTTCCTTTTCTTCCTCTGGTTTCTTCTTTGTCCCTCTTTTTGATACTTATTTCCAGACAACTTTTAGACCAGGTTCGTGCTTTTGAATAGTTTAAATAATTTTTCAAGGTAGTATCAGTGCATGTTTGATAGGTTCAGAAATTTATGCATTGTGATACTCTAGTTGTCTTTTAACAAAATTGGAGTTTCTAACTTTTATGAGTTCTGAAATTTCCTTGGTGCACAGAAGTTTTTGTTAGACTATGATATAAAATGGTTGTGTGGAAATATATTCTGGGCTGCTAAGGAATGGTGTGTGTTTTAGTAGCATGAGAATTAATTTATTTTATGCTATTCAAAATAAGTGTGTGATTAATTTTTTGATGAGTTGCAGGCTACTGCAAATCCAATTTAGGCAAACAAAATTTGAAATATAAATGCGTTAGCTGAAAATATTTAATCATAGACATGAATATGAACTTATCATGCTCATTGCTTTCCAGTTGCAGGTTGGCTTGAAATATTAATGCATATTGTTCAGTGGAAGCAGAAGAGACAGTGCCGCTGACTCTGGCAGTGATGAGGAACATAGTCATGCTGGTGGCCGGCAGTAGTAGGAGATTATTTCTCCCTCTTTCCTGTCTTGGTGCAGCTGAGCACCCTTCTGGGTGTACGGCCCCCCTGCCTACCCCACATCCCGCTCTCTGGGGGTGGGCAGTGGGCACTGTGTGCAACCAGCTGCTGCTGGCATTGAATCAACAACGCCACGCCAAAAAAGAGTGTTTTGGTTTTTTGTCTTTTCTTTTTACAGTCTTGTCCTTTGTGCAAATGCATTAATGCTACTAATGTGTTTGGTTTTGTGTTTGTCTGTTCAGTGGGGGGGGAGGTGTCAGCTTTCTACCAAAGTTTGCTTGATAACAACACTGACTTGGCAATTAAAATTGCAGGCAGCTCGGTTATTCCACCGTATTTGTAGCTTTTTATCTTCCTTGTGTCAGAAATCAATGTTGCAGCTATGGAAAATATAGATAAAAAGTTGCATTCAAAGCTAGAAGTCGGTGCACTTTACACTGAATTATTAAACAATATAATTTAAAAGCTTCAGAAACAAAATTGATGTTGAAGTGTCTCCATTTCACTTGATAATCAGGTAATGGATGCAGAAGAAACCTAGCTGCACACTTTCAGTTACTTTGTGTTCAGTTATATTTTGATGTATGTGTTTGTTTTAAATATAGGACGCTGGTAGACAGGTTGCAGTAAAGTTTTGTTAGTGAGGTGTGTTGTACTTAGGAGGCAATGAAAGAAGATGGTATTTGAAAGGCAGCCTGATGGGATGTATTACGAAGGATGACTGGTGTGCTGTCTGTAGGGGTTCAATGCTTGAGAGTCAGCAGATCCTTCCTCAGTGATTAGGGGTTACATAGGTGACGTTTGAGTGAGAGATTTCAGTTACGGATTGCACGTCACCTGGGGAAGAGCCGCAGTTCCGAACAAGCTCCAGGGCACCTGCACGTCAGCCTGCAAACCGGGTTCATCGCGGCTTGTGAATCTCTGGGCCGCTCTGGGCGTCAGAGGCCAGCTGTCAGTAAGATGCAAGTATACAATTATAGAGAGCTTGAATTCCTTCTCACACAAGATTTAAGGCAAAATTAGGATCTCCCGGCTGTCTTTCAGCAGCTTGTTTGATTTGTGAGGATCTTTGATTTGATAAATTTTTCTTTAAAGACATTTAAAACTTTTTTTTTTTTTAACTGGTATATGCCCTAATCAGTGTTTTTGACTGGTACCTGGTAATAATAGATGTACGCTCAGGGCAAAAAGAAAAGCTGATTACATGTTACACTATTGCTTTAGTTGTCATTTTTCCCACAGAGAGCAAAAAAAAGGAGGACATGAAAAAAATAAAGGTGATTTATTCTTCCTGATTTATCCCACAGCGGCATCAAGCCATGCAGCCTTCTCATGAAAAGGTCGCTTGCATTTTAGTGGAAATAATGTCAGTAAGTACTTTGTTTCACGTTTCGGTTCCTTCCTCTTGGTTTTATCTGTGACACAGCACGGGGCTGCTCTTGCTTTTGGAGCCTCTGACATTGATGGGCGTAAGGCAGCACAGCAAGTACTGGAGTGCCTGGATTTGACAGAATGGGAGAAGAATGACAGGAAAAAGAAGAGAGAATCATATCCTAAGTGAGGGTTGTAGGAATATTAAATCTAGCACCTGACAAGAGATTACTCCAAACCCAGCAGCCTTGAATATGAATCATTGTAATGAACTCTCTGTGGAAGTGTACCCGAAGACAGTCCAGAAACTCAGTCTACTGAAAACACAGTCGCTCTTCTGCCTCTGACAGAGCATTAGTCCTAGTATATATACTCAGGGATTTTTTGCTTGCGGTTGTCTTTTTTGGTACTTAATTTGTTTTTAAAAGGGTCGATCTATTATTTTATTCCTTTTTTTTCCCAAAGTGAGCATTAAGATTTTGATTTTTTTTGTTCTTAAAGTAAGGCTTTGTGTTGGTGATTATATGTAACTTAGTTTTTGGTGAAAGTTCAGGGGAAGGTTTTTCTGTGGGAGAAACACTTTAATTTTCCTTGTGTTTAATTTCTGTTGTGAACTTCTTTTTAGGAAGATGTGTTATCTCTGTGGCTCTTGCTCGATATTGAATCAATGCGTTGAGAAAAGAATAGAGCTTCCTAATTCATCAGCACATTGGCTCCTTCCTTGTATTCTCATATTTAATTGCTTAATGAATCCTGCCTCTGCTTAGCTGAGATGTGTATGACGTTTACATCTCCAAGCAAAGTGATTAAAGAAGTGCAGCATTTTTGGAGGAAATATGTAATTACCTTACTAGATGTACAGTAGCTTTTCATCGGAGATCCATAATCAAGCCCATATAGAAGTAGGCTGCTAGCTCTGGTGTTGATTACTATTTTACTTAAGGACTACTGGGCTTTTATGTTCTTTATGTGATACAGATGGTATAGAAGTCAGGTATGAGATACTTTTAGTTGATGGACCGTTCTTGGGTACACAGACAATTAAAGAATAGCAGCTGTTATTATGTTTGCAGCATTTGTACAACTAAAATTTGTTCCTGGGCTGGAAGTATGCACGCAAAATTGAAAATCACCATGGGCAGAAAAAAATAGAGCAAAAAAGATGATTTTTGGGTGAAATTCCTAAGAACGGTTTCAATCCCAGAAAGTGCTGGGTACCTACCAAAGGCTAATGGCTCTTTGCTGCTGCTGATTGCAGCAGCATGAATACACACCTATAAAAACCATTTAGAAAGCACTTGTCTATCTCTTGAATTTCATTTGGAATCACAGAATATCCTGAGAATAGGTGACATTCTCCATCATGCTTGTTTAAAGCCCTGTGCACTGATGCAAATGTAAAATACCAGTGATAAGAGCTAAGCCTTTTCAGTTTCATGTAAATTAAGGATAGACCTATTTTAAATAGTTAAAAAGCTTCTTAGCAAGACCAGTGTCCAACAGTTAAGCAAAAGACTATTACAGACTGACAGATTTGTTAAACACAGCTGCAGATGGACCAGGAGAGAGATCTGCAGTGCACTATATTCGGTATATTATAGCAGTTGCATAGTCCTGGTAATGCAGGTAGAAACACATGGGTGGGAAGGAATTGTTTGAGATGCAAATATATCCCCTACCTAGCAATCTGCAGATGCATGAAGCCATGGATTTGTTAAACATGTTTTTGCAGTTTCTGCAGGATGAAGGAGAAAAAGAGAAAGCACATAAATACAGATTATGTATTTTGTTGCTAGTAACTGGCATTTTTTATTAATGCTGAGACAAAAATGTGTTAGCCAAACATATCAAGCAAACGAAGCAATTCTCTGCCTATCTACCATATATTATCACTTATACATTACTACCAGCACTCCAAGTCATTAATTAAACAGGGTTCTCTTATGTGTAGATATCCTGGCAGGTTAATTATGGTTACCAGGTTACTGAATCAATAAATGAATGAGGAAAACAGATTGCATACCTAGAAGAAGTTGTATAAAGTTAGAAAAGGAACAGAGGGGATATACTAAGGCAGTTTTAGGGGAGATGTCATAAATTTGAATTTAGTCAAAAACATGGATTAATTTCAAGATCGGTTTGAAAAAGGAAAAAAAATGCTAATTGCAAGAAATAATAGAATGAGAATAATAATAGGAATAATAAAGTTATGTTTTTCTTCCCCAGGTGTCAGTACTGTATATAAATGTATTCCCTTTTTTATACCCCCATCTTACTCAGTCTGCAAGAGTTCCATCTGTTCTGTACAGTCTTTTCCCCTGCCTGAATTTGCAGGGCTTAAAGGTGTGATAAAATACTTGCATCTTTTCTGCAAAAACCTTCAGGAATAGCTAACTCAGAGACATGACCTTCCTTTTTGTCTTTGATATTCTGTTCATATCTTGTCTCACAGTCATGGGAAGTTGCCTTTACCAAAAGAGTAAATATAAGTATTTAAATAGTTTCTTTTTTTGTTTGTTTGTTGCGTTAGGATAATTTTTGCAGCAGCGTATTTGCTAGTAGCCCAAACAGTGCCCTCTTAGCTTCAGTCAGTAAAGAGAAATATTTCACTGGTTCCTAGCAGAAAATACACCATTTAAAATGAAGGATCTCACTTAGAAAGACTTTGGTTTCTTCATTCATCTTGCCTATGAGAAACTCTTCCAGAGATATCATGGGCTCATAATATGCTCTTGACATAACTCTTCCTCAGTATAGGTGGAACTGAAGGGTATTTACCCTTAGCATAACTTCAAATGCTACTGGATTGAACATATGCTGTACCCAGTAATTTGAGTAGCAGTTGTCGTCAGTGGCATTGAGTCCCCTCTTCTGTACTCTCCCACAAAGCAGCACAATGAAGCAGCTGATTTTTCAGTTATGTCTCCATTCCCTGTTTCATTGAATGACACTTGATTTACATCAGAAAGTAATTTGACAGATAGAGAATGTGGTAGTTTGACAGATGGAGCTATTTCTGAGAAGTGGAGCTTAACACAGAATATGGAGGTTGGAAAGGTTGTGATTTGTGGTAACGCCAAGGAGTGCAGATTTGCACACTGAGCTAGTGCTGCCATGTGATTGAGCCCCTGTGCTCTTAGTGTCATCTCTGCTGATAACAAAAGCACAAAACGGCACCTTGGGGCTCTCCAGCTGAGCAGGGTGGCCAGGGGCAGGGGTCTTCTCTGCTTCCACTTGTGCAGGTTGAAAAAGCTATTGCTCCCAATTGCATATAATTCCTTAGTCTGGCTCAGTTCACAGAGGCAGGATTAACTAAAAGACTTTAGATAATGTCTTTACTGACTTATTTCTTTCTGATACACATAAGCTAGACAGTATTTCCTTGTGCAGTGTACCTGGCCAATTTGAGGGGTCTCCAATAATGGGGTAGTAACATTTGAGTCAGAAGGTGTGTGCAGAACCACCTGTGTTCTGGCTGACCAGTTCAATTACTCTTCCCTCTACAAGCCCCACCATCCATTTGGTTGCCCTGGAAGAAAACTTGTCTTTGACCCACGTGTGACCATTAGAACTTCATACCTCCATGTCACTTTTCACCTTTTTGTTGGTTTGCTTGTTTGCATTTGTTTGGGGGTTGTTTGGTTGGTTTTAATCTATTTAAAAGGAAAACTTATTGGAAGACAGTCTCTGTGTTTCCTCAATGCCAAGCAAAACAAAGCACTGATCTTGTTCAGGTCCTTCAGTTTCTGCTGAAATAATTAATGAGGTTTTGTGTGAGCTGTTCTGAAGTACCTAGAGACTGCGAGATTTGCCTACACATTTGCTGTGCCGCACCTTGGCCAAATTGTTGTTTGTAAAGCAATTTTGCTTCTAATATAAAAGGCACTGTATAAAATAAGTTCCTATTATCTTTTCATAGAGAATTTTTTATCTGATTTGTAAGCTTAGAATTGCTGACTATCTCCTTAAACACTTCCAGATAATAATGATACATGTTCTTCCAGCTAATATATATAATTACTTTTTATCAAGTAAGGCTTGGGTCATAGCTGTAGAAATAATATGATATACTGGCGTCCAGCAAATCAGTTAATTACCTGGTAGCTACTTAAAGCACCTGGGTCTTTGGTTCGTTCTGGTGTACGTTATTAACTTGCTGGTAAAGGAACAGTAGCTCATAAATAGTTTCTCTAAATAACTTTACAATGCTACCTAAGTCTAATTTTTTTTAATTGTTAAGACTAAATATGTGGGGGACAGCTTTAAATTGCAGTTACGTAAGGAAACTATTTTGATTTGAGGTAGCAAATAGTAGCCCCATATCCATGTGAACAGCCTGCAGGTGTCATAGACCTGTTACTGAAAACTAATTTGTTTTGTAATACTTTGTTTTGTTGTTGGGTTTTTTTTGGTCATGTGCTTTTAAAGTAATCTTAGGCCAGGTTTCACTTGTATTAAGTCCATTGAGATAATTTACAGTAGTTAAGGCTCTGGCTGTTTTAAAGTAGTTGAGACAGATGATAGACTCTTTCATCTTTCTTTTTCTGTGTCTCATCCCTTCTTTTTTTCCCCAGAAGTCATAAGCTACTTATTTGTCTGAAATGTGAGAGAATAGATGTAAAAATCAGTGTTCTCAGAAAGAAAAAGCTGCAGCTGTCTTCAGCTTGAGAAGCACCCTTTAGACAGAATCTGTAACCGAAGTTAGAAAATGTTTTTTTCTGCAGCATTCTTACAGTTTTGGTTATAAAGAGTGTCTCAACTGATTAATTGCTTTTGTAGAGAGAAAGGATTCTGTAGTTGCTTAGGTCTGAGGCCTTCCTTAGGTGCCTTATATCTGCTAAATAAACTGATAGCTCAAATAGCTACTTTAAGGACAGGTATTACACATTCTTCTTGCAATGGACCATTACTAAGTTCTGTGAGAGCTGAACTCACTGTGAGAAGTTAATATGCCCAGGTGAAAGTAATTACATTAAATCTAGTTTCAGCTGTAACCTCAAGTGTAAATGGCTGGCCAGTTACCATAATTTAGAAATTATCTTAGCTAATACGATTTGTCAGAATTGAATCTCCTTGACCTTGGCTTGTTAATATTAGTTTGGATGGTGCCTGGAAGGTGAGGGTCAAGTCAGGTAAGGAGACAGAGCAGAGCATGGTTTGTGCAAGAAGGCTGAGAAAGGTAGTGCTTACCATAGCAGGTACTGTAATACTATGGACAAGAGAGAAGGGAGGTCACTGGAGCAGGAGCAGTGCTAGAAGAAATACTCAGGACCTCCGTGCCAGTTTTCCTGCCCTACTTATTCTTGCAGCCTGCTGGAAAAAAGCTGCTGTACCCAAAGCTACCTGTGATGAACTGGTAACGTTTGTGCTGGCCTGCTTTCTTCTGTTTTTTCCAAAAAGCCTCAACCAAGGTTGCATGGTGCTTTGTGGTGGATATATTCGTACAGAATATTCCCTGTTGTGGGCGTTCAGCAACCAAATACGAAAGAATGGCTTAAAGATGAGAGCAGATACAGAGAAGAAATTTGTTGTCTCTGTATAGGCTGGCTAGGTTGATGGATAAGCTAGGGGGACGGGTGAACTGCCCACCTAATGAGAGCCAAAAGGAAAAATATAGGTTTGTATCACTAAGGAGAGGTTGTTCTGACTGAGAAATGAACAGCAAAGCAAAGTGGTTGTAGCTGAAGAGTGGATTCTCAGCAGCATGAAGTGCCTGATCTCATTGTATATACCTTTTTTTTCCAAAACATGAGTAGGCTGTTCCTTTTTTTTGTCTCTCCTCTTTTTTACCTTTCCCTTCGTCCCCCTCAATCCTCAGGCTTTCAGCCCTCCCAGGCCTACCAGTCGGTCTCTCTTTGCCTGCAGACCTGGAAGGAACGTTCTGCTCTAGTGTAGAAGCAACAGCTTCTTTTATCTCGTGTGCTGTGGTTATCTGACTTGTGCATCTCAGAGCAAAACTGATAGACTGCTAAGACAAGATGGTCATCTTCAATCTCTAATAGCTTATCATCTTTTAAAAAATCTCATTAAAGAACTGTGTGTTGGTTAAACGATGATTAATAGGGATGCCTATGAATATAATACACCAATCTATTTCTGATTTTACAATAATAGTACTAGACTTTTCTCTCCTCTCTGACTTAAGTCTATATAAACAAAGGTATCACAAGAGAACAGCATGTCCGTGCTTGTTTAAATCAATTGGAATTAGTGGCACGTGTCCTTTACAGTCCCCAAGTTATGTGGAAGCACTGAAAATTATTGTAGCTTTGCTCCTTTTGTACTAAGATAGTTCAAGATTTACAGCTGAGACCTAACCCACTTGCAAGCAAGCAAGAGTGGGAAAAAGCAGGAGAGCCAACCAGAAGGCCCTGACTCCTTACATAATTAGCATGATGCTAATGGAATGGAATACTCTCATTGATCAATCTGGATGTCAGTCAAGCTCTGCCTCATCTCTTCCCCTCCCCCTTCCTCAATGCCTCACATCTGTGGGCAGAGCTCAGAGTATCCTTAGCTCTCAGACCAGAGCAATTAAAAACATTAACTCTGTGCTGAGGCATTATCTGCTTGTTCTCAAACTAAGTCCAAATAATGAGTGTGCTAGCTATGAAAAAGAAAGGTTTCTAACTGCATGAAGAAAATTAACCCATTTTCAGTTAAACCAGCACAGAAGGTTGTTAGGTTTAAAGTTCAAGTTCTCATTTGTTCAGACAAGTACCTGCCCATACATGGAGGATGGGCCCTTTTCAGGTTTTGAGTACTTATCCGCCATGTAGTTTAAGCTGACTGGGCATTAGGTTAGGATAGATAGAAATAAGCCATTTGCAAAGTACAGGGGCAGAGTCAGATGAAGATTGGCACTAGTTTGATAAAACCAGTTCAAATGTCTATTTAGAGAAACAGGGGAAGTAGTCAAGTACAGGAAGCTAAAAGCCATATGAGGTCTCTAAGTTTATTCCCTACACTGGAATGAACAAATGAGTTTACACAGAAATGTCATTAATGGAATAACTGGTTGTGGTTTTTTGTTTATAATACCAATATACTGATGTTCTTTTTCTTCACTTGCAGCTGCACTGAGAGCTTGTGCTGATGGTGGGGCCAATCGTCTCTATCACATCACAGAAGGAAGCCAGGACAGGTATGTTAACAATATACTTGAAGTTGTTGAAGTAATCTCTTCTCAGTGAAATATTGAGGAACAGGGTCTGTTTAGTTAGTGAAGTAGCTGCCTGTTCTGTGCATGGTGCTTTAACAAGGTGCAGCAGGTAGTATTAACATAAATATTTTCTCCGTGTTATCTTTAATTTTTATTCCCAGCTACAATTTTTAAAAACACATGGGTAGCCTGAAATACCTTTTTTTCCTTGAGCCCACTGGTCTTTTTTCCTCTTGAAAGCTCTGCTTTCAGTCTGTCTTATTTTATGCATCTATCAGAGCTAGGCCTTTGATGGAGCCTCTGAAAGAGCTTGCTGTGCCCCTAGCAAGGGTTGACTAGAGGAACATCTGGTGCCTCTCACCAGGAGCTGAAACAAAGCATGTCCTCTTCATTAATCTTGTGAGGCCTTAGAGGAAATCTGTTTACTTTGTGAAGCGAGATGGGTAATAAAATAGGAAGTCTACTTTTCTTTTTGAATTCTTTCTAAATTAACATCGGGGCATCAAACATGATGAAAGGCTAGTACAGAGGTGATCTATAAACATATATGCTAGGTGAGAAAATATGACTGAAATAAGAATGTGTTCTTGTTTTGTATAATGGCATTAAAATTGTAAAATATCCCAGGTTTCTGCCCCAGAAATGTTGAGCTGGGGTTGTGATGCAAAAACTGAATTCAAGTGCTTTCTCATTTTTGAGTGGAACCGTGGAATGCTGAAGTTACTAAGGGTCGTTTTTGCTTGTCTTTAGGATTTTCAGTTGTTTTGAGCAAGAATTCATAAATAAATAGTTTAATAAATGCAAATAAATTAATCAAGATGACTCTCAGGGCAAAGGAATGAGACAGATGTTCGGTAGAACTTACAAACTTCTGACAATTTTGTTCATACAGCAAAATCTGACACATATTTTGTGTTTCATCTCACAGCAAGAGATGCCATGACAGAGGCTGGGGAAAGCTTGGTTTCCTCCTGTCCTTCAGAATAAAGACTAGAGTTGGAGAGGAAGACTGTAGTCTTAAAGTTAACTTAAAGTTTCTTCTTTGTTAGCTGTGAGAGGTTTGATGGCTGAGATCTACAACTGCTAAAACCGAGACTAGAATCTTCCCAGCACTACTTACTGTTGCTGGAGTATTCTTTCTGTAATTTTCCATTTCTCTTCTCCTAGAAGTTGCTTAGAGAGCACAACTTAATCTTGAATTCAAACAGAAATCTCTTTGACTTGCAGCAAACACTTCTCTTTGGTAATGGTGATGCTTTCCAAAGAACCACATTTAACGGCTTACATTTTATCTTCTTCTGTTCATCTTCTGTGCATCTTTATGTTTGTATTAAATAAATACAATTCAGGGGGAAATGGATGATTATACCTTGACTGAATAGTTCTTTCAGTCTTACATACTTGGCCCTTGGTGTATTCTTTTTCCCTGTCTGTCTTCTTCTCATCTTAATTGCTTTGGGTAGATATATTTTACCTTCAAAGTGATTCTTTTGAAACAAAAAAAAAGACCTGCATAATTTTGATTTTTTTGTCTTTAAAGAAATCATTCTGCTGGAAGGAATATTCATTTACTTCTCTGAAGTATTTTCCCTTATATTCCCTGTCCAGTGTTATTAAAGAGCTGTCTAGTCAGTCTACTGACATACTAATCAATTTTTTAATGCTGTCTTAACCTTCTGTTTAAAACTCTGTTTTATTCAGAGTCCTGATATCTAATTGTGTTGTATCAAAACCGAAAACCTATAGCCCTTCAATTCTAGAGAGATTATTATATCCAAGAGATACAAATAAAGAATAAAGAACTTGATTGATATTTTGGGCTTGATACTCAGTGACACTGAAGTTTGTGAAGAATCTTTTAGAATTGGAATAAATTATAACATTCTGGGGAAAAGCTTGCAATATGGGACTATTACAGCGTTGTCTTTCTTTAGAGCTAAGTGAAGTAGTTGTTGCTATTTTGAAGGGTCCATTTCCAAATTCTAGAAAAATGCAAGGCTAGAAATGACCTCAAGTGATCTATCCTTCTTTCCCTTTGCTTTGAGGTGAAGACAAACCTATCTTTTCCATTCCTGGTGCATACCCAGTTGGCTGGTTCTTAAAAATCTTCAAGTGTGTGCTCCTCTCATGCCCCCACCCCTTCATTCAGCTTCTTCTGCTTTAGGCTAAAATGTCCCCAGCTTGTTTGGTCTTTCTTTATTGGTCATCTTTTCTTATTGGCCTCTCTTCAGTTAGTTCATGGCTATCTTAAAGTGCTGTGGCTGAAGCTAGGAAAGATGCTCTACAGGAGACTTGCCAGTGCTAAACAACTGTTTAACTTGCTCTCATGTTAAGCTGGCCTGTGCTGTCAAGTGAAAAGCAGCAAGAGTGGATTCAAGGACCCCCATTTTCCGGCCTCCATCAGTTTGCTGTTTTCTCCACCAGTGTCTTGACTTGTTTCTGTGCTTGAGTGGTTCAGCTATTCCCATCAAGCAAAGGAAGCTCTCACCTTCCTCTCTACAGCAGTGGTGCAGGTTGGCTTAGCAACCTGACTGTGTGGCATGAGATTAACATATGTAAGATGTTATACATCTTCATCTGTGTTTGTGGTGTCATTTTTAGGATGTGTTCGGTGGGTTTTCCCAGAAGTTTCTCTAAAACCTAGTTCAATAAATCTGAAGTGTAATTATTCTTGTTTAAAAGGAAACAAACCAACCAACCCAAGGAAAACTTTATTTCTGTAACTACTGATGAGGAGAAATAATCCCGTTTTTATTGAAAAAAATGAGTTAAAACAAATTACCTCCTAGAGTAAAGGCGCAGGAAGAGTAACCAAAGGGACAAGATAACTTTTCCACAGAGGGGCCCATCCTTGGGAGCTGTCGGTGTTGGGGACAGAGGAAAGGCAGGAGGGAAAAAGGAATGGACTCCTGTGTTCTCTTGCTTTTCCCTCTCTGGTTCTACAGCCAAGAAAGGTTGTTTTCCTTAGACTGTTTTTCTTTTGTTAACATCAGTTTCCAGCTAATCAGAGTTAAAGGTGAGTTACTGATCTTTATGGGGTTTTTGCTCTGCCTTATTCTGTCTGCCTTGCCTATCCTATTGTGTATTTCCTTAGTCACTACAAAGCACTGTTATCTACTTCAGAGTTAGGTTGTTGCTTTTCTGTATCACACTACAGCAACTTCTTTCTCAACACTTTCTCAACACAGATTAAATCTTAAGGCATCGATTAACCTGTGTGTCACTGGCTTTGGGGTATATGAAGGTGAAGATGCATTGAAAACTATCATCGTATTGGCACTTGTAAAAACAATCATTAGAACTTGTGTCTCAGATGCTATTTTCCAGAGAGATGTCAAATCCATCGTGTACTCTGGTTTTGCAACATCAAGAGCTTCAGGTCAAAGAGTGAAGCAGTGTGCTCTATAAGAGGAAAGATAATCCTATCATAAAAAATATTGGCTTTCTGGGGTTCTGTTTAGTATTTCAGTATATCAGATTTACTGTATGGCATGAGGTGGGTTGCTGCAATCACTAAGAACATCACTTCTGCTGCATACCCAGTTTCTTTCTATGAACTGCATGAAGTATAAGAGTAGCAGTGAAACTGAAAAATGCTTGTGTATTTTGATGTAATATTTTCTACATATAAAACATACTTGAGGTGAACTTAGGTATATGCATGAAAATGCAGTTGCTGCATCTCTGGACTGGGCATACAGGGAGGCAGCTCCAAGAAGCTCTACACATATGTTTGAACATTAGGAACAAATTTTGTAAACATTTCCAGTTGATGTAGGTGCTAAATTTCAAGCATGGACTCAAAAAATCTTTTTGGAAGCAACTTATATTCAGGAATACAGATTGCTACATAAACTTTATCTTTTGGTGACATCCCTCCCCCCTCTCCCCCTTATAAGGATTTAAATAAATCATTTAGTCAGAATGAATCAAGGGTATTGGTTGTACAAGGTGATGTTATTTCTTTAACTTGGATTTAGAAAACTCTTTTATGTCCCACACTTCGTGTTGAAAAGCTGAATTGGAAAGTATAATTCCTAATTGTACAGCTTTTACAACTTACGTTTATTGAGTTTTAGTTTTGTACTTGTAAGTATCAATTAATAGATTTAGCCATACGGTAAACTTTTTCAATGCTCACTGCTCCTGAAGAGTTTCTTGTCCTTCACATGCCTGCAAATGGTTTCCAGAATTAGCCGATCCATCACCTTCCCAGGGATTGAGGTGAGTCTGAGCAACCTATAGTTCTTAGAGTCCTCCTTCTTGCCCTTTTTAAAGACAAGACTGACATTTGCTTTCCTCCAGTCTTCAGGCACTTCTGCCAGTCACCATGATTGATCAAAGATTTATCAAGAGTGGCCTTGTAATGACCTCAGCCAGCTCCTTCAGCACTCATGTGTTCATCTCACATGGGTGTGTGGACTTACATATGTCCATTTTGCTTATGTATTCCCTGACCTGATCCTCTTCCACCAAGGGTACGTATTTCTTGATCCAGTCTTTCCCCTGGTCTCTGATGTCTGGGATTCCTGAAGGCTGGTGTTGCTAGTAAAGACTGAGGCAAAGAAGGCATTCAGTACCTCAGCCTTTTCCATGTTCTTTGTAACCAGGTCCCCTGTCTCATTAAGCAATAGTCCCATATTTTTCCTAGTCTTCCTTTTGTCACCTAGGTACTTATAGAAGCCTTTCATGTTGTCTTTGACATCCCTGGCCAGACTCAGTTCCATTTGGGCTTTAGCTTGCCCAACTTCATCCATCCCCAGGCAGAGCTCCACGCACTCCAGCTGCTCTCTCACATAAAGGGCAACTCTTCTTCCTCGTCTTCCCATCCGGTCCTTCCCAAAGAGCCTGCATCCCCTCATTTCAACATTCCATCCATGTTTCCGTGATCCAAACAAGATTGTAGCTCTGCAACTGCACACAGATCTGTAACTCGTTTTCCCCCATGCTACATGCATTCTTCAGGGCTTTATTTTGCCTCAAAAGTTTGAAAAGGAAACAGCAGACTTAACTTCAATAGCAAGACTAAGCTAGTATAACTTCCATGAGGAAAAGTAGTCACATTTTTCCTTGCATGAAAGGTAGAAAGATAACTCATAGCGGAATTGTCTGTATATTTTGATGGCTTCATGTGTGCATTTTGGCAATTAGTGAGGGTTAATAGTGCCAATTCACCAGCCATCCTGTCTTCCTTTCGTTGACTTGTTCAATTAGGTATTTATATCTTACACTGAATTTAGCTAATCTTAGAAACCACTGTCTCCATTGTCAAGATCATAGAAAAAGAAGCAGCAGGGCAACAGCTAGAAATACCCATATGCAAAATGACATATTTTGTCTTGTTTCTTGAATAACCTTCTACTCATGGAAAAGTGTGTCCCTAAAAGGATTTTAGGGTGAAGAATTCATATATCCTTCCCTGTATTTTGGATTGGATTAGACATAGGGTACTTAAAAAGGTAATTAGCCATTGATGTAGCTTAATGTAGGGCTGAGAGGAATTCTTTGCTTGAACTCTTCAGATTAAACTGGATATTGTTTTTAAGCTATCTTATATTCAGGCAAAACTCCAAGCACTGATGCAGAAAGCATTGAATGAGATTTTTAGAGTACTGAATTATCCTGGAAGAGTATAATGGTCTTTTCTTGTCTTTCAGCTCTGTTCATTGTATGTTTTCAGGAGGATGTGAGACAGTTATACATGTGAAGTTTTTGATTTGTTAATGTTGATATAAGGATATGTTTCAGTAATGCTTTTTTTAAAAATTGCCTCTGAAACTGTGAGATCAAAGATATTTGAAATGGCTTTCTTGTTGCTGCTGGTGTGGTGAAGCATTCTTTGAATTGAGGGATTGCCATCTGAAAGCCGCAAAAGTTGAAAGCTGAGGTAGTGCTTTATTTTTTCAGATGGCTTAAGGGAATCTTTTACATCAGTCATTTTTACCTGACCTAAAAACTACAGCAGTGTTTAAAGATCATAATCAGGATATTGAGTTTATCCTAATAAATTCTGTAGTGTAGTTCAGAAACCCCATCCTTATCCATAGTCTTCTCCTTTAAGAAATATCTGACTTGGGATCCATTTTAAATCCTAGCTTGCTTTAAGATCATCTTACATTAAGATCATATGGGTTTTGGTTTTTTTCATTTATATCTTCAGTTTAATTACTTTCACTTGATTACATTTTCAAATACATTTTTATTCCAGTAGGTGTGCATTGTAAATACAATTCAAAGTTTGTTTCAGAAACAATGAAGAGCTATCTAGAGATGAATATAAAGAGATATGCATAGATTTGGTCCTCAATTTATACCAAGATTAGCTTCCTGTATTGCAAGGTGTTTCCTGAAGGGCAGTAACATCACTAGGAATATCAGGCTTTGGTTGCTTTTGCTAGTCAAGATGGAAATTGTAGAATAATAGTAATATTTATAACAAATAATGATGGGGCGTGACAGTGTTACCCATTTTGACTCCTGCGAGTTAGCCTTCGATTAAAAGAATGCTGAGCCTCATCACACTCTTACAGAAGTTATGAAATGGCTAGCTTTTTATCCCTGATATACATGTGCGTACAGGGATACATGCATGCCTTGTTTCTCTTATTTCAGGAGACACTGAAAGTAAGTTACTGCCTTAGTATAGGATGATGCTTGCTTTACAGGAGAAGAGTAAAAAAGAAAAACACTCTTAGGTAGAATTTCTGGATATGATTCACAAGTGGCAGAGGCATATGTAGGAGGTTTCATCTAGAGTGACAGTGAGAGTATTGCGTCCATTTTAATGGAGAACTGGGAATCAAGACCTTTGTTTTGTTTTCAGTTTGTTCAATGTCATCCAGTGAGTTACCAAATCACAGAATCATGGAATGTTAAGGATTGGAAGGGACCTCGAAAGATCATCCAGTCCAATCCCCCTGCTGGAGCAGGAACACCCAGATGAGGTTACACAGGAAGGTGTTCAGGTGGGTTTTGAATGTCTCCAGAGAACTCCACAACCTCCCTGGGCAGCCTGTTCCAGTGCTCTGTTACCCTCACTGTGAAGAAGTTTCTTCTCAAATTTAAGTGGAACCTCCTGTGTTCCAGTTTGTACCCATTGCCCCTTGTCCTACCATTGGTGGAGGCAGACTTGATCTCTATTAGCACTCCAGGTACCTGCACATTTTGGCATAAATCTACAGATTTTCCTTTTTTTTTTTTTTTTTTTGATACCTCAAGACATTCAAAGGTGGCATTAGGACTCTGTTATTTTAGTGACATCAACAGACCTAAGTGTGAAACTGTTCTTTTCTGGAATGATCCTAATCTTGTGTAGGAGTAGATGGGAAGGACCAGGACAAAAGTCTGGAGAGATGGAGTGATGGGCAAATACGAAACAAATGGACAGTGAGGTGCTCTGCCCTTAAAACTGCGCAGTTCCAGTAAGAGCATCATAAGCCAGGAAAATAAAGGGTCATGATTTGTCCAGAACAGTCATTCTGGGGAAAAAAAACCAAACAAAACAAAACAGGAAAAAAAGTGGCTGAAGAAAGGAGAATGTAGGGACACTTTCAGTTAATCCCAGGTCTTTCAATCAGAACATTTGTATTGCTTCAGCTTCTTCAAATAGCTGTGTCTGTGCCCCTTAGTGTACTGTAAGTAGAGGAATGTCATTGCAATCTGGGTGATTTCTGGCTTTATGATATGGTAAAAATCATTTATGGCCACCCTGATGCTAGAAGTTAGGACCTCATAGTGATAAAATATCTGTGCATTGAGTCACCGCTGGAAAAAGCAGCTCAGAAGAGCGTCCTGAGCTGGCCTAAGAGCACTCTGCACTTTATAGTGTTTCAGTTCGTTGTGTCTAAGGAGTAATTCTCAGGATCTGGGGAAAGCTGGTTCCATGTTTAGCGTTAAGGTGAAATGTATGCTTGTGTTTCATTTGGATCTCTGAATATCAATAGAAATGAAGCATTAGGCAGGTGATGCTTGCTTTTATGGAGCAATACTTTTTACAAGTGTTTGGGGTGGACTGGGGGGCTGGGAGTTTTCCTGTGTTTGAAACAAAACAAAACTAGAAAGTTCTTACAAACCTCAAACCAGGCTGGGTCTTTGCTGCAATAGTACTTGTCATTTAAAATACGAACTTCATTTTGAACACAGCAAGAGCAATCTTAGATTTGAAAGAAGCCAAGATTGCTTTTCAGTGTGGGAGCACAGAAATACATGTGCTATCAGTTCCTTAAAATGAATGTTAATAAATGACCTTGAAGTTGACTGATCTGTAATGTTGCCCTTCAGAGATTTGGGGAAGGATTACTAGTGCTATAGCACCTGTTCACTTTTTCAGCTATTTTTCTTCATAGTCTAGAAAATTTTTAGAGAGAGTAGATACAGTACCTTCCAGGTGACTTCAACTTACAGAATATTACATAATGGGACTGAACACACATAACACTCACAGATAAATTATTCAGATTAGTTTTTGCTGTCTCTAAAATGCTCTTTCAGTAAACTTATTAGTGATTGTTGGAGCGTAAACATATTCTGGATGTTTATTTCTCGGTTTTCTGTCCTATTCTCTTTCTTCAGTAGGCTCTGCTCTCTTTTTTAAAATGTGTGAAAGGCAGAAGTTCTGACTTTTAACAATTTGCATTCAAATGGGCACTTTTTCAGAACAGATGATTGTATATGCCAAATCTGTTTAAGGTTAGTGAAGCCAGTAGCTTGCGAATGGGGGACTTTATGCATTATAGAATATAACGAGAAGTAAAACTTTAAAATAAAAAAGTATTTATCTTTAAACTATTTTTCCTAAGTCTTCTGCTAAGATTTGTTTTTAAACCTAGTTGTATTCCAAGAGTATTTCCATTTTACATATGGACTCCTTCAGGTTTTCATTTTAATGTGTTTTGTGCCACAGTTGTTTTCACAGAAAATGCTATCAAGAACAAGGAACTGTGTTCTCAAGCTATGATCAAGGCTACTTATTACAGTTGATAAATTAGAATAATCAATAAATTAACTACTTAAGGGCAGTTGATGAGCACTCTTCGTCTTCTGATGAGGACAAGCCATGGAGCAAAAACTGCAGAACCAGTTGCAAAGCCATCCACACAAAGGGTTGAACATCAGTCAGTTGGACTAGGTAAGGTTGCCAGGCAGGTCTACAAATTTCACAATTGAAAACAAAAGAATTAATCTTCAGCAAAAAGTTAGAGGCCTGAGATATCATAGGGGCAGATTTGTTCTGCTACCAGAAGCAATTTGCTCAAGCATGTGGATAACGTGTACAGTGGTACCTCCAAAGCATTCTCTATTCAGAAAAACTCAAAGCTTCTCCTGCAACTCATAGTTCTATAAAATCCTGCTCCTGGTTCTGCACACTCCTCTACAAGCAGCATATTACCTGACTTATTTAGGTGGCAGTCTGGGTTCTATTTTTGCAAAATAGGAGAGAAAAAGTCTTCTAATGCATTTATTTAGTTGTATTTTAAAAGAGGTAATTTGCTGTCTCTGTCTTGCATGCAGACTTTATTTTTTAAAAGTTTGGGGCAGCATACCTGGAAACCATAGTGAATGTCAGTTACAGAAAAATGTAAAGAATTCTGAGTTTTGAGCAAGGGAAGAAAGATCTGTTTGCGTAACAAGACAAAATACAGGGGACAGTGATGTTAAAAGATAGAAAAATGCAGTTCGAAGTGGCATAAGCCAGGGGTGTCAAACTCATTTTCACTGCGGCCACATCAGCCTCGCGGTTGCCTTCAAAGGGCTGAATGTAATTTTAGGACTGAATACATGTAACTACTCTTACATTTATTTATTACATTTATTGCTACTCCTAGGAGCATAAGCTGTACAGAGTATCTTGCCTACCTATCCCAAGTAATTAAGCATAATGATGTCCGATTGTGTGGCAGAATGTGAAAATGACAAGGTAGATCCAAAGTTACAGAGTGCCTTAAAATAGATGGAGATGCATGAAGGTCCACTAGGGTTGTCTTATGATGCTTCTCTAGCTGTGTGGGATGTTCTGTACAAGTCTAGAGTCTATCTGCAAAGTGGTTTTAGTGTCTCTGCAGAACTCTGGATTAGTATCAGCACATCATTCAGCTCTGGCTCATTAGCCCAACTAAGAGTGTTCACTAAGGCAGTAGGATGGTTTCTGATACCAGAGTGAGCTTGGTCTGTATGATGTAGGCAGTGCCTTAACTGGCAATTATTCTCCATCACACTTAGCTTTTTGTAAGCACTTGTGAACATACAAGCACCTCAAGAACAGATTAGCACTGCAGATAGGCCTAGAAAAGTGAACTTTAGAGAGATGAGGGAAGAGAGCAGTGGATGAAGGGCTAGATGACAGTTTCAGAATGCCATCAAAATATCTGTCTGGTGTTGAGACAGTCTGATCGTGAACACATTCAGAATAAACATACTTCTGTCCTGCAGTAATTCTTTTTAGCTCAAATGGGTACATATGCGTGGAGTGTATAAATAAAGTACTGAAATGGATTAAGGAAGAGCTGCATTCAGGTAAAAAGCTCCCAGCTTTTACTGGGTTTGGATGGGTGTTCTGCTTTATTCCTCTGAGTGGCAATGAGTATTGAACTAAATTGACTGCAAAATGGAAAAAAGGTCAAGCAAATAATACGTGAGAATGAATACAGCTCACCATAGTTGAAATTTATGTTTTATTCTAGAATGAGAAAAAACAAAGGAAAACTGACCAGAGATTGTCTCTGTGGGCACACTACATGGAGATTGTGTTAGAAATTAGGTTTTAGTTTTGTTTAGGATTTTGAAATACATTTGGTGAATGAGGGGAAACTAAGATTCCATGCTACTTTGGCAGAGTTTTTAATACAGGTTTTTGGTGGCATGGTTTTTAGGGGGGTTTGTTTGCTTGTTGGGTTTTGTGTGTTTTGTTGTTGTTTGGGGGGTTTTTTTTGGTTTTTTGGGGGGTTTTTTTTGTGGTTTTGGTTAGTTGTTTGCTCTTTTTTGGGTTTTGTTTGTTTGGTTTTTTTAGTGTTACTTTTTTTCCTTTAATATCACAACACGGGAATAGATAAGGCTGGTGCTTGTCAAGTAGGGACCCAGATCACCTTTTTCTACAGATTCAGGATCTTCTGTTGACTTAATTGGGAAGGGATTAAGCTCTATGTATGTAAGCAATTACACCCTCTCCATACATTGCCCTTAATTCTTGCAGTGTAATTAGTGCTTTATATGATGCTTCACTTCTCCGTGGTGATTACAAGCAGGGAAACTGCCACAGCTGGATCTAATGTTTTCAGCAACCTGGTACCTTTCCAACAGCCTGTGAAATGGACGCAGCAAGAGTGAGACTCTTGCTGCTACTTTGTCAGTAACCAGGTCCTCCAGAGGCAGGGACATAATCCATTTTTATCCCTGGTGCTTAAAAAACCAAAACCAACCAAACAAAACACACACAAAAAACAGCCAAGCAAGCAAAAAAGAACCCTTTTAGCTGTGTAAATGTTGTTTGAGCGTCTATTTCTCTTATTTCATATTTGAAGCCAACATTGGCAATAGTTGGAAATTGCTACTGCGTATTGTACTTGGAATTACTTTGTGGTGCCCACACGGTGATCAAAATATTTAAAATAGTCTTTGGAAGTGGTAACAGCAGGACTGAAATTCATCCTATAGCAATAAATGGTTCTTGGCCTGGTAACTCTTGAGGGATACCCCACCTACACATGCTGCTTGACTCAAACTCCCTGGCTTTCCCTGGTTGTTAAGAACCTCCAGCTGCAATATGTTTCTTCTTTCTTTTGAAATTAAGCTAAGTGGCTTATTCAAAGTATCCACATCATGTGGCTAATGGGAATGTGTAGATAAGATGTTTGGGATCAGACAGTACGCATGTGCATGCGGTTTGCTCTATATTTCCTTCAGTGCGTCTTTAAATATTTTGATTGCTGTATAAAAGGTGTCTGGCATGTAAAAAAGAGTAGAAGCAGTAAATAATCATATAGCTGTTCCCTTTCACTTATTCATTATAAGCATTATGGTTAAAGAAGAGTGACTAAATGTGGAGTAAGCTAATAGGATGACAGTGAAGAAGACTGATAAGCATCAGTGGGTTAGAAAAGGAATATTTTTAGAGTGGCTGGTGTACAAAATAATGACACAGTGGGTAGCAATGGCAGTGGATAAAGGCTGTGCCTTTGTATGTCTGTCTTTTTCCTCAATATAAAAGAGAGACTGGTGTTCAGGTGTAGCTCATCATATTTAGTCTGAGAGTAGTACGATTTTTAGGTTGGCTTTTTTTTTTTTTTTGAATCATGTGAATGGGTAGTATGGTGATTTTTTTTTAATTATTATTATCTTTTTTTCCTGCAGTTGGTGTGTGTTACAAATCCAATGGCATTGTTCGGAGTGCTGGTCATCCAGCTGTGGGCCAGAGCATTGAGAGTGGTGTCTGTGGTTGTCATCTCCTCTGTGCAAAAGTGGAGTTACTCTGCAGGGGCTGGAAATCATATAGTCTTTATGCACTGATGTAACAGAACTTCGAACATCTGTTTCTTTGTCACCGGACTTTTGCTTTGGTGTTTAGAAGAACTAAACAGGTTAGGTGACAGTTGGCCCTGGTACAATCTAAAAAAGGCAAAAATTGAAAGGGAGGAAGAAAAGCAGGGTATAGGGAAAAGGATGGGAAGAGAGTGAAAGTGTTTTTGATAATTGTCAGGAAATATAGACGAGACGATCTTAGCCTGTGTCCAGACCTTAGCTTATTGAACTATTGTGCTTGTACAATCAAGAGTCTTGCGTAGGCACAATAGGGCAAGTTGGTGTACTGCTTCCTATCAAACTTGCTTAGAAACTTCCTATATAGAACTTGCTCAGCATAATTAACTAAATTTGCTGTAGTCTTAGGCCGCAAACTATGAACTAGCACCTGGATATGTCAAACTTTTTACCAAGTTAAGCAAAGGAAGGCCCCCAGAGTTGATTCAAGGCAGAAAATAAGGGAGCTACGATCATCAGCAGACACTAATGATCCCAATCCCTATCCCTAGGGATAAGAAAAGGAACCACAGGTCTAGAGACAAGAAATAGCAGAATGTGAGAACTTTGTGATGTTTTGGCTCTTGCCAAGGAGACCAAGGACTCTTTCAACATTCCAGCAGGTGTAAATAGCTGCTGACAGGACAGCACCTGGATTGATCTCCAGGCTTGTCAGTGAAACACAACCAACCACCCACAGAGATAACAAACAGCCTGCTTGACAAAAATGAAAGGATCCAATGAAGAACAGGAAGACCCCAGACCCTGATTTTACAATTGACCCAAATTGGCATGTGAGGAGTGGGAAATTTAGATTGTAAGGATATAATTACTGAGGGATTTATTTGTTTGGGGTCCCTCTCCAGGGCACCTGACTTGAGTTGCTCTATACCGCTATACCTTTCAAATAAATTACTTAAGAGGCATTTCTGGAATTCAGGCATGTGACTCTGCTTCAGGAAACCCAGGGTGAGGAAACTTCCTTAACAATAATGAAGCCGAAAATGATAAATGTCTCTGGTATAAACTAAGCTCATAACTCCAGTGGAGCAACTGTTATTCTGTCACATGAAATAAAGGAAGTCTCTATAGAAGTAAAGATAAAAAATATTATTTGCCTCTGGAAGTTCTGGCAGTATCTGTGGGAGGATTGCTGTTTTCTAATTTTATAAGCTGCAGAAGTTGTGTTAAATGCCAATGACAGATCAGATTAGAATTGTGTGCTTTAAGGTATTTTGAGTGGTGAAAGACTGTCCCAAAAATACAACTGAAAAACGAGTCATTAAATAATTCGGTGCCTTTTGTTGTTGCTGTTGTTAATACATCATCTGTGAGGTTTGACAACAAATACTTTTAATTAAGAAAGTGACAGATGTGAGTGCCAGTATCTCTTCTTTCTGATGCTTTTAATTTTAGGAAAACAGAAAACTGTGCATAAGGCAAACTTTGGGGCAGTTTTGTACAGGAGGGAATTGTGTGAAGAGCATGCATGAATTGATGGGGGTGCTAGCTCTCAGAGGGAACTATCAAGATGATGAAGAATCTATTTGAAGAGTTAACATTGCTAGCAAGTGAGTTACTGAACCCGTGCCCACTCTGCAGGCATCCGCTCTGATTAGCACCAAAGGGCCAACATTGATCTGTCGTTCGAAGCTTTGCAGCATAGCAATGAAAGTGGCTGCATGGACTGTGGATCTGCCTCTCATCTTGTGAAAAGGTTACTGCTCTCTGATTTCCTTTTAGAGTCCCAGCATTTCAAATTAAACAGCAATTTCTGACAAAGACAGGAGCTGGAACTGTGCTACGCTGTCCTTGGACTTGGTGGGCACTTAAGCTTTTTTTGGGTGAAACAAATAGGAATTACATGGGTATATCCCTCCTTGTTTCCTTATTCCCTCTTCTCTGCCCCACAGTGAAAGGAATAGGGAAGAGCATCCATGATCATGTTTACTGTAATGAGCCCGTCCTCTGGGGAGACTCTTGTGGCATCTTTTAATGTTAATCTAGTATTGATTTGTGATTTTAATTTGTATGCTCTAACTCTTGTTCATTTAGTGACCACATGCAGAGTTCTCATATTTCACGTGGTCCCCATAAAATTTTGTGTGTTTCATTAAATCTTAGCATTAAAGGAAATGCTTCCTGGCAGAGCAATATTCTGACAGCACGTTGCAAGTGTGCAGAAGGGTCCCAAGGTCACAAACTCCTTTCAGAGGTTAATTAAGTCTGAAAGAGAGGTATTCTGTTGCAATTAAATAGTAATGAATGAGAGGCCAGGAATATTTGGTGTATAATGCAGTACCACGAGGCAAAGCCAAAATCATCAGCAAATTTATTATTTTATTTCATATTCTATTAAAAAATACCCTTGGGTGTCAGTGTAATTTTTATTCTCCAACTTGCCTGTGACAGAAGGGGGATTAAGTGGTCAGTGCTGTCATGCATATATGTGATCATTATACACCTCGGGAGTTGGTTTTGAGAACTCTGAAAGCATTCCTGACATGCTGAAGAGGACTTTCATCAGGAGGGTGATGCCCTCCCCATTCTGCAGGATCTTGTTTTTAATCAGAGTGGAAAGTGCTTTATTTGCCACGTTCACACTGGAAAAGCTGTGGCAAGTTATGACTTCTTTCAGTAGCGCCGGCAGAAATACAATCATGTTCATGACCCTGTTTAAGAGCTCATCAAAATTTCCTTTTTAATTCTTGTGCTTCTGGGGTTTAATATTTCAGCATGTCATATGTATTAGGCAGGATTTTGGCACAGGGCCACAGACAAGTTGTCAATCCAAATGTAGAATTTTCTTTAATTTTTTTTCTTTAACCATCATTCTAAATCATTTGATTCAGACATTCATGCACTGGCTTAGTCCACTCTTTTATCTCTGAAGAGTGAATTATTTTAGTGACTGAACGTATTATGGGAATCTAGAGGACAAAAGTGTAGGTTACCAGTGGGCTGTAGTTTTAATTCCTTCTATATTTTAAAAGTAATTTTAACTGCTGCATTTGTAAACTCTTTTTCCCACCTTGTGAAACAAAAGGATGGAGAAGACTCTACCTACTCTTTCTTGGGCTAGACAAAGCACAGGAATGAATCTACGAACGTGCGTTTTGTAGAATTCTGCAAAAGTTGCAAATCCTTCCACTTGACATCAGCCCTTCCATGTTCTGACATCAGCAGGAGTACAACTGAAAAGAGATCACTCTTTGATTGCACAGCCTGCACCCTGGAAAAGCCGCATCGGCTCATTGATGCTGCAGCTGGCCCTTCTTGAGTCTTGGACCCAGCGGTGTTCCCAGGGCTCTGGTAGGGGGAATTTATCTCACGACCTCCCTCTCTGTCATGGACCTAGGTAAGGGAGGTGATGTTTTAGAAAGTTATGGAGCCACATTGTCAAAACCACCGGTGATGGGATCCCAAAAACTGCTGCAGTGTGAAGTGTACCAGCCATTGCTACTTAGAGAGAGTAGGTGTGTCTCACCTAGAGCACATGGAGCTGAGTTAGAAGGTGGGAGTGATCCAACATCTTTGCGCCTTTTGCATCAGCATGTAAGTACCAATTCCCGTTTGTTACTAGCTGGCTGGCTGTTACAGGCTTGTTTTGCATCTGAGCTTAACCAGGCATTTAACCGCCTAGGATTTAGGTGATGGTTTTGCTTAAAATGAGGTAGAGTTCTCTGTTAAACTTCAGGACAACTTACCATTTCTCTCTATGGACAATTACAAAAGTAACTTCAGTGAGAGTTTCTCTGTTGTGCCAGTAAAACATGGGTCTCTTACCTCATTATTGGGCAGCTGAGTTTACACATTTTTCAAAAACTTACCAACTTGTGAATTAATCGCCTTCTGGTATTAAAACATGTGGAAAAAATTATCTAGTAGTGAATTTTTTACTAGAGGTATGGGCCACACTGTCATCCAGAGCCTTACTCTTCTATTAAATGACATCTCTAATGACAGTTACATTATATCGTGTCACCTGTAGTGATCTTCGGGCTACTCTTAGGGGATCTTGGTACACACTAATTCAGAGTGTCTGATTTTTAACTCATTAGTGTCCAGTTATTTCCAAAGCAGGTATATTTAATGCTGCACCTGCTCAGAATTCTCCTTTCCTTTCATATAGCATAAATGGCTGCAGACGGCAGCAGGGATATCAAACCTCCTAATGTCTTCCCTGAGGAACAGCTACTACCATTATATATAAGGGGAATAGCTTTTAATAAGAGCTCATGACTGCATTTCTATTATTTATAGGAAAATCTGTGAATTAAGATCTGTTTCTGGTTCTATAAGAAAAGTTAATTGCTGTGTTGAAATTTAATAAAAGATTAAATGAAAGTGGTAGAGATAATAAATAGAATTTAAGGTAGCAGTTAAGACTTTTATAAATATTTTTTTAATCACAATAAATTGTGAAGCTGATATGGAGGTTATTGTTAAAAAATTCTTATAATAAGCAGGATATCAACAGCATCAGAGTTTACAAAAAAATGGTTTTTTCAGCTGCTCTATTTGATAGAAAATTACTTGTACAGAGTCCAAGATGGAGGCTCTTTGGACTATGCACTACTTACCCAGAATGAGGTATTATCCGTCTAAGAGTGTTTTTAATATTGACAAGAAGGGGGAAAGGAGAAGGGGAGTGAGAACAGAGAACTCTATAATATCATATGTACATTTCTAGTGCTCAGTTGTGCGTAGAGTTTTCTCTCTGACTGCCGTTTGTGAATGAGCACTAAATCAGTACATTTACCTGCCTGGAGTTGATACTGCCAGGGAAGTAGTTATGTAAATGCTATCACTCTGCTTTAAATACTATATTGGGAAGTGTCACTAAACTAAATGCCGTAGCTACAAACTGAAGGGCTGGCTCAGGTTCTCTTCAAACCTTTCCTCCATAGTACAGTTTCCTTGCTTTTGATGAAACATTAATGACAACAGCCGGCTCTACACTTTCTAAGGAACAGACAGGAAGGATTTGGTAGATAGGTCCCAGCCACAGTCTGGGCATTAAATAAAAGTGTTAATAGCAGTAGCAGCACATAACTGCTTGCTTTACTGAAAACACACCATAGTACCCGAGTCTGACTAATGGATTGGGAGAGGTGGACACACACACACACTTTTTTTTTCTTGAATACAGTTTAAAATGTTCTATCTGAAGCTGGTATTATCCAGGAAAGAAGCACAGCAACCACTGATATTGTAACTGCCAGTCTCTGAGCTATTTTAAAGCTAGCTCAGATTTATACACACTTCAGTCAACCATGTTCTCCTTGTAGCCCCAGAGACCCTTTGCAAGTGCCCTTTTGATTCCTCTTGGTCATGCTTACACTTTTTTTGTTTGGTTGATTATTTCTTTTAGCAAAGATTATTTGGAAAATGGCTCAGTTTTAAATATAGTACGATATAAAAAATTAATTATCACAGAATCACATAATGTTAGGGATTGGAAGGGACCTCAAAAGATCGTCCAGTCCAATCCCTCTACCAGAGCAGGAACACCCAGATGAGGTTACACGGGAAGGTGTCCAGGTGGGTTTTGAATGTCTCCAGAGAAGGAGACTCCACAGCCCCCCTGGGCAGCCTGTTCTGGTGTTCTGTCACCCTCACTGAGAAGAAGTTTCTTCTCATATTTAAGTGGAACCTCTTGTGTTCCAGTTTGAACCCATTGCCCCTTGTCCTATCATTGGTTGTCACCGAGAAGAGCCTGGCTTCATCCTCATGACACTCACCCTACATATGTAGGGTGTAAACATTAATAAGGTCATTAATAAGGTGTAATTTTATATCACCTTCTGATCTGCAAAGCCTGAATTTGCTTCTGGACACGATTTTGTGTGGAACTCCATGTGGGTTCTGACTCAGCAGCTGTGCTGCAGGCAGTGGTGCTGGTTTCAGATGGATATGATGGAGAGCTTCCCTCTCCCCAGGGAGGATTGCTGCTTGTCTTGTGTGCTGAGCAAGTCTGTACTTGTGCGGGTTTGAAGGATTTGGATCTAGTGGGAATTTTAGCATGTGGGTGCAGATTCTTGGTGCTTGTTAGTGATTTCCATAATTAAGACCTTGCAGTGGCAGTTGTTTTCTAATGCCACCTGAAGGAAGTGTTATTTGTAGACCTTGACCTCTTGCAGAAATTTGTTGCCTTTGATATGTTTGCTGTTAGTTCTTTCTCAATAGTTAGGACTGCTGAGTCTGTACCAGAGGTAAAAACCAGGGCAGACTCCCATGAATGTTATGGTAGCTGTTTTATGTTGTGCTTAGGATCACATTTTTTTGGTAACATTAGTTTTAATAAGTTGTGGCTGAAATATTGGTAGGTCTACACAGGTATGAGAGATGTCTGGGAAGAGACGGCCTGCTTCCTGGTTTTAATATTTAACAGCTGCGGGCTAAATTATGAAATAATTAATATAAACTAGATGTCAGTTTCTGAATGTTATCTTGGCTTGATTAGCTGCTGGTAAGTTACTTCAGCATTAGACAGTAGCTGAATATGGGAAAAGATTATACTTTCTGAGTGTCTGTCTGACAGCTGGTGCTTTCAGGGGCTGAAGTAAGCTCTGAGAAATGAGAAGGATTTGTCACAATGCTTTGGCCAGAAACAAATTCAGGTTTTTTCCTACTAAAGAGCAATTCCCACCCTTACACTGTATACCATGGCTGTGTGATTGCTCTCCCCTTTTCAGATAGGCCATCCGTGGAAGTGCTGGGAGCTCCCCTGTGGTGGTTGTGACTTCTAAAACACCATTTTCTCCAGGATGGGCTGGAAGCTGCGCTGGCTTCCAGGAGGAGGAATTTGACTACAACAAAGCAAAAGAAAGATGTTAACAACAAGATCAGCATGTTTTCCTTCACTCAGGAGTGACAGTCTTTGAGAAAGCAGACAGCCTGTGTAGTGGTCAGTGTGGTGCTACCACAGGTCTTATCACATGTTTTTAGATTTCATTATGTGTATGTTTATTCTCTTAAGGAACATCAGAAAGAAGCAAAGGTTTAGGTGTAGCACATCACTGTCAACCAGACGTAATTTGTCCACCCATTGTCTATTAAGGTGCAGAGCACGGGTATGAACTTACCTGTTTATTTTAACAGTTTAAACATACTACAGGAAAAGAAAAACCACACACACAGAGCAAGAAATAGCTCATTTTTCCTTAGATGAACGTGTTCCATCAATCACTTGGTCTTTATTCCTTAAAACACATGAAACAAATAAAACTTGATAGGAAAACTATTTCAAACAAGTGTATCAGATTGTGACCAGAATGTTTATTTATACAGGAGAATTGCAGCTTTATTGTATTTTTTAATTTCATTCATTTGTCATGTAACTATAAAATAAGTTATTATTTTTTAGTTAAAGGTTTATCAAGGGCATTTCAGTTGGAGCTATACTCACCAAAATGGTAGTCAGAAATACTTCTAATCTTACTTGAGAGAGAACTGCTTTTGTGTATTCATAACTGTATGCCTACTGACTTTGATAACTAAAATATCTGTACCTGTACTTTAATTCTTTAGAAGTGATGATACCATCAGGAGAGTAAGACAAGTGCTAAAGTTGAGTAGGATGTCTCTGCCGCTGCAGAAGCCTTACACAGCTGTCGTGCACCAGCCCACTGGTATATTAAACATTTTTGCCCCAGTTCCTTTAATAGCTCTTGAGGCCAACGTTTCACCTTTGCAATTAGTACTACCCTTAAAAGAATTTCTATAAACTTCGCACTATGTTGTTGTCTAAAACACGAGTTTGAGAAAATGAAATAGGGTTGTACATTGTACAGATACATTGTGTAGAAATGGGAGAATACTGGATTTAATTTGATGAAAGTGAGGTTGCTTTTGGGGAAAGGTTACAAAGCATCAGATACAGCCCAACTCTCATTTTGTATGCGCATTTATCTTCTACTATCTCTCTAATTAATGCTGCTGTGCTGGGCAAGATGTTCAGGTATCTTTTGAAATGCTAATGCTCTGGTGGAATATCCTGGTTCTCTGGCAGCTCTGGAGAAGCTGCAGCAGAGGTCAGCAGCAAAAGGTTTTATAAACTTCTGCCTCTTAGTGACTTACCAAATTTCAGCCATAGAGAGACAACAGACTTCAAACAGCTGTCTGCTGCTGTGTGTGTTTTCTCCATTCCTTGCCGTGTGGGCTCACAGTCCCTAAAAACGTTAAGTGTTATGTTTTGTTCCTCTGTGTAGCACATGCATTTTCAGGATCCTCAGTGCATTGTTTCTCTGAAAAATGTTATGTACCTTATCAGCACAAGGGCTCAAAACCTGAAGAAATTTTACTAATTTACTAATTTAACTAATAGATTTAAGGAACTCAAGCAGATCTTCACAAAAGGAAAAAAAAGGTCAGAATTTTGCTCAGTAACTGCTTTACAGGCAATTAGAGCCCAGAACAAAAGTCATTTTCATGAACCATACAGGAGTCAACTTTGCCTTTCAGTAGCTGTGTTGTCATCAGATGTTCTGGTTTCCTTCTTAAGACTTTGTGTCTTCTGAGTAGGTGTTTTTAATAGATTTTTGTGTGGCAATTCACTTTTCATGTCTGGTCTTAAGTGTCGAGATGTCTCTTTTCTAGCCATGGAACAGAAAATGAATCTCTAAAATGCTGTGTACATGGAAATAGGTGAAGAAAACGCAGGCCCAAACAGGAGAGACATAATCAAAACTTGATAAAAACCTGTAGATTTCTTCTTGCCTGCTTGGAACAGGCTGTTCAGTAAAGGGATAGATCTCTTGTCATTGCACTGGTGAGTCATTGTATAGAAAGGGCTCTAAAGGATTTCTGCAGCACGCTACTTACTGCGGTTTCAAGCCCTGAAGAAGCAAAGGGCTTTTTCAAATTCAGCCTCTCCTTGCAGAGGTCTTCTTCCCTGTTTTTGGAAGTAAGTAAATGCTAAACACAGGGCAGGTACTTCAGGTACTCAGGCGAGGGTAAGTAAATTATGGAAGCAAAGAAATCCTGTTGAATGTCTTTCACATGCAACCACTTACCGTTTGATTGTGCTTGACTTCTAAGTACTTTTACTGGCATGAAAGTTCACAGAAAGGACATGTAGAGTTAAAATACTAGTCATCAAAACTGACTTCTAAAATTGTATAATGAGTTTTCAAGCCACACTGTGGGGTTGTTAGTAACTGTCTAATTAGGAGGAAAAAATATAGTCTGTATGTTTATAGCTCTTCTGGGAAAGAAGAGAAATTGTTTATCTTGGTTTGGACGTTTGTTCTCACCTTGGAGCAGCAAAATTGAACTTTGTTGGCACTCCGTGAAGAAGCCCTGAGCCAGCTCTGGCTTCTGGTGCTGCCTTTTTGAGACCAGTATCATGCATTTTGTGACTGCTTCAATCTAAGTTTACCAGGTTTTAGATCGCATCCCTTTGATTACTCACATGCGGCCTAAAATGTTAATAATGAACTGTTTACCTTTCTCTAATGTAATGGCTGGTTTTGCTCAATTTTTATGGCAAATTCTGCCATCTTTTGCTTTGACATGAAAAGAGGGAAAACAGTTTTAGGTATCTTGTCAGCCTCTTTCTTGTTAGTTATTCAGGTACCCTCACCTGTAGAAGGAACTCCTGGTTGCTTTGCTCATGTTCTCTGCCCTTTTCTTTGGACTCGTGCCCTAGAAGACTAGAGATTGGCACTTCTGGATGAGCAGTTATGCTTCCTCAGCTCTTGTCCTCTGTGTGGTGGGTAATTACCTGAACACAAGAGGGTGTTCAGCATCGTGGAAAACAAGTGAGCAGTTCTTAAATCTTGGAGCATCATTTTATTTTGTGCTGTATTGATTGTAGCTGGAGAACAGTTTCAAATACTGGCAATTAAAAAGAAAAATGCAACAGTTGTAGCTATCATTAATGCTTTTCTTTGTCACTGAGGGATAAGGTTTGGAGGCAGGGCGTTAACTGCATGATTTTTGTTAATGATAATGGGAGCAAGTTGGCTGTCCGCTGCAGATGATGTCCCCCTGATGTGTGCTTTGCATAGCAGTTTGAGCAGAGGGTAATATGTTCTACAATTTATTTCAGATATTTTTTTATTATTTGCAAGGTGACACAGCATACCAGGCAAGCATAAATGAATGCATTATGGCCCTCATATCTTCACTTTTATATTTTTCTTTAAATCTTAGCATTTGGAAATAAAAGAAGGGGAACAAGGGGAAAAGAGGATGTTCTCCAAGGTTGCCAAATATTACCAAGTATTTTTAACTGTAGAGCTTCCTGACTGTAATCCACAGGTTTGGTAGCAGTCAATGGAAAGAATTCTGGCAGGGTCACATGAAACTGTGATCTGTTTATGGCCTGATGTATGCATATACTTGCTTTCTTTGTTAAGCTGGGCTCTGAAGTACTGTTACTCTGTCCCACCTCCCTCTCCCCCCACCTCTTTTTTAAAAAAATCTTGTTAAATCTCATCTGGATTTACTGTAATGTACAAAAGGCTGTTTGGGAATTATACCCTTTGTAAGCAATTGCATAATGAACATTAGGGTTTGTTAAGGTCTTGGAAGAAGGAATGGGTGACTGGATTTGATTTTGTTTTGTTTTTTTTCCTTCTGAATCCTTACAGTAACTAGCACAACATTGTTGTCAGTGCTACGCTAATACAAATATTAAATAGTGATATGGGAGACTTTGGGTTGAAATAACAGTGGTGTGAACTGTGGAGTCAGAAAAAGTAAGCTAGCTGACTTCAGGAGAGTTTTGATTGGGAAGTAGAGGATGGAAGAGGCAAGGACTGTGCTTTAGCTGTTTTTTAAAAACCTGATGAAAGCCGTAAGTAATGGAATCCTTAGTGTGATCTGTTCAAGATGAACCAGAACAAAATGCATTTTTGTGGTCACTCCAGAATTTTTAAACTGTGTTGGTGTTTACTGTTTGGCTTCTGAGCTTCAAGTGTGAGCGTTACTTGTGGTGACCTTGCATGTGATACCAGGAAGGTAGGCACAGATTGAATAGACAAAAACTCTGAATCTATCTCACAAACTGACATTTCTTCTCTCCTTAGGAACTCGCCTCTGTACAGCTAGATGGGGCATCTAAATATGCTGCTTTGAGACAAAATATAAATGGCATCTACTTGTGCTGTACCTGTCTCTGGAAGTTAAAAAGACACTTTGATCTTCCCAGCACTTAACGGTATACTTTTGACAGATTAAACAGACTTAATGCCTCTACGATGCGAACAGCTTTGCTCACCTTTCTAGTCAAGACCAACAGTCAGAAGGGCAACCTCTAAGTGCATCTTAACAGGTAGCAAATGTAGATTTGGAGGCAATAATATTTGTTTTTTGGGTTTTTTTGCGTTTTTTTTTGTTAAACTGTGATTTTAATTTTCATCCTGAAGTAATGCTAGGGTGCCTTATCTTCTGTATATCCAACTACTAGATGCTTAGGAGAGTCAAATCTGACTTTAGTGACATTACTTCATGTTAAGTCTTCAGCCTTTTGTCTTCATCATATTTTTTCTGTTGGAAAATAGCTGATGTGTGTCTGTTATTCCAGGGTAAAAGGTACAAAGTTTGAAATTTATTTTTAATAGTGAAAAAAAAAAAGCCTGGGGAACCCACTCTGTGCCTTCAAATGATACAGCTGGGGCATGTACAGCTTGTCTGCTTGGGATTGTTTTCTGTGCTGTAACTCAAGGAAGCAAGGAGTAATGCAGATACTGCCTTTAAATGTTCATGTCTCTGATGTTAGCATTTGTTTAAAAAAGGTTAATTGCAGACAATTATGTGCTAAAGGAGCTATATCACAAAAAAGTCAATAGGACTAGGAAACTGTAACTTTGAATTAATGATAGAACTGAATGGTTATGCCAGAGCAATTTATTTAAGGAGGCATGTTATGGAAGTTTCTTTGCCCTAGGTATCCTGAAGCAGGGTCTCAGGCATGAATTTCAGAAATTCCCCTTGAATAAATAATTTATTTGTAAGGTGCAAAGTAGAGAGCAACTCAGACTTTGTGCCTCGGGAAAAGGGACTCTGAGCAAGGAAAACTGGGCAATTATACCCTTAAAAGATTCCCACCCCTTGCACATCAGTTCAGACCAACTGTAAAATTAAGATCTGAGGTCTCCCTGTTCTTCCTTGGATGAATTTTTGCTAGGTGGGCTGTTTCTTATCTCTGCAGGTGTCAATCAAGGTGCTGTCCATTAGCTGCTATTTTGCACCTGCACCTTGGAAGAAAAATAGCCAAAACATTAATAAGTTCTCATGTTCTACTGTTTCTCATCTTCTTTAGACATGCCATTTTGTTTCTTTGCTTTATCTCTAGGGATGCAGCTCCTGCTGAGGGTCCAAAGCTCCCTTATCTTCTAGTTTGAACCAATTCTGGGGAACTTCTTTCCTTAACTGGGCAGAGAGTTCACGAGTTCACAACTTGTGTCCTAAGCAAATGTTGTGAATTATGCTAAGTAAGTTCCATATAAACAGTTTTTATAAAGTTCTCTAAGAAGCAGTATATCAAATAGTTCAATAAGCTACGTCAGTCTATATTTCCTAACAAGGCAGCACAGGTTTTTATCATAAAGGGCTGAAGTGTGATGTGTTGGTTTGATCTTTTTTTTCTTTCTCATAACTGTATAAAAAGGCATATCTACCACTCCACACTAAATTCTTAAAGTGAGTGAATAAAGAACCAGGTATTTTTGTTTCAAATTTAATGTGATGTTCATTGGTACTGAATATTCAAAAATAAAACTGCTTTTTGGATTGACCTGTGTTCATTATATGGGTTTCTTGAAGGCAAAAGGCACAATTGTGCTTTAGCATGTGAACCTCAGAGTTTAAATAGCTTCTATTTATTTTGTAATCTGTGTCTATGGTAAGAGTCAATTACTGTTTTATGGTACTGGTGACTATAATTTCATCAGTGTATCTTGAAACTGTGGCAAACTTGCTGGAATCTTTTTTCCTGCTCTCCAACCCAGCATCCTGGGAGTTTGTAAAACTGTTCAGTCAACATTCAGCTTTTATCCAATTTGTATAAATTCCCTAGCTGGGATCCATCTCAAAGCTTCAGAGAAACCATGTTTTTTTTCTTGATAAGCTATCTAAACCTTTAAAGGTTTCATATTGAAACTCTGTGATTATTTTTTTTTTAAGTTATATCCATGAAACATAAGCAGTCTGCTATGGAAGAGGAGCCTTCAAGTCCGTATCTGAAAGCAATTCTGTCCCTCCTGACTCCACACACATATGGATACCATATGGCTCTAAAATACCCTGAGGAGAACAAAAAAACCCAAAACAGCAACAACAAAAAAAAGCAACAACCCAAACCAAACAAAAAATCCCTCAAACCCCCCAAAAAGCAAAGAGAATGAGAAGAGAAAGGAAAAACTCCGATTGGCCCAAAGCCTCTGAGATTTTTTTGGTTGCTCAGTGCCTGGTGTTATGGTGTTTGACGGCTCTAGAACAGGCTTGGTAGACTAGGCAGCTCTCACATTAATTTTATACTTTTTAGTACCATTAGGATTATGGAGTTGGTTCACTCCTTATAATCATCAGTGTAAAGCAGCAGAGAATCGTAGCAGCTGAGCTGGTCGTGACCTTATATGCATAGTGATAATTAATAGCTAATGAGACTGGTAAAACATGGTTCTGAATTGCAGAAGACTGGATCATCTGGACTGTTTAGAAGTTAAAATTTTAAATTACACTTTGAAAAGGAATTAAAGACATCTTTTGCTATCATGGGCAAAAAGATAACCTCCTTCACTAAAGGATATGTGCCATATATGTCACTGAAATATATGCCATCTTCAATAAAGTTAAGCTACATAATAAGAATTATTAATGAATTTGAAGGCAGAGGGCAGGAAAGCATGGGTTAGACTAATATAATACCTGATTCAATCCATACTTTAAGCAAGGGCTGCTGTTTTAAATTTTATGGAGGGGCCTTTCTTGTTACTTTTTTTCTGACATAATTTCTTCTACTCACATAGTAGTAAGCTTGATATGTAATCAAGCTGTTCTGCTGGACAGAGCCTGTTCTCCTGGGCTAGTGTGTAGTCAGGAGTAAATACAAAACTATACCAAAGGAAACAAGTGAAAAATCTATTATTACATTCTTAATTTACTTTAATTTGGGTGGGTTTTTTTTTTCATATGTATCTCTCTCAACTATTTCCCCTTTTTCTATATCAACTAGTGCTAATCTTCTCTGAGGTTAGTCAGCCTAGGACAACTCTTCTTTGCTTATGTTGATTGGAGAAGAGCTTTGGCTCAGTTCTGTTCACCTGAACCAGGCCATTCATTCCACAGAACTCAAAGGGACCAAGTCAAATGCAGATTTTAACTCTTGACTGAACATTGGTTTGGTTTTGTTGGTTTGCATAGTCATTGAGTACAAAGAGCAGCTGTCTTCTGAAAATATAACATTTTACGATGTTTGTGAGGCAGACAGTGCAAGTTGAGGTTTACTCATGAGGGATATTTTTTTAATTCATCAGGAGTGATTTTCTGAATTTTCCTTGTTTCTCATGTTTTAAAAAGGGAAGGAGAAGAGAAGAAGAAAAAATTCTCTTCGTGTTCATTATTGTGAGGCTTTGAATTTTGAAAATTTGAAGTTCCCAGCTACAATTCCGTATCCTCTGTTAGTCATTTCTGGCTTTGTGGTGGCTACAAGTGAACTATTTAGAGAGGATGTTTTGAAAATGAACGTAGTGCTTCCAGGCAGATGAGACTTGTTCAGGCAGTGGAGCCAGAAGCCTTGGCAGAGCGCGTGGGAGGTGCAACTGAGATTCTTGTTTCTGTTGCTTGTAAAAATTCAGACAGAACTTCAGCTAGCTTTTGTCATGGAAATGGTTTTACTGAGAAGATACCTTTTTGGCTAGTTCTGCCCCCAGTTATGCTTCTTGCCGCACTTGGGAGAAATGGTTGATTATTTAAAAGCACTGCAGTTACTGTAGAGAAAAAAACAATTACAAAGGCATTTTGGATTTATGTGCGGTATTTCAGTAAGATAAACAACCTTAAGACGTTAGCTTTTTCATCAGAGTGGATGTGTGTGTCACACCACGTTGACTTTCAGTGACAACTGGCTGTTGTTCTTCCTGCCAAACCTGCTGGGACCCCTCCAGGGCTTGCAGCCGGGGGCACTGCTGTAACGCCTAGAGTGAGTTTACTTTAAATGGCTTCGTTTCAATCAGGAAGATGTGAAGGGAATATAACAAATTGAAAGAGAATACCCGTAGTTTTTATAGGCTTGTTGCATTCAGTAAATACTGAATTGGAAAACTTGTGGAAAGGTAAAAAGGCAACAATTTAAAATTTAGATTTTGAAAATGTGGGATTTTTTGTACCGTCAATCTCACAGTGAAGGAGCAAATCTAATTTTCTGTTTAGTTTTTGCTGGTTTTGAACTATATTGATTTGAGCATATAAAACAGACTGCTGACGTATTTGTGTTTCTTCTAGTTATTTCTGTGTCCTCAATAAAACCTGATGCAGAAGGGACTGCCTTTTCCTGCGCCACAAGTGTGGGAGCATCAATTTTGGACAGATTTTTAGAACATATTCTTTTATAAAAGCCTTAGTGATAACAGAGAGCAGTGAATTTTAAATGCATCTCTTTTGAAATTTTTGAACAGAACCAGAACGTAAGATTTTTATAAGTTTTACTGATGTGGGGAGTGTGTAGACCCTGCAGCATTCTTCTAAAATCATGTGGAAGAAAAATATATCCCAATATGCTTTGCCTAATTTTTTGTAATTCACCTTGAGCTGTAAACTAATTTGCTGATTAACTCTCGTAGCCTTGGTGAAGTATGGTAACCTTAGAGAAGAGGAACTGTGTTATTTAATTTGTTAGAAAACACTAAAAATGCAGCTTTAATTTTGAAACTCAGTTCAGCTTTATCTGTTGAAACAGTGACAACACTTTCCCTTGTCGTCTTAGCTGCCACTTGAAACTCCACGAATTATGCAAGGTGGCAATTTGTATTTCTGTGTGCTTGGATTTGTTGTTGGTTTTGGTTTTTTTTGTTGTTTCAAAATTGTTCTTAAGCTGTTCTTTCTGCAGCACAGTTGAAGTTTCATCACAAATTGTATAAGAATTTATACAGTGAATATTTTGAAGAATTCTGGAATTAAAAACAACAAGAAGCAAGTTGAGATAAATATCACAACATTACAATTTCTAAGTGCTTTGCAGCAGTATTACTGTACCAATGACACCTGGAATGTGAAATCAAGTTCATACACATTTTGTATATCTAAGATATGACTTGAAAATCTCTGAGCACTTGGCTTCCATATTTTGGAGGGAGTATTTTCAATAGTCAAGGGGAAGAGAAGAAATGGCATGACATCAGTAACAAGTCAAATACAAATCTTTGGAACGTTTATGGCATACCAGCTCTCCAAGAAGCATCGTAACCTTTTGACAAACGATACCCTCTGAGGCTTGATGTGCAGCACTCAAATATGTTTTTTTTCAAATACTTTGCTGACTGAATGATGGATTTGAAAGATATTTGAGAGCTGTCATTCCAGAATAATGCAGATACAAGTCCTGCCTGACTGACCCTGGGAGATGTCTAAGCATCTAAGTGATGTGTAGCTTCCTTAACAAAGAAGGGACACAGGATTTACTAGTTTTATGGTTCATCTGTTACCTTATTTGGTATTACCTCATATCAACTCTTGTTTTAATGTGCTTTTAACTAACTCCTATTCCCTTGGGAGATTAATGCTCGTACCCCTTAGCGCTCTTCAGAAAATAAATATTAAATGTAGTAAGATGGATTAATTTTTCATTTCACTGCTCATTGCTTTCCTTTCAGCTTCTTGCCTGATTACATCAGTGGTGATTTTGATTCCATTCAGCCTGAAGTCAAGGAGTACTACAAGGTCAAGGTAAATTAAATCTCTTTGATGAGTTTGTGTGTTAGAGCATTGTAGGATCCAACCCATTAGTGGCCCTATTGGTCATTAAGTGATTCTGGCTGCATTGGTTTCTTTAAGGCCTCAGTTGTGAAGCACCTTAGAAGCTTAGATGTTTTGCTCTGCCTGGCACCGTGCTGATGTTTAAAGTAAACACAGGAGATGTGGTACTACTTGAGTCCTGCCTGCGGTGCAGTTTCATAGCACCAGCTCAAGAAATAGTTTGTATGTTACTGGGATTACAGCAACTAGAAACTAGGATGAAACTTCCTGAGAAATCTGTGACTTCTTTTTGCTCAATGAAATACAGAGCAATAAAGATTAACCTCCTGTGATTCCAACGTGGATGGCACTTTCAGACTTTCTAGAGTCAGTTTCTCTGTGTGATTTTTGCATGATACAACTTTACCATTTTTACTGGGAAGCTGCAGATGGAGACATCTGTCGCTTTTGTCACCCACTGAAGCACTGAATTGTGCTCTGACTACTTCTGGTTCACTAGTGGAGTGTTCTCCTTAATGGGCTTTTGGATAAATTCCTGTGTATGTTAATTTATTCCCGGTGTAGCCACTGCATTTCCAGTGAACAGCATAAATGTAAACTCACATTTCTTAGATCTTAGGGCTCAAAGTTCTGCCTTTAGCTGACTATTTGGTATTTAAGGCTTCACCTGCCTGCCTGTGTCAGCTTTTTGTGCTGAGTGAAGTGCTTTACCCCCACATCTTGGACAGCAGATTTCTGCAAATTCAGAGTTTGCCTCAGTGCGCCAGATTGCCTTTTGCAGCAGTCTGTACTTGCAAAAGCAGTGTGTGTTTGGTCCTTGTGAGCTAGAGGACTTAGAGCTCTGTGATATGTCTGCTGCTAATTCAATGTGTGAGGCTGACATTGCCTAAAATCTTCCCTGATGGACTTGGGATCAAATGGTTAGAACAAAAGGTTTCATAATGTGAGGGGAGTTTTGGAGGGGTGTGTAGCACTGGGCTTTAGTCCCTCTCTGAGCATGGTGTGGGTTTTTTTTCCGTGTTCTGCCTTCGTGTTTAGAAGGGAGAAACGTGTGATAGCTGTCCATCTTGAGAGAACAGCTCAAGAAAAATGCTCAAGAATCTTTAGGTTACATCTTGGGAAGTGAAAATAAAATCAAATGCATTGGATTAATGCTGTTCCGTACAGACTGGAAATTAGTGATCTGTCAGCAAATGGGATATTGCAAAACACACTGCTCTATTTGGCAGGAACATTGGTGTTAACACTTACATAAGCTCCATGTTGGTAGGTAGGTGAGTCCTACCAAAGATTGCAGGTTAAGGATTGTTGAACAGGGAGAGCGGAGATGGAAGGTGTAGGAGGGGGAAGAATACAGTAGGATCTGGAAAGGGGTAAGTTGAGCTAAACTGATTCTACACTTTTTCATGAGGATTACTTTTCTGGCCATGGCATCCCTTTTGTCAGCTCTCCTGTAGCTGACTGTTGATGTGCAGTTTACATCTTCTCTATGAGCTTGTAGTGAACCATTCTGCTTCATACGGAGTTGATATACCCATGCAAGTGCTGGGTTGATAGGCTGTAAAAGAAGCAATATTTCATCAGAATTGTGAAGGTGTAATGAAGAACATAATCTAGCCTACAGAATCCTTGTCTGGATCCTTATACATGACTGAGGAAAACACAGTTTGACTTAAGAATTTTAAGTTTGGGTGTACATCGTAGGAAAAATAATTTTTTTCATTTTTAAATTAAACTTCCATAGTCAAAAAATTAGAATGGTAAATATGGGTGGGTATCTAAGGAGTTCTTGAGCAAAAAATAAAATAAAACATATAATTTGGAGAAAGGTGTATGCTGCTTTTCTGGTAAAGTATCTTGTCTGGTAAAGAACCCTCCGTAGTCCAGGCAATTTCCAGAGTCACTGTCATTTGGAAATGTTTTATGTGTTGATGACCCAGAATAGGCTAGGGCTACTCAAAACAGGCTGTGAGGGAATCACAGAACGTTAGGGATTGGAAGGGACCTCAAAAGATCATCTAGTCCAATCCGCCTGCCAGAGCAGGAACACCCAGATGAGGTTACACAGGAAGGTGTCCAGGCAGGTTTTGAATGTCTCCAGAGAAGGAGACTCCACAACCTCCCTGGGCAGCCTGTTCCTGTGCTCTGTTGCCCTCACTGTGAAGAACTTTCTTCTCATATTTAAGTGGAACTTCCTCTGTTGCAGTTTGCACCCATTACCCCTTGTCCTCTCATTGTTTGTCACTGAGAAGAGCCTGGCTCCATCCTCATAACACTCATCCTTTATATATTCATAAACATTAATGAGGGAGCTTCAGGTGAGTAGATGGATGTGGCGCCATTGCCTTCAGGGAAGGACAGCATCATGTTGTGAGTCAGGGTTGCTTCCCATGCTGTCCTTCCTCCCTCACCAAAGCGCTTCCTCACCCGCATGCGGACAGCAGCCAGCGATGGTGTAAGCCATTATCATTAGATAATGTTACTCTATTGTTTCAAGCATTCTATTTTACCAACGGTTGAAGATTTAGGAGTGGGAAAATGAAGGCATTGTTGTAGCAAAGCTTGCACTGTGTTGTTGACATTTTCAGTGAGCAAATGGATGAGAATCCACAGAAATCCTGCCTTTTAAGTAACCGATCAGTATTTCCCTGCACAAAATAAAGCCCTTTTGCATGCTAGCTTTTAAATTCCTTGTCAATTACTTTGACAATAGCATGTTCCTTCAGCCTTCCCGTCTTCCTTCCTAATGGTCACCCTTGCTCGAATGAAAAGCCTGAGCCATTCTCACACAGAATTACATGAAAACACATGCATTCATCATGTGATATTGCTCTGGTTACTACCAAGAATGTCGTTAGTTAACTGGGCTTCTCTGAAGTTGAGCATGTTACCTTCAGACAATAAAATATTTATTTTTCCTTTGAAATGCATGTCTACGTAAGCATTAGGGCTTCAGCAACAAACAACAAGAATATTCTGTCAGTATTCTTGATGTTTCTGTTCCCGTTTACTGCCAAGGCGACTTTCCCATTTCACCAAGCAGTGGACTGTCCTGCCTCAGTTTTCCCCGTCACATGAACCTGTCTTAAGCTGCTGCCAGACCAGGCTTGGTAATGACTTACACTGTAGCTATAGCTTTCGCTTCTTCCGAATTCAGACTTTCTATGTAGAATATTTTATACTGTAGTGTAGATTTTCATGTCTTGGTGCCCCTTGCTTTTTTCCAGATATATATCTAATGCAACTTACGAATGTTAGATAAAGGAAAGATGACACTTTTTGAAGGCACTGACTTGTGTTAACTTTAGAGCTCTGCTTTCTGGCTGTGACATTGCTGTGACCTGCAAGGAACTGGGTGTGGGGGGGGCTGTCTATTCTTTTGTACATGTATAACCAAGTAATTCATCATGGCCAGCAGAAAGGAGAAGCTATCATATGCCTTCAGTGAATATGAAGGAAAGAGAAGCCCGTGGCAAGTGCTAAGAGGTATTAACGCTCTCTCTGCACTCCCATCTGCCTTTACGTATGACGTACAAGGAAAAGTCATGCCAACTTTTCTGTTCCTTAAGTTTTATTTAATTGCTGTAGATTCATGTGCCAGGTGAAGGGCAAGTGATGCTGAAGGAGCTGGAGGGTCCTTTGGTATTTTAGTTGCAATGATTTAATTTATACCATGAATTAAAGTGATTCTTTTTTTCTTGGTGTTAGTGAAGCTGAAGGTAAGTTTCTTTGTGTTTTTTATAAACATGCTTTATAGTTCTGTGAAGTATTACATTTACAACAGAATGCCAAAGTGACTTTTTTTTTTTGACAAAAGCTATCCATATTGACATAAATTAATATATCATGACTTCTTTTATCTATCTGAAGATAGCATGCCACTGGTTAAGAGGAGTTACTTTTTCATAGTAAAGCTTGAGGACGTTAATTATTGCATTATAAAACATACTCATTTACAAGTGTTTGTGTCAAAGACTGCCTAGTGTAGCGCTGAGTAAGAAGGGGGAGTATTAAACTCAATATGTAAAACAATGACAGACCTGATTCCTCCATCTCACCAGCTTCGTGCCGGGGTGTTGCTGCTGGACTCAGAAGGTTTTCTACCTCATTTGAGTGATGAAAGCGATAGCAGATAGATGCCACTACATATAGATCGCCAAAGCCAAAGGGTTTTACTGGAAGGGATGTCTTTAAGCCAATTCCTCTGGTGGTTTTAGTTGAGTGAGGACTACGTGGCAGGTGTTTCCGTTTTCCTTTAAGGAGGATTATCACCATTGTGTTTAGGAACCTTATTCATATAAAGCTCATAAGCATGAAGCAAATATATCAATTTTGTCTCTGTTAGGTGTGGCATGCCATGAACAGTGAAGAGATCTAAAGGCAAAAGTGCTGTTTTTTCAGTTGTGTTGGAAAGTAATAGTGTAATAGAATTAGGAGTGGGATGTGTAAGTGATGGGTTAGATGTGTTATGCTTTTGGGAGAGAATAAATAAGCATGTGTCATAGGTTATTCAGCCTTACTTTATACTTTCTGTGGTCTTGTTTTTGCTTTATTGACTTGTCAAGGAGGTACTTGTAGTCTTTTATTTTTTATATTAAAAAAAAATACCTAAGATTTCCTGCATTTCTTAATGAGTTAAATAATGTTAAAACTGGATAAAACTGCACCAAAGTGGAAATGAAACTTCATGTTTAAATTTTCCTTTGTAGATCATATTGCACTACAAACGAAGGGTAAAGAATAACAATTCAATAGGGGGTTTTTTCTGTATATTTTCTACCATTGTTAAAATAGATATTGAGAAGAATTTTTGTATTCTCGTGATAAATATGCATGTTCATATGATCCCATAATAGATGCACTGGCAGTTTATCTCTGTGTAGTCTGAAGTGCATTGGAAGTGACACTGCACAAAGCAGGGAGGACTGTGGTGATATTTCTTTCACTGCAGTTTCATGTTTCTTGCTTTAGCTGAATGCTTCTATCACTGAAAACTTTTAAACATTACTTTGAAGTTAAAGCAGCCATTCGTATTGCTGTGCCTTAAACAAGGTTCAGTTTTTGAAGTTTTGAGACCAAAGACATTATCTAAAATTATACCAAATCTGTACTTATGCCTAGAAGCAGAAGGTTGAATCCAGTGGCCTTTGAAATCCAGATTATGTTATTTATTAAAAATCCAGTTTGGCTTTTCTGCTAAGCAAACTTCATGTGCATTAAAAGGCTTCTGTAGACTTAGGCTCTGCTTAGAACTGTAATTAAATGCTGTGAACTTATTTACAAGTCCACTGTTTTTCTATTTTCTTTTTAAGCTCCAAAGAGCTTCTTATTTTCACAGGCAGTTCTGCAGCTATAGCACTTTCCCATTCCTTTTTCTATTACATTTCCAGGGTTTAATGGTTATCAGGGCTGTAGAAGTGCTTAATAGGAATGGTGTGGTTATTGGTTTTTTTTTGTTCTAAGATGATGCACCTATGATTAGATTTACAAAGTGCATTTGTAGCAGAGGATTAGTGCTTGTACATCTCTCTAACTTCTACACATTCTTGCTAAACAGTATGTTTTAGTGACACATTCCCTGCTTGCCTTCTGAGGCCAAAATTCTAATGATTTTGGGAAATCACAATGTTAATTGATTACTCTCATTTATATTATTATAATTTAAATACATACAAAACCACTGAGTTTTTCTGTGACTATTTGAATAGTTATGCCTAAATGTTAGTATTTTTTCTAAAACTCATTTTTAATACAGAATGGGACTTAAAATATTCAAAAGTTTGACTCATTTAAAGCATTCTCATTAGACTGAACAGTTTTCTAAGAAAAACATGGTTCATTTTAGGGCCTGATTCCTTTGTGGGAGGTTTTAAGGTTTCAGAAAGAGCTATAAAATTTGTGTGGGTGGATCTGAAACAATTCAGTCTTGCTGTTGAACACGCTACTCCTACTTGACAATAGTCACTTCTGCTTTCAAGCAATCCCTTGTTTTATATGTCCTGCTGAAGACATCTCTGACAACTATAAAAAGTGCTGTGCTTACCTCAGTTCAACTTCTGACATGCTGAGGGTGCCCAGTGCTGCCTGGACTTATAACCGTGTTATAAGCTGTAATTTTTTTCTATGGATATACATTCGTTGAAAGATCCTCAGTCTCTTAATATAGATAGAGGTTCATCAATTAAAATGATTTATGGGACTGGGATGTTCCTGTTATTAATAGTTCAAACTGTATATGACTGTATACGTAATTTAGGATTTTGGACTGGAAGCTTTCTGTGTGTCTTAGTCATGTAATTATTCAACGGGAGCTTTCATAAAATGGTTATATTATTGAAGGATATGTCAGCGGTCTTGTCAAGAACATGTTTCCAACTGAGTTGAGTAGGTGATTTGGGTTATGTGGATTTCTTATTCATGCCAAATGGAAGTAACATCATAATGTTCCAGAAATGTAGTAAATTTGTAAGAGATACTGTGGGCAGTGACACTTGTGTAAAGGAGAACATGACAGACAGTCACACTAGATCAGACCAGAGGTTCATTCGCCAGTCTCTGGTCTCAGCTGGGCTGGTACAGAACACCTTTGAAAGCACATGTATGCATAGTGATGTGCCTTCGGTACGCTTTTTCATCTCCAACTAATATATGACTCAGAGATTTCCTAAGTCAGAGGTGGTATCTTTGTCTTTAATCACTTCATAGATTGATTTAATCTTTCCAAAAATTAGCCTACACACTTTTCTTCAAACTATGTAGATGAGACTGTAAGTATCCACAAAAAGCCCTGGCAGTATGTTCCCCAGTTTAAGTGTTTACAGGGTAGGGGGGAGGCAGGGGGGCGAGGGGCGGGAAATCTGTCTTTTGGATGTTATTTTGGTTTTAAGCCTCACTTTTGACAGTCATGCTTGATTTTCCTGAATTTTTATATTGTGATACAGAGTGGATGACATGCTTTAACCACCTTGTCACTCCCGTTCTGATTGTATTAGTGTGATTGTGCCTCACATTTCTGTAGGTATGTAGGGGGATATGTGTGCACAGCTAAACCAATGGAATATTGCATATGCCATCAAACGTGTGGCGTAAAATGAGGTACAACCTATACAGGTGTTTTGCGCCCTACTGAGTTAAGATAGGTATAATGGCTGGGAAGTCCTGTTGAAAAGAGTCTTTGGTAAAACAAAGGTTTTCAGGGCTCTAGGTTTACGCAGTGCTGTTGTTATGTGTCGGTGAAAAACAAAACCAAGGTAAATCTCTGTCCCATTCATAATATCACTATTTATGCTTTCACCAAGGTAGCAATTTCCACAAAACAGTGTATCTGTTTAAATGCAGATTAGATTTGTGGGGAAAAAAAAGTCAGTTATACAGTCCAGCATATTTTAAAGTAATGTGTGTTCGTTGTGTTGTCTCCTGGAGTTGCACATCACTCCTTTTGAACCTGAAAAAGCAGCAAAGTCCTTCTTGTGTTGTAAGATCAATATAATATCACAGAGATTCAGCAAGTTTTGAGGTCATTGAGAGTCACTGTGTACATTTATTAGGACCTGAGTCAGGCCTAATGTATCTAATAGGATCGAGAATGCAATTTGACCAAGTTCTCATTCCTTAAAAAAAGCAATACTACATTTTCCTTTGCAGCATTTTTCTGCTTGTTATGTAGCTTTCAGAGACAGTGTATAGAAATTGAGAGATCAAACTTTTATTAGAGGTATTTTGTCTTTCTCTTGCTTAGGTTTGAAATTACAGTTTACAGGTTAAAAGTTGTTTACTTCTCACAGTGCTTTAGCTGAAGCGCAACTGTCTGACAGTAGAATATGCAAGAAAACAGTGCACCATATAACAAAAATTATGCTGGTGGTATTTTAGTCTTCATCCAATTTCAGTTTAATATTATGTTGCAGTATGAGATTTATTTCTCCCTTTCATTGGTTATGGCCCGAGGAGGGGAAAGGGTAGAATCTATATTGCAATAGACATTTGAGTTACTTGCAAGAGCTTTAAAAAATTTAATCTGGTGTTAATCTCTGAAAGAAGTCATTACTTTGATCTGTCAGCCTGTGATGGAGAAAATAACAGAAAAGTTTAAAAAATAGAGATGTATTGAATTAACTTCATTTCTAGTGCAAGGAGCCAAAAAGGTGTTTTAAACAATGACAACTTAATCTGGAGAAGGAAATTGAACTGAGTTATTTTGTGATTAAGCCTCTTCACACAGAAGAGACAGCCTTAATGTGGTACTAGTGGTCGAAGACTCAGATGATAGGCCTTTTTAGATGTAAGTGGGATTTATACATCCATCTTTTCTTTTTAGAGAATTTAAGAGAAAACTGGTCCTGGTGCACAAAGCTTGGTGCCTATGCCTATGGACTGCTAATTAGAACAGTGTCTAATGAAGCTGCAGAGCCCACAGCCTCACAGCTCATCAATGTTGCTGCAAGCTCCAAGTTCATCCCAAATGCTTTGTGGGATTTGTAAGTTTGATTCTGTTGCGGGAGAGCCCATAAGCTCACCAAAGCGAACACAAACCTGATCATTAACCATGAAAAAGATCCCCCAAATCCCAGTGCTACAAGTTTTAAGTATTTTGAGAAGCAGCTTGGCAGCCTCCGCGAATGATTCTGTTGTGCATCTTGCCAAAGAGCAGGCGGCTCTCATTTCAGCAGCAGAATGCAGTCTTTTGCTTGTTTCAAAGTAGGAAGGTCTGGTGGTGGGCTGGAGAGGAGCAATGCTGCTCCCATGCTTTCAGGGATCTGTAGTGCTTCACTTACAGCAATGCAATTACAAAACCTCAAGGATGATAATCTAGATGCAAGGTTAGATTGGGTCTGTTTGTGTTTGTGCAGATAGATGAGTGCTCTACAAGCCTCTGAATGGAAAAGAAAGAGAACATGATGTGTGTTGTTCAGGTAGAAAAGGTAAATGCTTTTGTAGCTTGTCAGTGAAACAAAGGATGAGCTAAAGCTGCCAAATTTGAACTTGTGTGTATTAATTAACCATGAAAGTGTAAGGTTATTTGGAGTTTCGACATGAACCAAGACAGAGGTGGAGTTCAATGGGAAAATTCAAGTGCAGCTTCAGGAGCACAGACAGTTTATTTGGTTTTTTGTTTGTTTTTTTTTTCAGTTCTGTCAGAAACATGTGAAATACAAGATTTGTTTTTATAGTTGTCCTCGTAAGTAATGCCAGATTATAAAAGTTGCATTCACGTATACCAGAAGGAAATGTCACTTAAGATGTAATTTTTGAAGAAGACCACTAGTGATAGAAAAATACCATTGCTGAGGAGTAGAGGAGAAGAACTGAAGTTCAGGCAGCTTTAACTACAGCTGAGTAGGGAAAGGCAAATTGCAGTATTTCTCATATTTAACCTTTCTGGTACCTTCTCCTTTTATTTCTCCCTTCTGTATTTTCTGACTGTAATATTCTTTTGGACTCTCGCTGTTTTCACTGTCACCAGTAGGCATCTGAAGCTATGTTTTTCTGTTTCAATTCTGCTGCGTTCCTTGGGTATGCTGAGCAGAGCCCAGCAAAGAGGGGATGGTGAGGTTTGATAAACTGTGCAGGACACTGAGGCGAAACCCAGCGAGTCTCGGGACCAGTGTGAGTTAGTTTGTGTTCTGATGTGCTCTCCAATGCCTTCATTTGAAGAAGCTGCGATGGCCTTTGATTAAAAAATAAATAAAAGTTTCTTAAACCAAATAGAGGAGGAGATACATTTAGCAATGGAAACAGTCCCCTGTGTGATGAAATGAGTGAAGAGAGAAAAATGAAATGTCAGAGGAGAGGATAATGAGGAATGAAAGCTGAGAAAAAGAGACTCTTTTAAGAAGTTAGAAAAGGGTAAGCATTTTAAGAGAGGAAAAATGAAGATAACATCAGTAGGAAAAAAAACAGGACAGGAATAGAAAAATTTCCTTGACACATCAGCAAATCAGTTCTGCTATCATTTTTTTTGCAGCTGTAAAGAAGTGAGTGTGATAAGATAAGCACAGATGCATGGAAACTGTATTTTCCTGATATAAAAGTAAGATTTTCCATTCATTACGAATAAGTGCAGGGTTGTTGTTGAGGTGTGGTGTTCTTTTGGGTTTTGTGGGGTTTTTTTGTTTGGTTGGGTTTGTTCTGTTTTCAAATATTTTTGTTTGTAGATAAAATAGGAAGACCTATGCTTATTCCATCCTTGACCAAGCTTTGATAGGAGTTTCATCAGGTGAAGAATAGAAAATCATGCAAGGAGCTGAAAACATAAAAAAATGCAATGGAAGTTGGAAGGTGTTTACAGTAAATTTACAGGTGTTTCATCCAAATTCTTCACCAACTGCTGCTGTGTCTACACAACTCTTAATCCAATTGAAACAACTAATTTATGAAGTATTTAATTTGCATTTAATTTATAATAATGCTTAAAGTAAGGAATTGGCAGTTTATCGTAAATTGCTAGTTAACAATATCAAATTATCATTTAATAGATAAAAATGTAACCTTCAAGAGTAGCCGCCTTTTGAGAGCTGAAAAGACCTTCCTCCTTTTAAGCTCAGCAGTGGGAGGACATCTTTGGAGAACAGAGTAGGGATTAAAAAGCCAATCTTTTGACATATCAATATTCAGGTAAAGTTTTCCATTTTTTGTTCACCTTCTACTGTTTCAACATATGCTGAAATATAGCCACTATAGTGATTTATATACTTTATATTTTAATTACTATTTAAATGTTTTTTGTAGGAAGAAGTCAGAATTGGAGACCTGCCCATCAAGGCATCTCAGGCTTTGGAACAGACTAATAATTATGCTGGATATTACTGTCCTGGCTGGGACTCACGTACTTCTAGCACTGGGTTTGAACTAAGCAATTTGCTGTAGGCAAAGGGAAGGAATAATGCCTTGTAATGGTCTTTGTGGTCCTATCCACTTTCTCTGCATCCACCAATAACTTATTTGGATCCTGCCTCATAACTCTTCTGAGAGGGAAAATGTCAGCCTTTGCCTAGAGAATTCGACAGGATAATATTGCTCCCAGGGGAGGACTGTATCCATTCTGTTTTCAAATCAAACATGGGTGTATTTCTTTGGACTTTAAGATACATTTCCTAATGGAAGTTTTAACAGGGACAGTAGTGGAGACTTATCTGCAGGCATCAGAATGTGCTCTGTATCCTGTATTTATCACTGTTTTTTGGAGCAAATAAATGTACTCATCAATACCTAGCATACTCACAGAGGTGTATTTCTGATCTGGCATTGGCAGTTGCTTGCACAGCTGAATGTGTGGAAACGTCTCTAGAGTGATTCGAAAAACTCTTTTCTTTGATAAGGTTATGTGCTCAATATATTGAGCCCATCCCAGACTGGAAAATGAGGCATGTGCTGGGTGGAAACTGGGAATATCACAGTTCAACTCTCGTTTTATTCTCCCACTGATGGGATAAAACAGGAGGGTAGAAGGGGTCTGAAATTCCTTGAAATGTTTTTTCCACACTTAAAGTTCCATTATTGTTCCAAAAGGGCTCTGCTCCCACCAGACCTTGAACAAGTCTAATTTGTTCTGAGGAGGACGGTGTTAAAAGTGATTTTTTTGGTCAACAACAGAATCAACTCACATACACTTCAGCAGTTCTAGATAGAATATATCTGGCTTGCTCTTGGAGAGGGGAGTGGAGAAGTTTTCAGACATTTTTTGTAATTTTTTGAATGTTTGGGCAAGCCAACTCCACCTGATTCCAGGCAGCTATAAATTCAAGGACGTGTCCTGCCTTTAATTACTGAGTTAAGGCTGCTTTATGTGCTTCAGTCCTTGCGCCACCCTCAGCATACTGTCTTGGTTGGGTTTGCAGCCCTGGTCTGATGGTAGCAAGCAGCTGCCACAGGGCTGTTCCCACAGTTAGAGAAGAGTTAAAAACAGGCCAGCCGAGGGAGACAGCCCTCCCCTCCAATTTTACCATTTCTATGCATTTTCGTAAGGTCTGAATGGATGTGCCCTCAGCAACGCAAATAGCTTGCTGTGGCAAGACTCAATTTTTCTCCTTTGCTCCTCTTCTGCTCCCCTCCTTCCATCCTACTAACTCTTTAGAGGTATTCCTGTGCATGGCTTTGGAAACCTTCAGAGGTTCAGTGCTTTTAAACAGATACAAATCAAAGCTGTGCCTTAAACATAGAACAAGCTTCGTGCTGCACTGGAAAGTCATTTTTGAAAACTTTTTCATCAGAAATAACTGGTTTGTTCCAATTGACTGGAATCTGTGAATAAGGCTTTGATTGTAGATCGTGGCACCAAGCTTCCAAAGGAAGGGTAATGCCTTGCAGCCGGTCTGCAGGAGGCATGGCCAGCTCGTCTACTGGTGTCAGGTGTTGTCCCCATCCAAGTCGATGGCAGTTCTGTTGACTGCAATAGGGTGTTCAGGATGGGTCCTCCCCAAGGCACTGATCTGCAGAGATAAGCCCAAAAGTCATGATAATAGCTTGTTTCATGTCTTATAGGTAATAAAGGGAAGTAACCAATGAATTTGCAAACTCTTCAGCTTATTTAAGACCATTACAATGGTGAGGCTTTCAGCATATTGAACAGGGGCATCTTCTCAGAAGAAACAGATATTACAAGGTGATTAGAGTGAAAGCTGGTAATTCTCCTGTGGTTGTGTCCTCCTGTATAGAATACAGGACAGCTCTGTGTAATGTGTTTTGTGTAAATGCTATCCCTAAATGGCTTGCAGACCAGAAATGCAAGTAGATGCATAGCAGAAGAATGAAGTGATATGGGAAAGACAATAATTGCATTTGACATTTCTTCTTGAACTTGGTTGTATGTAATTGGGTTGACAGCATATGGATGCTGTGGAATAGCTCAGAATTCCCTGCAACAGGAGAGTGATGGAGCAGGAGAGAGATGCCAATGTACAAAGAGTGGTTAGATTTGGGAAGGAAATAGTATAAAAAGTTTAAGGTTCCTTAAAGAGCACTGTTTTTCATTTGTGTGTTGTACTTTTTGTGGCAAACTCAAGATGCTTTGAAGGGCTAGGGTAAATCTGATATAGTTTGATAAATATCAGAAAATTTTGTTAACATGAACTGACTCTAAATCATCTTACTGGTGTTTACACTGTCTCTCTTCTAGTTAAATTCACTTTCAAAGAAGTTGCAGAGAAGGTAATATCAGGGACAATGCCTTCCTATGCTGTTATCTGACAATAGATCACTTATTTCTTCCCACAGCAAGCCATCCCACTTTCTTATCTTTCTTATATATTTTTTTAATGTCCCTACTTCCAAATGATTCACTGATTCACTAGTTTAAAATGACTGCACCTAAGCCTTTCTTGCTGGGAGATTTGCCTGAATTATAAACAAAGTAAGAGCATTACAGCTGGAACCAAAAATGTGAATGAAAGCATGACAGAAGAGCTGGGCTTTGAAATTGCATCATCAAAATTTCATTAATTAAATGTATTCATGTACTAATGAGTTGTGTAGTCACGGAACAGTATGCAGACATGCTTTCTAAATGGCTGCCTGTCCTTGCAAGTGTTATGATTGATGAGGCTACGCAGTCACAGCCATTTCAACCCCAAATTATGTGCCTGGGTGCAGGTCTTTGGTCTTTGATGATTCAATGGAAGGATGTTTAGGATGTAGTTACCTGGGATTGCAGACAACAAGACCGGAGACCCTTCCAGAGGCTATGTTGGCAGATAATGTAGTTTTTGAAGTCTGCTTGTCAGGCACTTCTGTATCTGTTTGAGAAACATATCGTGTTCTCTGCATACCTGTCTGAAGTTAATAAGTTAATAAACAGCTATTATTATTAATTATAGTAGAGTAATAAGCGGCTGCCTTTGTATTACAAACACAAATATAAAACCAGAAAACTAAAACCGGTTTTGAAAAATACAAACAGAGGATTTGTATTTCACTGAATTCATACATTTATTTTCTAAAAGAAAACTTAATTAAAAGGAAAATTATGACACTTTGTTAAAAAATTCCTCAGTTTAGTTTAAAACCATTAAAACTAAATAAAGGAGATTTTTAAAGTATGAACAACTGAAAGTTTAAGGCAAACACAAAGAACTGGTCACATTACTAGTTGATCTTTTGGAGCCAGAATTAAGTTAAAGAAGCTTTTGATAGGGGTCTGCTGTAGAGTCAGAGTTTTTTTAAATTTATTATTATTATTTTATTGCAGGCATTTGGCTTCTGTTCAATGCTTAGGTTTGAAAAACGTGGAATGGTTTATTTTCTTTTTCAGTATATGAATAAAAATGAGGTATGAGATGATGAGAAGTACTATTCACAAAGTGCGGAAGGGCTTGGTGATGAGAAACGATCAATATTATCTCTAGGTACTGAGTTCAACCACGTGCATCCAGTAAATCAGTTCACTTTTAAAATGCAAAATGTGGTTAGATAAGCTTATTTATATCTCTGTAGCATATAAGATTGCTTTATTTAGTAGAGGACAAAGACACAACTGGGGTTAGAGCATGGAACAGAGGACAGTATGATTTAATGTGAATTGGAGCGGTAGTTGGACAACATACGTAACCCAGCTAGAAAATTGGATAAGGTCAGTGAGGAGTAGCTGAAATGCTTTGTTGACTAATGTACAAGAACCTCAACAGCAAAACAGAAGAAGTATTACAATTGTTATTGGTATGCAAATAGAATTGTACAGCTTTACTGGAAATATGGTGAAGTGTCAGGCAAGGATGGAATAGAAATATTACAAGGCATGCACTGATCAGGAATAGTAGGAATAAAAAAATAAGGTTATTGTGAAATAACTTTTGATGGAACTGCAAACCTGACTAGCTGATTTGGGTTCAAGTTTTTGGGCATGAGGGGAAAAAAATGCTATTTAATTGACAAAACCCGAGTATACCTGACTGGTGGATGGCAGATAATTTTTCAGCATACAGTCTCTGAAAAAAATAATAAGTTGTGGTATTTGCAGTGTAGTTCTGGCAGACAGTAAAATGTCTTCTGGTAGATTTGGGGGCCAAAAAAGACTTTGGGTAGAGTGATCAGAAGTTGAATTGTGAACTGTGGAGATGAACAGAAAATCTGTGCAGTCTGTGCTCTACTTCAGTTTTGGCATTCTGTATAGACGCTTATGCACTAAATGAAGAAAAGGCAGATTTCCACCCCATTTGCCTTAAAGACCCTCTGCCTGGAACTGGTTTGTAAACAAAAGGTGAAAAATATACAAGGCAGACTTAAAATATAACCATGTGAAGTCAGAAAGAAAATTAGGAGTAAGCATGAAGTTTCTGAGAGGAGGCGGTCAGGGCAAGGAAAGAGGGCTGATCAGCAAAAATACTGTTTTGAAGGTGAAAATGTGCAAGTGAGTTAGAGAGATCTTCTGTGAGCTCCACGTGTAGTAGTGGGAACTTCAGTTACCTAGAAAATGCGGAAAGATGCAGTGGTCAACCTAACCTGTGAGGACAATGTGGTTATTGAAGATCGGCATCGTAGAATCATAGAATCATTTTGGTTGGAAGAGACCCTCAAGATCATAGAGTCCAACCTCACTACAGTCTATGGCTGAATGATACCTGCCTTAAGTTTCTGGGAAAGAGGACAGAGTAGAAGTTGGGGAAAAGCACACTGGCTAATGGGAAGGAGCACATGGAAGTGGAAATCATTGTTATCAGAAAGTGGCAGCTGCACACTGGATGACAAGCCTGCTAACCCTCCTGTTGGCATCCCAGTTTGGACAGAAAAGCAGGGTCAGGAGACTCAGTTTCCAAGTATCGCATCTCAGGCTCACAATAGCATGTGCAGGGGAAGATGATAGAGCCTTAATGACACCGGAGATGTGTGTCCTCCCCTTGCAATGTCACAGCAGCAGGAGCAAAGATGATCCCATGATGAAGGAAGGATTCACAGCCAGGAGGTGGATCTCGCGTAGTGCCACTGTGGAAGGTTTCGATGCCAACCCTGGAACATCATGTGCAACTGCGATAACCCATCTCCAAATAACATGAACCTGGAGAAGTCTCAAAAAGCACCTGCTAAAAAGAGCAGGGGTCTCAACAGCCTGTTTTATGAGAACAGACAAGCTGGTTTAGCCTAATGAAATTAAAATTAAATAAATATGTTAATATAAAGGGGCTAAACATTAGGGTTGGAGGAGATTAAAAACAATATTGGTTTAAGATCCATTCAAATCAAACTGCAAATTAGAAGTGTGCTATTGTCCATTGAAGGAATGAGCCTTCCAGGAGATTGTAGTTGATGAAGAAAACGCATGAGTGAATTTTAAAATGGACGCTAGAAAGTTTATGAGAAATATTTCATGACATGTTTCCTGTGGCAGCACAGGATTGAATTTGATGAGACAGGACAATCCTACCTGTCCTAGAATTTAATGAGAATCTTTCACTGCTTTTAAAAATGTGAAATGGTGGTTGTGTGCATTTTAATTTGATTACTATTTCCATCTGAAAGCAGCTTGATTTAAAAAGCAAAAGAAAAGCAAACAAACCCAGACAAACAACACCAAAAGCACACACCAAAAACTGATAAAGTGTCATACCATTTAAAAATAACCATTGTTTTAGAAGATAATTTTTTGTTTTCTTTTTTGGATCATCAGTTCAGAGGCTTCTGTGACCTTGCTGAAACCATCTTGATTCTAAAGAACAGAATCCATGCATCTGGTTTTCCAGTTGCAATTCTCATCATTAAAAATAAGCAGCACAGGTGATTTTTTTGTTTGTTTGCTCGTTAAACCCATTTAATCTGCAATAGCAAGTAATTTAGAAGCAAAACTGGATTTTACAATCTTGAGTTATTTTTATTCTGCATGTTTTAAATAGCCGGTTTAATGTGACCTGATGTGATTTGCATCTGTTGTGGAGAGAGTGTGCATTTCATTTTAATGACTTTATTGGTTAATTTGACAATTGATAGATTAAATCTTGTTAAATAGTGTAGGGTGAGAATAAACCTAATTTGAATGTTGATACCAGCATTGCTTTTTTCAGTACTGGAAAATTAGGTTGATTATTGCTACAAAGACTATTCCAGGATTTTTTCCCCCAAGTCTGATAGACCTCTTGGTGATTTCTAAAGAATACAGCAAAAACAAATATTAATAGAGCAAAAGTATAGTCCTAAGTTTTATTATGTTAAAAAACGTACAATTCATAGATTCAGCTCTTAAGCATTGTTATTTGAATATTCCATAGACTAACAATGTTAAAAGGGTATCCCTTTTTTCTTAATTAATTGTCCTGCATTTTTATAACTGCTGGCATGCACATTGTCAGGATTTTTCTTAGAAAACAGAATCTTCATACTTGAAGAACTGAAGTCCGATTTTCACTTAACTAAATTTACTAATCCGGATGAGCTGCTACTACGGTGAGAGTTTGCTTTTTGGCAGAACTTCAAACCTTTGTGCCTTTGAACTACAAAAAACTGCAAACAAAATTCTCAGATCACATCTCCTGTTTGACCTCCAGATAAACCAGCTACTGTGTTTCATGCAAATTTTAGGTAAGAGATTCAGACAATCCGTCAGAGGAGAGAGTCTACAGATATGCTAATCTGATTAGTCTGTATGAGTATCCTGAAAGGGTTATAATTGAAATTAAGTGAAGTAGATATGCATCTTTGCTGTAGATGGATGCAGATTTTTATCTGCTCTCTCTTGTGTCCTCCTGTATCAAGCAACTTCCAGATCAAATGTCCAGTTTGTGGTTATGGAGTGGGTTTCAAGCCTGTAGCTGTGATTGATATTTTATTGCTATTTATTATTTATGTTACCATTTTCTCAGGTACTGTGGAAATACAATGCAAAAAGAGGGAATGCATTTCCCTCAACTAAGACAGGAGATACAGTACAGGATATAGAGTCGTAGGGAGGATTAGACACACAATGGATTTTTTTTTTAAATTTAATATTTTTCCCCCCTTCCTTGTCATATATAATGTTCCTTTGCCATGCTCATTCCAGAACCAATTGTCTGTCCAACATCTCTGGTTTCTGGTTGAACTGCAGGCTGTCAGGCTTAGTGCTCCTGGCTAAATTAATGAAACTTGGTGTCCACAGCTCATCTGAGGAATTCATTTGGTTGCCTAAGAACAGTTAGGCATTTCAGCTGAATATCACTTCAATTCTCCTTTTAAATATTGGTAGATACTGGCTACAGATTCCTGTATGTGTAACTCTTTTCTGCCTGTCCACATTATAGTCCCTTCCTCAATTGAATGTGGTGCATTTACCTGGTAAAATGACTCCAGATCTTTTTTAGACTTCCCTTAAAGCCACTAGTAACATTTCTTGTCTTTTCTCCTTTCTACTTCTCTTCCCAGCCTCCCCTTCCAGGATGGGCTTTGTTTCCCACTTCGAGGCCAAGCTTATTAGGTGTCCCCTGGGACGTCTTTATCCTCATTGACCTGAGTGTGTCTGCAGCACAACCCACAGCGCTCCCGAACCTGGGAACATGACACGAAGGTGTCTGCAGCAATTCTGCACAGAGCTGGCATGGAGGGAGCAGTGCTTGTGCACTGGGGTTTCACTTGTTGTGTTGTAGGCTGCTAATCAATACAAGAAAGCTTAACAACTGCCTGAGTAATACACAGAATGTTTAGAATTCAAAGCAGTTCCAGAGCATTGCCATGCCCTTGACATTTGGTTACTATGTGTAATTATAGCATAACGCAATTATTACACTAGTCATCTTTATCTTTCTGTATTATGGGAAGTAATAAAGTCTGCTGTGATTCATTTTTCAGCCGAAAAAAGCCGTTTCTGTAAGCGTACTACTGAGCAAGAAATGCTACTGTTGTGGTACAATTGAATAGACAGTGTTTATTCTCCCCACCCGCCTGACTGCCTAGAATTTTACTAATAGCTTACTTAAAAGCAGGTACTTGATTTAATCCTGTTAGTGCTATTTTGCTACTTGGTACAGAAGAAGGATGGCCCGAGATAAATCAATAACAGAGAAAGGGGTGATGTTAGGTTGGGGATTATGCACAGTTACAGAAAACGGGATAATACAGATTATCACTAGCAATTTCAGTTTATCGGGAATGCCTTGCAAGGAACATTTGTCCAACGTTCCTAGGCCAATGTATTGACTCGGTGAACCATTCCTATGTATTTCTAAATACTTTGTTTCCCCTGTCCCTCTTGTTTTATTGATTTCATTGTACGTCCCCACACTTAATCTAGAAGTCGAGTGTGCGATGTTTTTATTATCTTTTGTGGTGTCACAGTACCTGTGAGCCCCATGCTTAGGTCATTTTCTTCCATACCTTTCCCCCCATCCACCACTCTGTTTTGACAAGAGCCATTGCACAGGGGGCTGTGCTCCCCATTTAGGTGAAGGCTTCATTTTTTGATATAAGATGCCTTGTCAGAGGTTTTCAAAATCTGGTCAAGGACTCTTGCTTTCTCTGTATTGTTTCTGCAGATTGTGGGCTTGCATCATTCAGTACTTCTTGAGAGCTGATGCACACATTCATCTCCTTTACTCACTTTTTTCCTAGTGACTATGAAAGAAGAACCTCACAGGTGAGGTAGGTTATATGTGTCTATATGTGTTATTTCCTTTCCCCCTCCTTATACTGTGATGTACAGGTTCAATACTGTACTAATCAGCATCTGGCTCAGTCTGCTCCATCCAATTGTTTCTCCTGATAATGCCAAGCCAGAGAGGGCAGACATCTTCTGCGTGTTAAAAACATGGGCTTGTTTCAGAGTTGACTGGGAGGATGGGTGGCCCTCCTGCTGTTGGTGACAGACAAAGCTGGTGATGTGAACCCCAGTTACCCTGGCTGCTTGTCAGGCCAGGAGGGGCCAACATGAGGAACTTGGAAAGGTAACTGGAGAGACCACATTCAGCTGCAAGCCAGGGGCAAGAGTACGGCTTTCATTGCAGTAGTTTTGTTTGCTTTGCGATGTGGTTGGCCTACAAAAGGGCTGGCCTTTGCCACAGCTTGACTGGAGGGCTGAGGTACTGACACAGTGGATCTTGTCTGAAGCAGCTTTTTGACCAAAAGATTTGGACAGAGAAACTAAGTTATGAAGAGCAGGAATGGGCCACTAGTGAATAGGGAAAGGCCACTGTTGGGAGCGATAGGTTGCTACTTTCCTCACAGTTTGCATTTTATACTGTCTTTCTTTCTGCTTCTGAGCTAGAAATCTAGTAAAGTGGTTAGTGAGTTGAAACATGGGAAATAAAATAATTGAATATTTGGAATGGAAGAGGAAAAAGTGAGAGCTGGGTGGTACAGCAGGAATATCCTCTCAGATCATTAACTTCTGTTTGAGTCACTGGAGATTTTCAAGGTGATAGGGGGTTCAGGATTAAACAACTATTAGATGCATTGCTATTAAAGAAAATAAAGTTGGATAAGAGATGCAGGCAGCACATCAACCTTCTCAGAGATGGGGTATTCACAACAGTGTAATTGTTAGTGGTTGACAGTGCTTTCAGAACTCCCATTGGGATGAATGTGGTGTGTAAAAATAAGTATCTGAGGGCAATAATTCATTAGTTACTCAAAAAAATATAAGATACCATGAAAAATGAAATGCAAGGTGAACATGGAATTATGCAAATCTCAGTAGCAAATCCAGCTGTAGCATTTGGACTCTTTTACTGCCTTCACACTTCCATGGGTATGTCTTCTGCTTTGCCAGTCCTGGGACAGCCTGTGCAGCAGTGTCTTCTGGCGTATGTTTCTGTCGTCTGTTTTTTGCCACCTAAATTCGTTATTTATATCCCTTTTTTCTAACCTTCCATGTCTTCAGGAAGAAACAGCTGAATCCCTTGAAATACAGTTGTGTGGCCCTCAAGTCTAAGAGGGTCTTTCAAGGACTGTGGAAGTCTCCTTTCTCCTAGAAGCTCTGCACCTTACACCAGTGTTGGTCTAGCAGCAGTGACAGAATGTGACCAGAATTACTGTGGCCCATTTGTGATGATCCATAGATAAAGCAACTGTGCTTTGTCAGTTCAGTAAACTTGAAGAAAATGGCGTATTTTCCTGAAGCAAAGAGAGATCTTGCTCTTAGTTACTCCATCTCAGCAGGAAGAGCAAGCTTGGTTCAGCATTGCTTCATGCAAAGTATAGATGTTGGTTGAGTTCTAGTTGCAGCCGCTGGTGATGATGGAAGGTACTACAGGTATGGCACAAGATAATTTGTATGCATTTCAAGGTGAGTTACAGATTGCTGGAAGTTAAGAGAAGATGTGTCTTGAAGTTGAACTCTACATGATGCAAGTGAAAGAAAATGCTCATGCCCCTTTCTCCCCTTCATTTAATTTTTGCAGAGATGCTTTTTTGTGAGTACAAAACAAGAAGCTTGAGGGATGACAGCCCTATGCAACTACATCAGACATCCTAATGTTGAATAATAACAGCAATCTGTCATACGAACATATCAAAATAATTGGTTGTGCTTCATTGGTAATGTTGATCAGCCTGCATGGCAGTACCTTCTGTCACCAAAATGATTTACAGTAAGTGTGCAGATGTTATTTACAGTAACCTGCTAATTCTTCTTGAAAGAGGGACTGTATTTCTTCTTGCATATGATAGTCTTAGCTCCATTTAAATGAGCTCTGTTCACTCTCCACCAAATTATTTGGAACAAATAAGTAGTTAAATTAAATTAAATGTCGAGTGGTATAGCACTGTTTGAAGTTTAATATTAGCAAAATTTTGAATGAGCTTGGTAGAAATGAAGGAAAATGCTCCTGCTGTCAGAAGACACGTGTTATGGTCTTTTGCAAAACTTTTTCCTTAATCATATATTTTTACCTAAGTCTGTGGTAGTTCTCTTCTACTTCCATTCTAACAAGCTAACCAAATCCTTTTCTTGCTTAATGATAATTTGAATTAGTTGATCACAGTGGTTTTAGGGCTTTTTCCAGTAAATCCATTGAAAACAATGTATTTTACTTTTCACTAGACTGCACTCAGATACCAATTTCAGTGTTAGACTGTCACATTCAAAAAAACATTTTTAAAGCTGCAGTTTGGAATTTCATTTGCGTTACATGCACAGAAAGTTGGAAAGGAAGTATCTAGGAAATAAAAGTACTGACTTCACATAAAATATCTGGAAGTGGAACAGTGGTTCTTCAAGTTTACATGAAGAAAGTATCAAATAGCTATCTTCTTCCACTTAGTAATAATATAATTTGATCAGAAAACCAGCTTTTGCTTTAAATCTGCTGCTAAACCATTTCCACTGTCAATCCCAAATGTGATTCATTCAAATGAAAAAATAAGCAAGTTGCATACTTCCCCTGTTGTGGTACTTTTATTTTTACTTGATGCAGCATGTAATTCTAGAGTGCATAGTACTTGAATTTCCAAAGGAAGCAAAAGCTTCTATGATAGCTAAAATGAGGATGCAGAAGAGATGATGATTACTACTAACTTCTTTTTCCCTGTAAAAGTCAAGGTGAAGAAATCAAGTTTTTAAATAATTTTAATATGGGAAAAGCACAGATGTTCATGCATGGTTATGTCTTCAAAAATTGTGGAGAAGAACTAGGCATTTGCCTCAAGCAGTTGTTTATCTGATTAGGGTTATGGCTACATTACATGTCTGTATCGTGATGGTTCTTGTTGCCATATAGACTACCTCTTGGATGCTTATTCACATATTTTCACAGTGCATCCTAGAAGTATTAATTTATTGCAGACTTTCAGGACTGAGATGGAGAGAGGCCAAAACGTACAGGACTGGGGTGGAGAGAGGCCAAAACGTACAGGACTGGGGTGGAGAGAGGCCAAAACTTGCAGGACTGGGGTGGAGAGAGGCAAAAACTTGCATGTCTGAGATGGATACAGGCAAAAACTTGCATGTCTGAGATGGAGACAGGCCAAAACTTGCAGGACTGAGGTGGAAAGAGGTCAAAATCAAAGCGTAACACCCACAGAAGCTGACAATCGTTTAATGCCCAAACATGACTGTGGGCCTGTGCACTGACGGCTTGCCTGGATCACGCAAGATTCCTGTGGCAGCATCAGTGGCTGAACCCTTAGTTGGTGAACATTATCTCAGTGCCTTGACTGAAAGACAGTTTCCTTCTGATTATAGATCTGAAGAGTGGCAAAGAGATTGCTAATTTGCAATGAATAGTAAAAGTAGGGCAGTGTCTCCAGATGGCATGGGTGGACAACTAGTAATTAGGCAGACATGGAATGAAAGGTGTAGAGGGAGTTTTGACTTGTTTAAGGGAAAACTGTTAAGTGTCTGAATATACTGGAATCTGTTGACATTTAGAATATGATCTGCAGCTTGAAAAGCAAAGCCTCTCAACACGTAACTTTTGTGGTCCAATTCAGGCAGAGGACTGCCATCCCATTGTGTAAGGAAAAGCACACTGAGTTCCTGCAAAAAAGGAGAGCAACTCTAACGCCTTCTGTAGTAGAGAAAGGCTGCTTTTTATATACCACAGACATTGCTTGTCTATAGGCTTGACGTTGATGTTTTCTCTGTCTGGATGCTAAGGATTTTGAAACATGAGTTTTAAGAAAGATTGGGAAAGAGAAAGTATTACTGGGCATTGGCATGGACTGGGGATTTGTACTTATGTCACTCCTGCGTGCAAGTGGGGATATGGCTGCATAAAAAAGACTTTGGTAAATATCAGGAGAAACACATAGCAGGATCTCATGTGGTGTGGTGCACTTTTCTGCTGGAAAAGAGCAAGACCTCCAAGGCTTGAAAAATCTTTTAAGTAAACTGAACACAACACATGAGGGTATACTGGAGAAAAACTTTCTCATTACAAAGATGGACAGGATGACTGAAAAGGTTAGTTTAATCTGCGTGTTTTATCATCCAGTTAGCGTATGCATTTCCTTCTCACACCAAACCCAGCCCTGCAAAACATTTAGAAAACATTTTCTTTGCAAGTACCCTCATACCTTCAGAAATGTCTGACAAATCTTTAACAGAATGGGTTAAAAGGCAATCATTAATCTTCATCGTTGCTTGAAACTGCTTTGTAGCAGGAAGCTTTTGAGTGGTAGAGCAAGGTCTGGCGTTGATGTGCCCATACAGCTGTTCTGTGCCTGCTCAGTGCAGATATAACCCACCTATCCATGAAGTAGGTCGTTGTGATCTAGCTAGCTGGCTTCCTAGGAGCAGTGGCAGTATTTAGATCTGTTTAGGCTGTAAGACCCACCAGAGAAGACAGAGGCTTTCAGGTAGAGACCATGCTGAGCTTGTTGCCGGCTAAAGCTTGATTAGGTCCACTCCACTTTGCAATCACGGCATTGACTGTGGTAGGGACATAACCATTGTCTGCAAACCCCAGCTGGAAAAGAGCCAAATATTCTGAAAACTTCAGAATTTGGGAACACATGTACCTGCATATCTTGCTATCTCCTCATGGATCTGCTTCAGGCTTATAGGTCAGGCAAGATTCAGTCAAAATAATTGATACATGGGGAAGACTTGCATAGGTTTAAAAAAATTAAAATTGCCCCTTCAAAAAGTGAAAAATATAGCCCTGCTGAGCTTCTGATGTCTCTTCTCAGAGATTTTCGAAGGTGTTAGCTTTTTTTTAGATTTCTGATCAAAATGCACAAGCAGGTCTTGATATCTTTTCTTCTTTTCTTTCTAACAGCAGTAGTTTAAAATAGTGGATGGGTAGAACGAAGGAAAGCAGAAAAGGAGAAGCTCCCTGATGTGATTGTGTGTTAGAATAGGGCGTTATGGAAATTTTATATTGCGGCTTACTGACCTGAGTATTGGTATCAATGAATGTTATATCAGGTTCACACAGCAATCATGTTGCCTGTATAACTGATGGGATGCTCAAAGCACAGCAGGATGCTCCTGAGCTTCGTGCTTTGTCTAGGCAGCAGTCGGGGAAATGGCTTGTCTTACATCCTTGCATGTTGCAGACAGTCTGTTAGGCCAGTCTGCCCTCATGTGTGCAGCCAGCTCCTTTAGAAACTTCCATTTGTATTTTAGTGAAATACGTATCTCTGGGTTTTTTTGTTGCATTCAGTTCCTGCAAACCAGTTACAGCACTTAACACAAATGGCTGTGGCTTGCATTTTTAATTATTAATGTGCTCTGACTGTTCCATTGCCATTTGTCAACAACAGATGCATGAGGCCAAATTCTGCTCTCAGTCATGCTGTAAGATCATAGGATCTGATCTTTCACATAGATGTCTGTTCAGGATGAGCTACTTAAGACATACACTGCAGCATTTATAGATGTCAGACTGGGACCCCTGCTTTCTGGAGATGGACATATATCTCTTAAAATATAACCTATCCAGTAGACTGTGGCTGATCACAGCTTACTGGATGGTTAGTGGAGTGGGTTCTGAACAGACCCTGTTAGAACAAGGTGACTGCATAGTGCGTTTTGCGATGTCTGTGTCTATTATGTTGTGCTAGCTTGTCTTTGCCAGGGACAATAGCTATCTGTAAGGAGAGCTAGAAGTACCACTGGTAGACTTCAGAAGTCAATGTCACTATATAAAGCAAAAATAAATCCTACTAGGAGAGACCTAGGGTCTATCAATGCAAAATCTCATATTGCAAAGCCCCTGAGTAGTTGTTTATATATCATGTGGAAAAGAGATGGGGAGAAGGATGTTCAGCCCAATTGTGATGTGTTCTCTCTTTCTAAACCTATCTATTGAAAAAGCAGGCCTAGAAGTAGGCCTGGAAGATAAAACTGGTTTTAGCTTACCAGGTAGTGAAGTGCTGTCAGACCTTAATGTTTGTTCAGCAGCCTCACATTGCAATTCCGGGTATCTGAAGCCCTCCACAAATCAAAAATGCAGCAACGGTGTGAATATGATGTGTGACCTTTTATTATTCAAGAATCTACCTCTGTTATGTGGAAATATAGCAAATATCCTGAATTTCACTTGGAAATGTGTTCGTACTCAGTGGAACACTTCCTAGTGATGAAGTCAGACCTGCTCTGCTGGGCAGCGGTTTGATTTTCCTGAGCTTCCCCTTATGTCTGTCAAAATGTCAGCATGTCAATTACTTGGGTTCATTGCTCCCGCATGGTTTGGTGATCTTTGGAAAAGAACTGTAAAGCTAGATGGTGGTTGTTGTTGGTTTTGTTATTGTTGTTGTTATTATGAATTTTCATTGCTATTAGCTTTCAATATCACTTGTTGAAATACAGAACAATTTAATTTAATTTTATTTTGAATTTAGGAGACCTGTTTCACTGGTCTACATGAAGATTATGCATTGCTAATCTATTCAGTCTTTATAATCTTGGACCCATAAAGTTCAGTTCAGTAAACAACATTATAGTTAAATAAATACCAATGTGCTCTTTGACTTTGGCACCCCTTGGAACATTAGTACTTCTGATATGAGAATTTGTTGAAGCTTGGGATAGGAACTTTCCTCCAATTATTTCCCAAAAGCAGTATCTCTTTCCTCTATTAATTTGCTGCCTGTAGTTAGCATGGAGTAAGCATGGTTAACAACGAAGTATTAACTTCACTCTGCATTACTGTTTCTGGTGTCGTATAAATATATAACCGGCATGTAGACCTGGTGTAGCAGTGCTGGGAGATACCCAGTTTTCCACGATGTAAACCTGCTGCCTTTCTCAGGCACCAGCACATAGTAGAAATGTTATATAGTCTGCCTGTCCCAGGTGATCTGCCTGGAGAAAGCAAAGGAGACATTCATAAATTTAAATTAGCCATTCCCTTCATAGAGAAAGAGAAATATGACTGGAAAAAAAGACTGCAAAACTGGAGGAGGAGGAAGAGGGGCCAGGCATATAATTTTAAAAGTCGAACACAGCAGCAGACCTGAATTGGGCTAAGGATATGTGTAGTCCAGCATCCTTCTTTTGATCTATATGAAATTATCCTGAAACAATGGGGTATTCTAGACAATTAATAAACTCCCCCTACAGAAAGTTTCTTCTGTTCTTTGGAACGTACAACTCTGATGCTGAGACTGAGAGGTCTGAGAAACTGTCAGCGCAATAACAAGGTGGGGGTGGGGGGAAAGTGTTATCTAGTCACATACCTAGCCAAGTTAGAAATTAATACACAAATTAAAGGCAGCCAGCTGGTTCATAGAGGAAAAATAACAAGCAGTGGGAAGTAATCAGTGACTTTCCTGAAGGATCAATCTTGGGAGTAAACTTGCTATTTTCTTTAATGTGCCAATACCAAGAAGAAAAATGAGCTACTGAATTGTATTGCTAGCACAGATTTTGGAGTTTTATCCACAATAGGAGGATATTTCTTTTTTCAATTTGCTGTCTTTAGGTAAGCAAAATCTTTGAGTCACTGTGTACTCTTCTGGTACATGTCGACAGAGTTGCGTGAGTAAGTACCATTTTTTGTGAGTATAACTCAAATTTGGGGCCTGGTCTTAATTAATTCTGTCCAGTCATTGATATCTGAGAAGCAGCTCCACTCTCACAGTCCAAATTATTTTCAGATCGATTACATATCTCTCGAACTATGGACATACTGGTAGATACTGGATCAGGAACAAGAATTTTCTCACATAAAGGCTGTCTGAATCCAAGAGAGATACTAACTGTCCTGGTCATATGTATTTAAATAAGAATAATGATTAGAAATGCCTTGCAGGGAGTTTTGTGCTATCCACGTTAACATTTCTTTTGCTATATTCTATGCATTTTTCACAGTCACAGTGCTCTTGGGTCCCTAGGTTGCTGGCAAAGGGTCATTAAGATGGTGTTTAGGATGGCTAAAATTTACCAGCACAAATCCTTGAAAGTACTCCAGTACAAGTCGTGCTGTTTTCTCCTTGCTTTTCTTACCTTGATATGAATCTTGAGAATTAGTGATCACTCTGGAAACCGGAGTCGATTCAAATACAGTGTCTGCTTATTAACTTTAGTTCTTCAGAGTGCCTGTCATCCCATATGATAAAAAGCAAAAGCTGTTAACCCAAAGAAGTTTTAATTAAAACAAACAACAAAACCAAAATGCCTGTTTGGTTTCTGTGCATAAAGTGTTGTAATTTGAAATGCAGGTAGCCTTTCTCACTCCCTCCCACCTCGTGAAAGCTACCTCAGATGGTTGAACTGCAAGGAATACTGCATGTCCTACTCTTCAGCTTGGTGGGGCACGTGATTTGTGGATGTGGCAGCTTTTCTGTTTCCTGCTTTATTCCAGGAGAGTGCTTGACTTAGGTGCATTGTCATTGGTGTGAGTGCCAAAGATAGTATTAGTTTTACTATGTGTTTAAGTATAGTTACAGCATTTTAGAAACATTGCAGATCTTAGTCTTGGTTCAAAGTGCATCCAAGTCAACAAAAAAGACTCTCATTGACGTGACTGGATAGTGGCTCATGCCATCTGCGATCAGTGGCATGCGCTTCCCTTCTGCCAAAGGCTGGTGCTATTCCAGCACTCTGATTTCCCTTACACGAGCTACCTCGTATCGTCATGCCTAAATGCACACAGATAGAGTAGCAATTCCTGATTCCAAGTTGTTTTCCAAGAAAAGCAAGGTACTGTATTCAGTCCTATCAATAGATTAGGATGCAAAAGGCCTAATCAGCTTGGGAGACAAAAGCTTTTCATGGTACTGATTACAGAGGGAGCCTGACCATCAATTAAAACTCTTCTCTCTAAACCTTTGTTTTTCAGACAAGGAAGGGCACACAAGGGAAATTTCAAAGAAGATCCAAAAATAGCAGGTGGCTGTCACTGCTGCGCTGTGCTCGGTTTCAATCATCAGATTGGAGAAATAACATGTCTGGGTTGCATAGGGATGTACAAATGTAGGTCTGGTGTTTAAACTCCAGAAATGGGTATGGAGAGGTACGGGCTCTATGTATGAGACTGCCATCTCCTGACAGACCCTTCTACCTCAGTTTTCTCATGCAACACTCTTACCTTTACACTTAGTTATTTAGAATTTTGAAAAGATCTTAGTGGTCTTCTGATAAAGGTGTAGCAATGACATGTATTTTATTGCACTTTCTGACCTTTGGGTGAGTATTTAAAATGTTTGCTTTCATGCACCAAACTCAACAAATCAGACGAATTTGCTTCAGTACAGATAAATACTGGGAATTTATCCAGTAAATGGAATGTTAGCTGTGCTGTTTGATTTTTGTTTCCTGTTTGTGTTTATTTGTTTTAAAATTTGTGAGGGTTTTTTCTTTGGTTGCTTAGATTTAGAAACCTCTGGTTTTTTGCTTTTCAGTTTGTTATAGGTGGCAAACAAGACTTGTTTGCTTTCTTTGGTATTGGTCAAATACCAACTAAAGAGACTCATATTTTGTTCATTTTAAGTAATTGCCATGATTTCATGAACAATAGACTTTTCTTTTGAAAAGGGGCAACCTAATTAATGCAGAAGAACCCTTTCATTGCTGCTATCTCAACATCAAATATATGGTATAAAAAAGCTATCGTCTACCAGAAGCCACATGCTGCCTCATTAAAAACAAAACCAGGAAACATTTTATTTACTTCAAAAAGGACCATATCAAAATAGAAATAGGGGAAGGGAGGAGAGGCCGCAGCTGTTGCAGTCAAAGTTTCAACTACAGAGCTCTTTTTTTTAATGCTTGTCAAATTTGGCAAGTTCATGTAGCTTTTGGTTTACAGAGGTATGCATATGTTTACATATATTGACTGGTTTTGGGTCATGCCACCAGATAGTACTTGTTTAATAAATCAAGCAGTGGTCAAAACCAAATATTCTTGGTTTGTTTTTCAGTAATGCGGCTTTCACTTGAGTGTGGATTTCAGTTATTTGGCTTCCAGTGCATATGCTTCAACATGATTAATAAATTCTTTTAGTTAATCTGAATGGCAGCGCCACTTAATGTGCAATTGGATGAGTCAAAACATCATCCACCCCAGAACTGAGGGCCAAGCAATCTGTACAGTATTAGCTTTGTGCTAATGCCAAGCAGTCAGCCAAATTCGAGTCCAAAAACTGAAAGGAAATGCATTTCACTTAATTATGTATTTTTGCCTATTTCAATATCCAAAATAATTTTCACCAATTACACATATTTGTTTTGTTCTCTACTACAAAAATCAAAAGGCAATTCATACAACTAAGCTGATCACAAAAGAAGCTGTCCAACAGTATTTGAAATTCCCCAAAGAAATTGGTGAACCTCACGGCTTTGCCTTCCATGCTTGCATCCTGATCCCAAAATGCAAAGGAATTCAGTTCTCTAATTTCCTGATGGTTTGTAATTCATAGAGATAAACCAGCTCCTTCAGTTTTGGTACCATCTTACTACATCAGTCTCCAGTAACTTAAGGCCTGTGGGACATCTGTGCAACTTTTATGCCTATCAGTAGCTCTAAGCTAGATGTTCTGTCTTTTTCCAATCCGATGTCTTCCAATGTTTTCAGAAACCTCACGTGACATTCTAGTCTGCTTCGTTTTTATCCCATGCTAGACTTGCTTTCCATTCTGGGAGAGCTGTTTTGGATGGGCTGTGAAACACTGGGCCAACAACAGAGATGACCCCTGTCTGGATGACTGCCATCTCTATAAGAAATGTTTCCCAAACTATTTTTTTTATTTATGATACTGAGTGAATGCTCTGGTCACACAATACCACCCTCCTATTATAGGCAAGGTGGTCAAACATAATGTCTGTAATCTGTTAAATTTGTTTGATTATACGTCCACATATTTATCTTCTTGGCTAGGCCTGGTCCAAGACCCACAGTCCTTGTGCTCCCTTTCTTTTCTTTGATGTGTGGTCTAGAGCAGCACTTTCCTTGGAGCCACGTATGCTTTTTCTACAGTTGTTCTTCAGTATCAACTGCATTGAGTCCAATTTGGAGTGTAAATACTTGTTTGCTTATTTGGTATGAAAATTTTGGGGGGTTCAAAACATTCAGGTCACTGCAGCTAGTGTATGAAGAATGTGGAGGTTTGGGACTATTCCCTAAGTGGGCAAAAGTGGAATAAGATACCGGAGGGGTGAGATGACTGAAATTCACATGGGGTAGAAATTTACACTAAAAAAAACCAAAACAAAACAAGAGTGAGAGAACTAAGCACCCCTCTATCTTCTTGCTGCTATTTGACCATTTCAGACTCTCTGAGGTGGAAATATTGCATACTGATATGGCACAAGTAAAGGAAATGTGTATTAGGGATGCCTGGAGCACAGGATGCGTGAGAAAAAGCTGAGGGAAACTGGTTTTACAAACTGGTATTACAAAAGACAGTTTGTAGTACAAGAGATCCCAGTTTGCCTTGAGCAACCTGAGCTAATCTAACCTATTCTGAGAGATTGGACCAGATGAAATAGTTCTGTGAACCTACAGCTCTTACTCAGTTCGTCTGTGAGGTGTTGGGATTGACCCATTACTATTTGGGTAGGTGAGAGGGCAGATGAGGTCTAGGGGAAGCAGAGTGTTTAGAAATACCATTTAATTTTTATAGGTTCCTTTAAACTTAATTTGTCCGTGCTGTGGTTGGGGGGGGCTCTATAAGCTGTCCCCCTTCTTCTCTTTTAGCTTCAGGATACATGGTTTTCCTGTTTCCGCCATTTACACTATATATAAATGCATCTGTGTTGAGATTGATACCTCAAAATTGAGTCTCAGTGCAACAGGAATTGTTGAAAGGCTGAACTGGATGTCACTGGTGCACTCAGTGAGCACAGCCAGACACAGGCTTCAAATGATAGACTCAAATGGCTTGCCATAGGAGGGTCTTGGAGAGAGAGTACAAATGAGGATATTTTAGGTATTCTGTCCTAATTATATTCTCATGCTCAGAAAGATTAGAGAAAGAACAAACATGACTTTCTTTTAATTAGAGATTCATAAGGACGTGGGGGAATGGACATCTATACACTGCTTTCTTCAAACACACAACATACTGTGATGCATAATATTTCTGGAAATGGGAGAAATGCTGGGATGTTCAGATTGACATTTCAGTGCCTGTCTGATTTCTGTGTCTGTCTGAAATATAGGGTTCAATAATCCTATTATGTGTGTCTGGCACACTCCTCCTTCTTTAGCAATGTGCCTCCTTATAACTGCTATAATAAGACAGAACAGCCAAAGCCTAATTCTGTGTGCCTCATCCTATCATTCAGCAAAGTTATATTGTCATCAGATGCAATCTATTGTTTTCTTTCCTGCTGTGTGGTATTGATTTTTCTAACCTTTCCTAATGTTAAATTTGTTTGGCTTTTTAACTTTCTTACCAAAGGTTAACGTTATTAAGTTGAGCAGACATCTATAAAACTACAGGCATTATTGCCTATCTTGCAATTGTTATACTGTCCTTTCATTAAACTCTGGCTGCACTGGAAAGCTCTGTCTTGAAGATTTTTGTCATTCGGGAATAATTTGGTGAAGGTTGACAAGAACTGCATTTGAATTGTCATCCAATTCTGTGGTATAAAATATTGGATTCAATGCGTCAGGAGCAACAGATTTATCTAAAACTCTCTTACCATCAGTAAATGTGTACTGCACAGACCTTAATTCCAGTGAGTATGTAAAGAAGATTGAGGAAGATGCGAGTGCTGCTGCCTGTCCTCTTCCCCAGTATGGTCTGACCACACCAGTCTCTTTGCTGTTGTGGCAAAAGGCGCAGATCTAAAATCTCTACCTATTCTAGAAATGTTTTTCTGTTTAATGTAGAAGGAAAATGAGAAATCATGGTTTAATTTGAAGGAAGTGGTGGCTTTTATGGTGTCCCTCTGTCAACATTTTTCAGTAAGATCTAGAACAAAACGTGTATAATGTTTCAAAGGTGCAGACAATGAGTAACCAGGTTCAGATACCACTGTTAAGCCAGGTTTCATTTTTAGTTACTGCTGCCACAGTACCCTCTTGGTATCAGTATCACAGGTACAGTAACCTGCCTTTAATGAATTGTGTATTTGACATCCTGGTTACACATTTATTTAGATTGCATTTCTGTGATGTGTTGTTGAGACCTTTTATTGTGAATATGTGTAAAAGACAGGAGCAGGACTGAACACAGGATGTCTGTGTGTGATGCATCATAGCTTTATTCTGGAGCTGGGATAAATAAACTTTGGTGCTCTCCAGCCACCATGCAGACATTTTATTGCCTTGGCAGTACCTTGAAGTTGCTCTGAAACATTTTTTTTATCCAAGAACATCCTGAGAAGCTAGGCAAGAACTAACCTCAAGTGAAATGTTTTTAATAGTAGAAACCATAAAATAATCAATAATAAAATAATTTAAGCTGTAGTAGATGATCAGTTAAAAAAACCCTCCAGACAATTTGGTCTTCTCTGAGTGGAAAGCAGAACTGCAGCCTACCTGCAGCTGCCAAAACATGACTGTCCAAGGAGGAGATCAAGCTTGTTAGTGAATGCACGAAGGAGAATTTCAAAGTGCTGGAGGAGAGGGGTGGTTAAATTTTTTATTCATAAATCAGTACATATAAACAGCTTACTTCTGCCAATGCTGTGAAGTCAAGGAATGGCCCTGGCAAAAGATTAAAGACTTTCCTTCCATACTGCTAATTTAAGAGCTGGTAAATCATGTTCTGTCTCTTCTCCCATGCTTAGCTGTCCCTGCCATTGATTTAGTCTTCGTCTGTCACGTTCTCGTGCTGTTCAAAGGCTGATTGTGAAAGACTGGGAAGGTTCTGTCTGTTCACAGTTTCTCACAGCTTGGTCTGTCTTGCCAGTATCAATTCTGATAATTAGACTGTCTGAAAGCACCACCTTCTTGGTGAGTGAGACATCTTTTAATTTAGTGGGGCTTTGATTAGCAAGTTCCCTTCAGTCATTTTCAGGTCCAACTGTGAGCTTTCAGGGTCGCCTGAACATCCCTGTGCCTTTCTTGGGCTCCCTCGGTGTCTCTGGCTGGCATTGCACAACTCACATGTTCATTACAGATTCCAGATGTCTTGTGTCCCTTGTCCCCCTGCTAGTTTTATGTTTCAGAGTTTCCTGGTGAAGAGTGGAGAAGTGGCACATCTTCAAATTGTTTCATGCTTAGCAGTGAGCCCAGGCTCCAGCTGCATTTTCCCCAGCCTCTTTGTGGTGGCAGCAGCAGCATCGCTTCTGCAAGAGATATCTCCGATTACATGTGCTATTGCAGCTATGTGATGCTTTACCTCAGTGTGCCTGTTATTACTACTTGAAAAGGTATTTAGAGAAATATCAAGGTTTCAGAAAGGCTACTGCTTTTGCCCAGGTTTCCTTTCAGAAGTTTTAGAGGACGGAGAAGGGGTATAATAACGATAATGGCGTGATCTCCTTCCTTATCTCTTCCACTTCATCCAAATCCGCTACTGCATGATCGTTTGGTTTGGTTTTATATGCACTCTGGCAGTGCAGGGAAGCTTTTCAGTGACAGTGTATGTCTTCCTATTGGAGGCTTACTATTTTGTTGCATGCAGTCTGCTAAACTCTATCCATGCACTGATCTGGGAAATTTTGTCTTCTATACCTTTATTTGTACAACTAAGGTAGAGGGGTTTTTTTCTGATTTAAGAAAATAAGGTACTTTATACACATAGGCACACATACAAATATTCTGTAGTCTGAATGCTTTTCTCTTATCAGTTGTTATTGTGTATAGCAGAAACATAAAATCTATCAGATAAAGACAAAGCTAGGAGGCTTTTAAGAGGACCTTGAAGTGGTAGGAGAGGGAACCTCTAAATCCAGCATGTACGGTTCTTATTGTAATTTATGATGCTGTATTGGGTATTTTGTGTCCTTGAAACATCTTTGAATAGTGACTTTATGTGGTAGATATACTCCACTTTTCCTTACCCAGCTTTTTATCAGAGGCTTAGGAATTAGTTTAGCTCCCAATTAAGAAATGTGAACTCCTGCTTTTCTCCCCTTCAACATGCTCTCATCCATATTACCCCACTGCAAGAAAATTGTTGTTGCATCACTGCAAAATAACTAGTACAACTGCGCTGGTTCCGGGAAGCTTGAGCGCTTTTGTATGCTTACATATAAACATATTTGAATATATGTAGCAGAAATGTAGTAGCCATAGCACCAGGGTACAGTCATTTTCCTGAAACCTGATCCTGGAACTTACTGGTCATCCAGGGCTCACCACTCCAGGACTTGTCCATCCAGCAGAGCATTGCAGAACATGCTTATCCGAACTCACAAATGTACTTGATGGGTTTGGAATGTCTACTGTGCCTATTAAACTGCTGTTTCATAATAATTGGTTCAGCTGGGACCTATGGTCTTTGAGCTCTGTGAGGGTAATGGTCTTTTTACTTAATTCTGCATCTGCACACAGAGACTTGTTGACTGCGGTTAATTTTACCAAAGATATCATTAGTTCTTCAAATTGAAAGTTGACTGGCGTTATTTTTTTCTTCCCCTTTTGCTGTATCTTCCTTAGGGATGCGAGTTAATTGACACCATGGATCAGGACTTCACAGATTTCACAAAGTGCCTTCAGATACTCCAGAAAAAGATAGAGAAGAAGGGCCTCCAGGTAAAGGCGACACATCTTCTGTCTTTAGTTCTTACTAATTACTCTTCCTCTCAATGTATTTAGATTTATGTTTCAAGTTTGCACTGAAATGAAACAATATTTTCTGTAGCCTTGCCGTTCTGTGGTTTTGCCATACTTTACTGCATACCTTGTAAGCATTGATGCTTCTGCTAAAAGGAATTACACAGTGTGTCAACAAACAAACGTTGGCTTTCTTAAAAGGCAGCTTGTATTGATCTCTCTTAATGAACTACCCAAAGTGCAGAAGAGCTGATGTGGCTGGTGTTCAAAGCCAGCGTCCCACTTCAGCATGTAAATATATTTTCAAGTCTTGGCACAATGAGCCTTGATGTTTATCTCTTTCCTCTCCCCTCCCAAAGGTGAGATGGGAGGGGGAAGCTTATCCTGCCAACCTTACATATGGTAAACAATATCTCCTTCTGTAAAAGGTTCCCCTGGAATCAGAGGGAGCCTTTGCAGAGCAAGCAGTGCACTAAACTTAAAAGAAGCCATATGGAGTTGTCAGCTGCTCATTTCTTTGGAAAGGCAAAGGAGGCAACGATCCCCCTCCCTTCCACGGTTTGATTTCAGAGGCCCACTTGTTTCATCTCTCTGAGACGTGAAGTTAAAATTCCTCGGGAAACTGCAACATGATGAGTCAATGGCAGATGTGCTCTTGGGATTGCTGCCCTTTCCTCCGCGTGGAGCAATCGTTCCTAAGGGCTGAGCTCTCTCTTCTGCTCTGTACCTACGAGTGAAAGCAACTGAAAGGAAACGGCTGCTGCATACGCTTGCCAACAGTGAGGGCAAGAGTCATGTAAGAAAATAAAAATAACATCACAAGATGGAAGGAGGTGTGTAAACCTCCTCTTTTGCCATTTTTGTTGTAGCAGGATAGGGGAGTTGCCTGACTTCCCGAGGTCACTGTAGTCCAAGAAAGCAGCAAGACATGCACATGCCAATACCATTTCCTCTTTCTTCTCTCCTCACTTCAGGCTGCTGAATAATTAACCAGTTTTTGCTTGAGCTATTTTGAAATGTCTTGATTTTCTAAAGGAAATACATGTCCATGGGACATTTGAGAGTGCTGTTGCACAATGCCCATCTGCAATTGCATTTCCTCTTGCTGCCCTCAATACACACTGTTCATCAGGTTTTTTACTCATCAGTATAGACAGAGATGGGAGTGTTTCTCCATACACTTACCTATCTGGCTGTGAGCCAGGAAACTATGATAGTTTATTTTTTTTCTCCCTATAATTTATCATCACAAGAGCACAGAAGGGTGGTCTTGCTATCTGGGACATGAATGATAATGAGTGCTGTCAGAACAGACAAGCCACCTATGCCTAGGATTGTTTTTTTTTTTACTTTGACAAGTAAGGTGCTTCCCTATTAACAGAATTATCCTTAGAATGAAGGAGAACTTGAGTGTTTCCTGAATTTGGTTCATTATCATATCCCAGCTATTGCTACAGAGGGAGTTTTTTTTAAGCTATCACGAGAGATTTTATAATGAATAATCAGTGTGTGTTCAAAATAAAAGCAATGGGAATGTGACAGCCACAGATGTGTTTCAATAATAAGTATTTGTAAAACTTCTAACTCTTTGATCACTCTGCTAGGTAAAGCCCTGTTAAGTTGGCTAGAGGATACTACATTGTAATCCATGATAATATATTGCAAAGTACAAGCCAGACTGTAATTGCAGTAATTGTGTAGAGTTCATGCCTATGTAGCAAACCTAAGATTTCAGTTCAGTTATATTTTTTTGCTCTTACATGTAAGATGTGCTTTAAATACAATCTGAGTTTTTCAGAGGTGCAAGAAGTAACACAGATTTGTCTTCTGAAACTAAGTACCATGTTCATTAAATGCTAACTGCTTCTTGCTTCCAGTGTCTGTTCCATAAAACCTAGTAACGTGGTATCAGCTGAACCATGCACACTAGCTAAAGCATACATTTCTATTTTTGGTCTTCTGCATTTTCTGACATAATGAGTTTCAAGAAGTCATTGATTCAACTTAGGCAAATAATATATGTATAACTGTATACGTATGTATACATACGTATGTATAATATGTATGTAACTGTATAAATTACTAGTTTGGGTTCCAATTTGCCCTTTGTTGAGAAGTATTAGGCATAATTCATTAGTAAGAGGCTTGGTGATTCTTTTGGATGTCCTGATAATGTAGTGCTTAGCTTGATGACTGGTCCCCCAATACCATAGAGATTCTGAGCACTTGCAACAAATACTGGCCTCAGTTTATGGGTGCAACCACTTGGCTCCTCTGAAACTTGAGCTTCTTTAAATACCTAAATTTGCACTTAATTTAGGTGTCTTTGTGGGTAACATTCTGGCGTTAAAAATGCCAAGTGGTAAGTAAACAGGTGTTTCAAGCCATAGATCTAAAATCTTGGAGGAGAGTGCAAATTTCTTCAGAGAAGAAAGCTACTACTGAATTCTGTGGTCACCTGGGAATACAGCTAAGAAGAAAGAAGGGTCCAGGATCTGAAAACTAGAAGTGGATACAGAAGGGGTTCTTCATCTGTGTGTGCATTTTTTGGCCTCAAGTACAAACTTGCCTGTCACAATGTGGTGTTTTTTTCCCCTTCTGGAAAAAAAATCATAAAAGCTTTCCTTTTATCTGAGAGTATTAATGAGGTGGAGTACGTCTTCCTGGTTCCAGGAGAAACTTGTCTGTCTCCACCTTTGACTTTTAGTCACTCTGTCTGGCTTATCCAGAATGCTTGTCAAAGAGGAATATGACAAAGAGACACTACAGATCTGTTTCCTCATGATTTATTAAGTTACTAAACAGTGAAAGTATCTTAAAAAAAAAAAAAAAAGTCATGCTGTGTTTGCTACTCTTTCTGCGCATAGCAATACGCTAAGCTAGGAAATTAATTATGTTCAATGTATATACTATATCCACAATCCTGGGACATAGTTTGTCTGGATGAATTCAACTGTGAGGAGCTGAGGTATTTGAAACTGATGTTCCTCTGTTGGTTAGAGAAAAAGTTATCATTTATCTGCTATACTGAACAGGTAGAATTTCTACTCTCATCTGTGAGACACCTTTATGGAAGTTCTATGTCAAGGAGGTTTTTGAGCTCTCATGACCATATGGGGGCAATATTTTGTTCCAAAGGAATTACATTTGTATAATTTATTTTCCATAGCTCTGCACCTCTGTCCTCCTCCTTCTCTTTCTTCCTGCTCACCCACATAGTTTTTGAACAAATAACTTTTAAACAGTGGAATAAGAGGAACACTGGAAGATAATAATGTCGAACAACTTTCTTAGAGGTCACCTGAGTGGGAGTGAAGGTGAGACAGACACTCAGTGCCCCCACTGGAGAGGAAGCTGCAAAGCTAGTTCAGGTTTTATTGATTGCTGGAGAATTCAGTTTGAGAAGAGGCCTTAAGAATGCCTTTATCACAAGTGAAGATGCAATTGGAGTTGATGGTCAACAGAGACACAAATCTGGGAGAAAAAACTCCGTGTTAGTTCTTGAACTCTTTGTTCAATATAAACAGCAGTAATTATTTCTTCTAGAATAATAGCCAAATCCGTAACCACTTTTTCCTTGTGTCTCAAATAACAACTTGTAGAATAGTTTCTGAATCCTCAGAGTCATTAATTTCTGGTTTACATTGCATATTTTGGTTGCATAGCCAAGTCATGCAGAAAGCAGCTTTGGGGTCATTTTGTGATATCTAAGTCACGTAATTATTATGTATTTATAACTACATACTGCAGTGATTGTTAGGATAAGCAGTTATAACTTTATATGTGGAAGCTAGAATCAGTCTTAATTTTTGCTTTCAACAGACCTAATTCATTTGTGAATTGTATTGTATTGGATAGGTGAACCAACTAAGTACCACCAACAGAATCTGACTCCTGAAGTTTCTTTCCAACCCAAAGGCTGTCAGATATTTCTTCTTCTCTTTCTGCATGACTGAGTGCATGTACATGCATGCACCTGTATGTATGTATGTAAACACGCAGATTTTCTGGCCGTATACCTTCCTGGCCCTATGTGATGCTTTCTTAATGTCTTACTAACTCTGTCTTTATTTCTGCCATGTGTTTTTTTATGTTGTTTATGGTCTACTGAACACTTTGGTGTGCACATTCTGCTTTAATCACTCTTTTATACATTCTGAGTACTTTCCTTTCTTCATTACAGGACCTTCAAGTAAACTTATTTACAGTAATTTCTGTCTGGTACTACTTTGTGTTCTTAATTTTCTCTCGTGTAACACAAGCTATTTCAAGAAACCAACTGAACTGGCAAAATGCTAGGCATTCCTACAGTATCTCTTATTTAGAGATCAATAGATCTTGCGTTAAAAGTGAACATTATTATCTTCAGTTTGCAGATTAGAAACCAGAAGTACAGAAGCAACTTGTCCACATTCTCCCAGCATGCTAGCAGTACAGTTGAGGATGATCCTCCAATTCCCAGTTTTCATCAAGTGCTCTTTCCATAAGAGTGTCCCTCGTCTGACTGATGCAGCTCATAGCAGCTCACACCACTGAGAAATGGTAGTGTGTTTATCAGTCATGCAGCCCCAAGGAGAATCCTCATAGTGTAAAGATAGATTTAAGCCATTATCTTTATCTCAGTTACAAACTCTGCTTTCTTTAACTGTATCATCTAAAATACCATTTAGTCTTAAAACTAAGCTCTGGGACTTTTCATTTAACTTTATTATCTCTTCTGCTTAAACAAAGTTAAAGCAGCTCATTTGGTTATATGGGCTGAAGATATAAAAAATGAATTTTATTGAAACCTACATGCCTTTTAGTGGTTTAATGTTAGTGTGTTTAAATTGATAAAAGCATCAGTGTCAATATGAAAAAGTGAAAATATCTAAACCAACTCTTCCTAAAAACCCTTTGCAGTAAAGGGATACTATACTAACATTTCCATTTTTAAATTACACTTTAAAGGTTCAATCTGTCAGCAGTCAAGGATGTTGCACTTTTTAAGTGAATGCAAGCATTCTTCTCTTTGTCCTTTAAAGAAAGTGTCAAATCAATCCACTTTATTTTCTGTTGAGGGCAGCTAAGCTAAAGCTAATGTTAGTGAAGTCCTGTGTTTACAAAGTGCTGAAGAGAAGACGATGAAGTGATGTTCGTGTACCACCTTGAGCTATGCAGTGTTCAAACAGCTTACTAAGCACTCTCTAGTTTGTCTTTACACAAAAAAAAGACCCTGAAGGAAAACAGAAAATACTCTAAAGTGAAAATCAGAAAATGCTTTAAAAGAGAATATTTTTTTACATAAAGAGCAGTGCCATGTAGAAAGGGTATCATTATTGCAAGTGCCAGTCTTTGTTTGGCTTAGCTTTGTTTTATTCTATCAGTTGAGGTTATTCCTGATGATGTGACATTTTTGTAACAATAAATATATCAGCTTTAGCTCCTCACCGAATCATAATTCTGCTGCTCATGTTAGTAGTTTGTAATTTCATGCCAGATCACTACTTGTTTTCATTTCTGAAAACTTTTGGGGGCCCAGAACAGTAAGCGGAGTGGCTTTTAAGCGAAAGTGTAGGAATGAGGACAGGCCATTACCATGATTTGGGAACAGGGAAGTAGCTGAATACCATAAGTATAAGAATAGATAGTCTGGAAAGTGTCATGGAGCTGGAGTGTAAAGCTTTTACAAGGTCTTTGAAGTTTGCAGCTCTGTCTCCAAATTCCATATGGGAGACAGGGCTAAGAATGAACCTGTTTTGTTTTGGTGGCATTGTGGAGTTTTTCTTCTTTATGCCTCACAGGAGGAGAATAGAAAATGCAAATGACATATATTTTAGGGGAGGTTAGAAACGTGTAATGAAAAGGTTTCTATACTGTCAAGTGCTGTATCAAAAGATTTTAATGAGTTATTAATAGTAATCCTCTTAATAAACCTTCCTGTCAGGAAGAAACAAATGTATCTACAGTGTTTCCTGTTAATTCCCACTTCTAAAACATAGAATTTCGTAGTGTGTTTCAGTAAGAGTAAATCCCTCCTATAGGGTGTACAGACATCTCCTTGGGTGCTGTTTTGACTCTAAGGTCCAAATGTGGATTGCAGTATGTAGCCCATCTTTCCTACTGTTGAATTGTTTCAAGGCGTCCCTTTGTAAATTATGGCAAACTACATTTCTTGTTCTAGAGGATACTAGAACTTGCCAGTTCTCAAAGAGAAACACCCTAATTTCATGCGAAGGAAGCAGGCTGACTACCTGTTTCACTATTTAGTGTGTCTTGATGCCCACAGCTGTATCTTTGTGTTAGAATAATTTCATGCAAGGTGGGTGTCTGCAAGAACACAGTACATCACATAATGAGAAATTTTCGTGTATATTCCTTGTAAACTCTACTGGGGCTTGTATTTGATCTATGAAGGTAATTTAAAGAAAAAAGGCAAAAGGAGAGTGAGATTTCTGGAGAACACATTGATTTTCATTTGTTTGTTTAAAAAAGATAAACCTGATGTCAAATTTGAGGAGAGGAACAAGGGGGAAAAGATGCTGTTTATTTAGGAAGTTCAGGGGATGGGAGAGATCAAGGATATGCTTATTAACAAGACTGTAGAAGCTAATGAGGAAGCCGAGTACTGTTCTCTGAATTTAGTCAAAGGCAAGGTCCTGCACATGGGTCAGTTCAACCCCGTGTATCAATACAGGCTGGGGGATGCAGGGATCGAGAGCAGCCTGGCCAAGAAGGACTTGGGTGTACTGATGGATGAAAGATTGGACATGAGCCAGAAATGTGAGCTTGCAGCCCAGAAGGCAAACTGTATCCTGGGCTGCATAAAAAGGAGCAGGTCAAGGGAGGTGATTCTGCCCCTTTGCTCCACTCTGGTGAGATCCCACCTGGAGTTCTGCATCCAGCTCTGGAGCCCTCAGTACAGGAAAGACATGGACCTGTTGGAGAGGGGCCAGAGGAGGCCACAAAAATGATCAGAGGGCTGGAACAGCTCTGCTGTGAAGACAGGCTGAGAGAGTTGGGGTTGTTCAGTCTGGAGAAGAGAAGGCTCTGGGGACACCTTATTGCAGCCTTTCAGTACTTAAAAGGGACCTGTAAGAAAGATGGGGACAGACTTTTTAGCATGGTGTGTTATGATAGGACAAGCGATAATGGTTTTTTTAAACTAAAAGAGGGGAGGCACACTAGATGGGAGGAAGAAATTTTTTACAGTGAGGGTGGTGAAACTTTAGAACAAGTTGCCCAGAGAGGTGGTAGATGCCTCATCCCTGGAGACATTCAAGGCCAGGCTGGACGGGGCTCTGAGCAACCTGATCTAGTTGAAGATGTCGCTGCTCATGTTAGAGGGGTTAGACTAGATGAACCTTGAATGTCCCCTCCAACCCAAACTATTCCATGATTCTATATCTGAAACAGAAAATGTGAGGTTACTACAGGTGATTTACTGTTCACTTTGTAACCACCGATTTTGTCCTGTTTATAACTCTTTTTGATAGGCGAGGTGGTTTTCCTTCCCATTCCAGCCCCTTCAGCTTCACAGGAGCACATCTTCCCTGATGGTAGCTATTGCTGATGTAACTGTGCTGGGGAAGTGGTTGAGCTACACTGTCATACCACTGATCTCAAAAGAATGTCGTACTTGCATTGACAGAGTCTTGGAGGTGGGTGTTGTAGAAGGTGACTTTGTACAGCCATAGATTTTGACACCAGAAATTTCCCTGCAGTTCAAGGACTGACAGGAGTTTGCTGCCTGAGGTTTTCATAAATAACTTGGTTTATTTTTTTCTCCTTGACACATGAATACTGTGATGTTATGCAACCTCCTGTAAGTTATGAGTATTTTTTATGAAATTGTGTTTAGTTAATGGGATGTAAGTTTATATATAAGCATATTAAGAAAATTATGCTGATGCAGCTAACTTTAACTGCAGATTAGAATAGTCAGGGCATTTTTTACATCTCAAATATTATTTCTTCCTACGAAATTGAGATGCTTGTCAAGAATAAGTGACAGGTTTTTCACTATTGGTGGGATAGTTTCATGAAAACCTTTAGCAGTTTTCTACATCCGTGATTGTAGAAACAGTGTCTTTAGAGAGAACAGTTTCATAACTTCATAAACTGCAGTAACCTTGTCCTTCAAGCTGTAGGTGAATCAACAAATTAACCTTTTTCTGTGGCTTCATTTTTGTCCTGTGCAAGGAAACTTATTTAACCTAAGAAGTGTATATAAGAACACTTCCTTAACGGTTTTGTTTTGTTTTTCCCCCATGACATTTTCCCTCTGTTTGTAACATTATATGGCCTTTGAACAGTCAAGAGAAACAATGAATTTGTAATATTGGTCAAATCATTTGAAGCTGTGGTGGGTCCTTCTCTTTTTTTCTTTTTCTTATCTAGAAAAGAGTATTGGGGGTGAAGGGGAAATGAAGGTCTTAAGACTGTGGCAAAGCAAAAGGTGGTTTAGCCTGTAGCCCTGAGGCCTCGCTGCCTTCTGCAGTCCTTTGACTTTCCCTCATCTTGAACTCTGGACCTCTTGGCTGATACAAGAAATTTTCAAAAAGTGGTGGAGAGGCTTACAGTAATTTAACTCTTCATAAATATTGTAAAAATGAGGCAGAATGGTTATACTTGAAAAGCCCCTACAGCATTCCCACTGCAAACAAGGCTCAACAGAGGTGGAGACGGAAGGGTCTGCATAGAAGAGCCACACTGGCAACCAGACTTTACTAGTTATGATGCTCACACTGTTGGTTGTTTTGTTTTTTTTTTTTTAATTAATCAGCTACATTTTGTTCTGACTTTGTCTCTGCTAAGGAGGGGACTCAGGGAATGGTCTCTTCAACTTGCCTAAAGAACCCATCAAGCTTCCCTTTTTTTTAAACAACTGAACGACTAAGTACTGAACAATTAAAGCTCAATATTTTGTGAAAATTAAATGTGAGCATAAAATGTTTACAGCTTCACAAGCGCCTCCAGTTTAAAAATCATGCTTCATTTGTTTTTAAGTGCATGGCTAAATTTGTATCATCTAGAGGACAGTGTAGTAAAATAAAATAGATTCTGTAATGGGTGTAAGGCGACCTTATTCAGGCTATGTTTAGCTTACCTGCTATAAATACTGAATCTACTCTGAACAGGAAAATTGGCATCCAAGATACTAACCTACTTCCCTTAATATGAGAATATCTCCATCATCTTAGAAACAAGGGTATAAATTCCAAACTTCTTTGTGCAAATCTGCACTCCCATGGAAAAAAAAATAATTCTATACTGCCCAAGTACTTAGTGAAATCACTCAAAAGAGGAACCGTTCACAGAATAGGGCCTGAGAGACTCGGGAAAAAGATTCCATCTTTAGTTTCAGATCTTGTATCTGTCTCTTGTGTATAATAGGACAGGTTATTATCCTCTTGTTCGTCATGAAGATTGATGTTCAGACCAGCTGAAAATATTACTGTTCTGTGGGGACCTATGGGAAGATCTTCAGACCTGTGTGAACCCAAGTTTAAACTTTTTAAATAGCAGAGCTAATGCCTCATCCTATTTAGGCACAAATGCCTCTTCTGCCATTATCTCCTCTGCGATACTGCTGCAGGAAAGTGAGGATGCCCTGCAGCACTGCATTATTGGTGGTGTCTTTTATACAGACTTCATTGCTAAATGCTAAGGTGTGCAGGGAAAGCACCTGAGCCATTAACTCCTACTCAGGTGAAGTAAATACAAAATAGCATCACCCGTTGATGGAAATGGTGATTTTTTAAAACTTCCCTTTCTCTATTTTGTGCAGAATGTTTTCCCTTAAAAATCTGTGATTCTTTCCTTAAAATCTGATACCCAAGTTTAACACGATGTAGTGGAAATAAAAATAGGCAGAAAATAAGTTTTAAAGAAGCATGAAGGGTGTTGGTCTCTTCTCCCAATTAGCAAGAGGCAATGGCCTCAACTTGTGCCAGGGGAGGTTTAGATTGGATATTAGGAAAAAACTCTTCACAGAAAGGGTTGTCAGGCATTGGAACAGGCTGTCCAGGAAAGTGGTGGAGTCACCATCCCTGGAGGTGTTTAAAAGGCTTTTTGATGAGGTTCTTAGGGACATGGTTTAGTGCTAGAGTTAGGTTAGGTTATGGTTGGACTTAATGATCCTGAGGGTCTCTTCTAACCGAAATGATTCTATGATTCTGTGAAAGAAAAGACACTTCTGGTTTAGGAAGCCACAGGAAAAGATCTTTCATCTCATAGTGCTAAAGTTGGCTTTCTCTGCTCCTCCAGGTGTCAGCACCTGTGAACTGCTGATGGAGTGTTTCATATAGCAACCCTCATCTACAGAAAGTCTGCCCTGTTGCCTTGAAATACCACAGGTTTGTTTAGCCTCCTTTGTAGGCTTTCCAAGGGTCTCAGATCAGCATCTCTGCAGGATCTGAAACAAAACCACACAGAGATGTGGTGGGGAAGGAAAAGAAGCTTTTGCCTGGCAGGGGCTACAACCTGTGGGGAACCCATGCTTGGAGCAGCTTGTTTCTGAAGGACTGTACCCCATGGACAGGACTCCATGCTATAGCAGGTTAACAACATGAGAAGGAAGAAGAGGCAGAGAGGAGCAAGTGTGCACAGACCACAGTCCCCCATTTTTCTCCACCGCTTGGGGAAGAAGGGAGACAGAGTCAGGAACAAAGGAGTGAAGTTGAGCCTGGGGAAAAAAAAACAGGAAGGTGGAAAGGTGGGTTTAGTTTTGTCTTTCTTTTTTTCTCTCTAACTCGATTTTTAATTGGCAATAAATTAAATTAATTTTCCCCAAGTCTAGTCTGTTTTACCTGTGATGGTAATTGGTAATTAATGATCTCCCTGTCCTTGTCTGAACCCATGAGCTTTTTCATCTTATTTTCTTCTGCTGTTGTGTTGAGGAGGGGGAGAGAGAGCAAGCAGCTGGGGTGGGTGCCTGGCTGCCAGCCAAGGTTAACCCACCGAAGGACTGTAAAGAAAATCAAAGGGAAGTTGTCAGGGCTCATGGAGGTGTGCCAAGGTGCACATACTCTCATTGATATGTATGATGATTAAGGGAGTGGAGCATCTCCGTTATGAGGAAAGGCTGAGGGAACTGGGTCTCTCTAGCTTGGAGGAGACTGAGGGGTGACCTCATTGTTTATAAATATGTAAAGGGTGAGTGTCAGGAGGATGGAGCCAGGCTCTTCTTGGTTACAACCAAAGATAAGACAAGTGCCAGTGGGTACAAACTGGAACGCAGGAGGTTCCACTTAAATGTGAGAAGAAACTGCCCACAGTGAGGGTGACCGAGCACTGGAACAGGCTGCCCAGGGAGGTTGTGGAGTCTCCTTCTCTGGAGGCATTCAAAACCCGCCTGGACACCTTCCTGTGTAACCTCAACTAAGTGTTCCTGCTCTGGCGGGGGGATTGGACTGGATGATCTTTTGAGGTCCCTTCCAATCCCTAACATTCTGTGATTCTGCAATATATATCCTGTTTGTGGGCTAGCAGGCAGAACTTAGAGTGTCTCTGATCCATCACGTGCTGAGTAGCTGGGGATCTTCCTGTACAAGACCAGGATGCAGTCCAGGCAAGGCTCCCCAATCCGGATGGCGATCTGTATCCCTTTGGCGGAATAACAGAGGCTTTTAGGGAGAGTCTTTGCAGCAAAGAGCCTCTTCCCTATGCAGTGCCCTTCCCACCCGCTGTCCCTGCAGGACTGGGTTAACCTTCAACACAGGCTGCAGGCCAGCTCTAGTTGAAAAGCATGGGGTGACAGGCATCAGCACAGTGGGGTGGGGATCCTGCTGGCAGGGAAGCAGTGGATTGTAACCGTGTTGGATTGTAACCGTGTTGTCCTGCTGATCTTGTGACAACACGGAAACATGTTGGAGGGAGGGGAAGGAAGGCTGCTTCAAGACTGACAGCCAGAGTTAAGTAAAATGTGAAATATAAAACTCACAATGAACAGATTCTCTTGAAGAAGATGGGATAACTTTTTTTTTCCTCCCTTGAGTTGTTCATAGATGGGAGTTTTTAGTTAGTTTTTCTTTTTTTTTTTTTTCACTCCTGGAAGCACTATGAAGAGATTAAAAACACAGCGTGTGCCAAACACAGATTTTGGCACTAGATGAGAGTGGATATGAGATTGTTGAAGAGATTTTTCTAGACCATTTTAGCATAATCTTTTGAGGGCCTCTTGGATTGCTGCTAATATAAATCCAGGTCTTGCTTTCTTATATGATAGTTTACAGTGATTGGTTTTACGTTTCCATGGGAGTGATACTGCAGTACACACTGTAGGTTACAGTGGTTCAGCTGTGAGGACAGGTTAGCCTCATGCTTGTGAATGTCTTTTCACACTGTTTTAAAAGACAAAAAGATTTTATGGTGTTTCAGAAGACGTTTGATAGTCCTGGAATCCTTGTTCATGCACAGAATTAATGTGTCAGGGTCAAAACCAGCACACATTTTCCTCCAAAGCCTCAGTGAACAGATCGCTCCAAGAGTTTTAATGCACTTTTTCCTACTCACAACAGCATGGTAACCGTCTGGGGTAGAGGCAAGCCCTTCACCCAGAAAATTCAAGGCAATAAGGAGGTCCAATGACCATGATCTCACACGCAGAACAAACTGCAGAGCTGTTCTCCAGTTGATCAGCAGTAGCAGAGCGGGAGTTATTGCTGTCCCTACTCTACCTGGGGCACAGGGAGTACTGTTCGATCAAGGTCATACAGGAATATTCAGCACAAGAGCAAGCAGTCAAATTCAGGTTGCTTGGGGTCCAGCAGTTCACCTGGATTTTGCAGATTAGGTTTCTGTAAGTAAGAATAAAGTCAATGGTTATGAAGTTTATGTTCCACAAAACTTATACCAGATGATGTTATATACGCCCTCAAACGTTCCATTTACCTGCAGGAGAGAGCAAAGCCAAAGCACTGAAATTAAATCAAGGCATTTGACCAGAGATATAAACACAAATCAACAGTGAGAACCAAGAGTAAAATGTTTCCAGCTACTCAAATCTGTGACTGGATTTTGAGATTATTTTTCCCTTTTCCATCTTACCATCATACATGTTACTTGATTTAAGCAGACAAATGATCTGTTTGCATGCTTATTGGCATTAGCAGAAAGACTTAACCTCTTATTTGAAATAAAAAGAGCTACAAAAAGAGAAAGCAGTTGGGTAAAAATGTCAGAAAATCAACACAAGCAAGAAATGCTTTATGAAGGAGCTGAAAATAGAACATAAAGATTAGTGAAATCAGTGAGGTGACGATGAAGCTGACTGAAGGTTATCATCTCAGGTATACAGACAGGATGGCAGCCTTTGGCTGAAAGCTCTTGTTCCCATGAAGAGTCAAATGTCTCAAGCAATGAGAAAAATTCTGGCTAAAGAGGATTCTACCTGAGCAAAGTTCAGATGCAGCTGTGTGGCTGAGGATATCAGTCCTGTAGGAGATGAAAGCCATGTCTTCTATGTAAAACACTGAGCTAGAGAGCCAGTATCATTGACTAAAATTGACAATATCTTGCTACATGTTCAGCATTGGGTTGGAGATTTCAATACTTTATTAAATTTACATAGCAGTTTTATGGATGATATAAAAAAAAATGACTGTGATCTGGCCAGCACAAGAGCTCTAATACAGTTATTGTGAGAATGAGCTGAAATCTGCTCTGGCTCATTTGTTATCAAGGAAAGTGCTTGGTGTGTTTTAAAGTCTTCAGTGCTGAAGCTGATGCAGAGACCAGAAAGAATATATTTGGATTTTCCAGCTGCATCCAGAGTTGACAAAATTTATGTAAACTGGTCAATATTAATAAAATGTCAAAGCGATAAAGCAATAATAAATGTAGTGTTTACACTATACTTGTTTGCTTTTCAGCATATACTTCAATATATATGTGTATCGGCATATACTTCAATATATATGTGTATCAGCATATAATGTAGTTAAACATACTATATGTTTTACTACAAGAATCTTATTCTCTGTATCATATTCCTCCAAAATTTTAGATCAAAGGAATAGACTTTTGAATGACAGGAAATTAAGAAAGGCGGTGAGAGGTGAAAAGATATCAGTGAAGTGAGAAGGGGATAAAAGGAAGCTATGTTCAAATCAGATGCAATATCTGACCTGTAATTGGCTTAGAAATGTCTTAGATATTAGCAGTAGATGGTCTCCATGGTCTCAGAGGGAAGGAGAATTATTCATGGCCCCAGGGCTTTTATGACATCTTGATTACTGTTACCTTCCCTTTTTCCTTCAGGGGAGGTCTTTTTCATGGTTCATTCAGTGCTACTGGTTGTTGCCAGTAAATGTTCCCTTTCGCCTGCCTACCTCTCTGAGACTTGGGCATGTTTGTTTGCAAGTTGTCTGCCTGAAACTGAGATCATGTGGAAGAAAGTCCTGAATTGTCTTTCCAGAGCCCTACCCATACATCAGGGAGAGGATTTCTTATCAGAGATAATGAGCAGAGTCCTTTGCTGTCAGCTTGAGCCTTGGACTTTGCTCTTGGATGTCATGGCGATGCTGACATTACAAAGCTAGATATTGCACGCTTTTCACCCACCCCAGGCAGTTCCCAGCTTCCTGTGTCCTTTCACCCATCTCCTCAAATAGATGTTCCTCAGTCATACAGCGAAAATCATCTTTGTATTTAACCCATCCGTGCCAGAAAGAGGAATGTCAGCTGGACCGGTTTTCACAGAAAGATCGCATTAGCAAGCCTGCAAACAGTTTACAGCAAGTTGTCCATTTCAGTGGTTTCTGTGAGAGTGGAAGCAGCAACGTGAGGAATTTCATTCTGATGTGGTGGCAGCCTCAGCCCCCCTTACTGCACCCTCCAATTACAGCTGAGGGGAGAAGGAAGAAGTACATGCCTGAATTGCCAGCTCAGTCTTTCCTTATGCTTCCCTTCTTCTTTTAACTGTTCAGTAGTGACTCCTAAATCTCTTTCAAGAGATGCTAATGCATAATTGTATCATTTAAAGATGACTGAATCCCACCCGTAGATGTTCAACTCTCTCATTTAAAGCTTGCTTAGCTTTAAAGATACTGTGCAATATGTTTGAGTCAGGTTATACATAGGCTGAGAGAATATGGTGCATTCTCCATTGTGCCTGCAATGATCTAAGCTTTTCTTTGTAGTTATTTAGGACTTTTTGTCCTTTTTTTCTTCAGGAAATGAGTTGCACTGTGTGAAAACAAATTGTGTAAGGGGGCTGGTGACAGGACATTTAAGTGAAGCATGGACATTTCAATTGAAGTACAGTGTGTTAGTCAAATGCTACCTGCTGGGCTGATTAGCAGTAACATTATAATTCTGTAGCCTGAGTTGTACAGGAAATCATAGCAGAAAATGAATGGCCTTTCCTGTCTGTAGTGTGGGAATATATAAATGTCTTGTGCTTTGATGTTCACTTTGTCTTAGGTTCTGGAATGACCAAGAGTCTTGTATGTGCTTTCATAGCACATCCATTTTCTTAAGTGCTTGGCAGAGTAAGAGGAGCAGGGATTGCTGGAAGGAACTGATTAGTTTGTTTGTGATTTTTATGTTGTGTTTTTTTTGGTTTTGTTTTTATTTTAACAGAGATGATAGCTTTAGGATGAAAAGGCTCTTGAGGTTTTGTTGGACTTGGCCTCTCTGTGTTTCTGTTAAATAAACAAACCTTCAAATCAAGGCTTTAAAAGTCTCACAATGTCTGATGTCTGTCACTGCTGCCAAGACTATTCAGTAGAAAGGCAGGACTGTCAGCCACCACAGAAGTGCAGATTTTTAGCTTTTTTATCTGCCTGCTCCTCATACCGCAGCTGGGTTTGTTTGCATACCTGTCACATACTTGTATTTTTCATTTTCACAATTCACGCAAACCCTAAATAATAGCCACATGCCCTTTTAATATATCCTTATTAGCCTTCTCCCAACATGCCACAACCCCAAACCTCTGCTTTATGAATGCCTTTTCAACAAATCTACTCCATGCTAGAATTATTTTATTTTCTTAATTTTTGAGCACCAATGCACAAGATCACTGCATTGTTTCTATTGAATAAGGAGTAGGACTACTGGATCACTTCTGTCGTCCTTTAAAATACAGAAATTGTTACAATTTTCTTCAACTTACAGTGCTCTGGCAATCTCTATCACAAAAAGATGCAGTCAGCAAGCACTTCATTGTTTCAGATAGGTCTCGTACTTTGCCATTAAGTACATGTGTGTGAATAACAGACCAGGATTTTTCTGACATAGTGAGAGTTTTACAAGGGGAAGAAGACACATTGAGAACGTTATTGCATCATTTTAATTAAGAGTCAGAGGGAATTCTGCATTTCCTTCATTCTTACCTTTTAACCTGTAGATAACATCAAACCCAAAACGAACCAGGTCATCCATGGTGAGACTTTATACCAAGAAACTAGACAGTCGTAGTTTTTGAAGCCTGGGCTGGGCTACTATTTAAGCTTCAGTCCCATTACTCACATGAAAAACAACATTCATGTGGATCCTGATCCTTTTCAAAGCCACCTTAACTGCACTGTGATTCCAGGTTAATGCAGCAGATTTTCCCCATGGCCTCTGTAAGGGCAGGGGGGCATTTTTACTCTTAGTTGTCTGGTAGGGAACTGCCAGTGGTGAGTCATTTTAGTAGTCTTATTTTCAGGGAATTGATCTACCCTTTTAAATCACAGCCATCACCAATCAGATGAGCAGTTTGTTTCTACACTGGGATCAGTAAAATGGAAAAATGTATTATGGCTTAGCTGGGAACACATGCTTTATACCTTTTGCTGTTTTGTTTCCTGTTCAAGTTTTCCTACCATTCATATTCTGTTGGCTGTACGTTAGGTACCTGTGATCTCTGATCTGCACTGAACATACATGCTGTCTACAGTACAAGAGGATTTTTTTTGTTTCACTGTTTTCTGGTAATATAATGTGTTTTATTGATCCATTCTGGCTTCTCAAGTATTTTTCTGGTGGTGATGAGAAAGGTGGTGTAATTCTTCACCAAAAGGAAAAGAACTTAATTTTCATGCAAACCAATATTCTGCAGAATCATAAAGCCCTAGCCCTGGTAATAAAAATAGAAACCGATGCTATTAATACATCATTCCAGATACACAGAGCGCCATTATGTGGCTCCTGGGTTGAGTAAAATTTCATGTAATCACAGTAGCCGTTGACTTAAGCCCTATAAAGTTGGAAACTTCACCAGATGGCCATTGTCAAGGCAGCTTCTAAAGACTTCAGAGCTGCAATGTGTTAGGGCTCTAGATATGACTTAGTGGTAGCTTTTTAAAATAAAATTACTGAACATAACTGATTCACATTATGGAAGTAATAATAATAATACTTGGCACTCAGTGACCTTTTATCTGAGGACCCAAAAGCTCTTAACCAAGGCTTCTAAATACTCCCTTTCTGCTTATAGGAAATAAAGTTTCAGAGGTTTGATGGAGTGTGAGAGTGTTGAGCAGCAGCAGTCAAATTCCATGGCCTCTTCCAAGCAGTCATGCTGTGGTCTCTGCGGGACTGGGACAGAAGAGCCCTCCTGTTCCTGTCCCTGTCCCTGACAGCTGGAGGATGATGTGCCATTTGCTTGAGGTGGAACCTCCTACTTGTATAGTACTTTTAATCTTGGGTAGAGGCAGCCCGTGAGCGGGATTGATTGTACATTAAAATGCTGTGTGGCAGGAACGACATACAGTGGCTCTAACCTGAAATTTCCTTTATTTGCTCTGTGAAACGTGAGGATAATATTGAAATGTTGTTAACATCTGGAGATGAAAGATACTACAGCTCAGATACGCCACACTTAGCTGAGACGCTTAGATGTGGAGTGATAGATTTTAAGCTCTATATATTCAGGGCAGACAGATAAGTACCTGCAAAGACTGGCCTGTATTTTACAGAGAACAGTTATGTCTTTTTTTGAAGTACCACATGTTGGCCATGAATTTACTGAGCTTTAATACTCAACCACAAAAATCACATAATGGTATTTATCGGTAATGGCAGTAAATAACTGTATTTGACATTTGCTTTTATATAGTCAGTAGTTATTTTTCTTTTTTCTTTTTTTTTCTTTTCCCCCAAAGTGATTTCATTGTTGATTTTCAGGGTCTAAAGATCAAGCCTGAGAGTCTTCTTACTGACTGTTGTTGTTTTATCTTTTAGATTGACATGATTGTGGCTTTGGGCGGACTTGGAGGACGCTTTGATCAAACAATGGCATCAGTGGAAACGCTTTTTCATGCAACAAATATCACTCCTTTTCCGGTGATACTTATCCAGGAGTGCTCACTGGTTTACCTGCTTCAACCTGTAAGTGTTGTGAAAAGTTACTTCATAATAAATCTGACCTTCTACCCACCCTGACTCTGTAGGTCTTGCACCATATAATGCTTATTTTCTTAATCGTATTCTATAGGGTCAAAGCCTAAATATAAAATCTATTGCAAGGGTGTGGACAGCAAATAATGGGGTCTGCATTCACGCCTTGGAAAAGATTGTGTTTAATTTGTTCAGGATATATTTGTTTAAAAGTTGAGGAATGTAGAACTCCAGAAGCTATGAAAACTGAATTTGGGTAAACATAGGTTTTCATTATAAATGAAAAAAAAAAAAAAAAAAGTTTTAAGACTTTTTAGTTAGATTCCACTAATTTTAGATTTAGCACACAGCCCTTTTGAATGTTGAATAGAAATAAGGATGTCTGCAGTAAGAGAAACAAAAGAAAGATGCAAGAAGAAGATACATTGGAGTTCCTGACAAACATGTCAGACACAGCTCCTATGTGGTCTGGATGGTGCAGTTCATTATGATGGGAATCCAGCTAGGATCAACGAGGGAATTTATTTAAGATGTACTATTTTTGTGGTTTTTCAGGTCTGTTATTCCATTTATTGATTCATAAAACAACTCACAGAAAAGATCTTGCTTTGCTTCTGCTTCTAAATTAAATTAATGGTAAATGTAAGCATCAAAGAGTCTTCTCTAACAGTGATTCATTTATTTGTTTGGAAATCTCTTTTCTTCATGTCAGGGTTTCTAGAAGCTTAACTAACTTTCCCATTTTATGTTGGAAAGCTTATTTCATGAAAATAAATAACATTCACAGATAAATTTGACAAAACCCTGCACCACACATGCTTCATTGTAATTTGAGAAAAGTATTAATAAGGTTCTATGAGATTATGGATTTAAATCCACAGGGGCAGATGCTGTATTAACAACTTTGAAGCATTGTGTCTGCAAGAAAGATAGTAGGCACAAGAGCTCATTTGCCAATATGACGAGGAATACTGATCATTAGTTGCACAGCTAAATTAATAGAGGCAGAAAAGTGAGGGAGGGAGAGGGCTAAAAGTATAACTGTGGTTAAAGTCTGAAAGTGAGGAGTAGCTCGCTTGTGACTGACCTGGGGATGCAGTACTTCACTGACCACTGTAAATTAATTTTAGGATATTTTAAGAACATACTGAAGAGCTGAAGTAAGATGAAGAATTCCCAATTTAGCTTACAAAACTCTTACTTGGACTGGAAAGACTTTTCATTCATCTTTTCTATAATTTGCTTTAAAATGCCATGCCTAAGGTTGCTTTCAGAAGAGTCTTCAATGAATAATTAAGCCCTTTCCAACTTGAAAAAAAAAAAGTGATTTGTACATTTAAATGGCAGATTGTTAATTGTTTGGGCTTGCTGGCAACTTCTTTATGTTTTGTTTGTGATAGTGCCATATGAGAAGCATTTAATACTTTTTTGTTGGGGGGGCGAGTTCCATAGGATATTACTTTTTTCTGCCATTCTGCTGCATTGCAGCTTCATTGCCAGTAGCTGCCCTGTGTAACTTCAGGCTGTTTCTAGCCTTCAGAAAAAGGGCGGATATAGGGGGCAGGCCATTTAAACAATCTTAATGCTAACTTTGACACTAAATTGTTTTTCATTGTTGGTTTAAACTTGTCACTGTCAGTATCTTCCCTTAATTGTCATGGTACGTCCAGATAATAACAACAATCCCACATAATTTAGAAAAAAATCAAGTGAGTAGTTTATACACAGAAAGAAATGAGGATCCTAAACCTGGAAGTACTCTTTTCTTGTAGAGAATTCAGCATGGTATTTTTCTCTTGTAAACACCAAAGTCATGGCATTTTCTCTTTTTTCCCCTCTCTCCTTTGTAATTTAAAATCAAGGTAGGAGGGAGTTGAACACAGTGGGACACCCACTGGCTTTTTAAAATGCAATGCTGGAAACTGTGCAACAAATGAAGCAAGGTTTTGAGATTCAAATGCTAATGCAAATGATGAAGTTAAGAGCATTATACTTTCCCTATAAAATTTGGATGTGAAACCTTTGTCTCTTGGGGAAAGGGAATCTGATCTTTGGATGAAATATATGAGAGAAGTATAACCATGTTTTTGCTTCAAATAATATTAGCCCTCTGCTTGCTGTAGTGGGAGACTAGTATTGGTTCTCAGTCATGTGTACCAAGGCAGAGGCTGAAATATTTGGACAGAGCAGAGAAACTGGTAATCCCATAAACAGCTCTAGGCAAGCTACAAAGGCGAATAACAAGTCAAGCTGCTGAATTTTTAGTTACTAATGCAGAAACTAAGAGGAGGATCATGTGAGTGGATATCTAAGTACACCATAAAATCTATTAGTCAGTTGCTTTGGAAGAGAGTTATTTCACATTATTATAATGTTGATATAGAGGGGTATAGCAGAAGAAATATGTCAATATTTAACACACTCATAACGGTCCACAGTGTTATCTGAAACAGGCTTATAGACTTAGCAAAATCTTCAGGATGATAGAGGAAGATAGGGAGGACAATGCCCGATTTGAAATTCACTGCAGACTACCAAAGGAGGACGATCAGGTAAACAAAGCCTCTTTTCATCAACCAGTAAAATTAGCTGAATGTACTGAATGTAAGGGTAATTGGAATTTTGAGTACTGAGGCCATCTCTTGGGAAGTAGGTGGATAGATGGCACGTTTTTGAAATATATTGGGAAAAATGTTTTGGCATGGAGAGTGAAGAAAACTATGAGGAGGCAAACTATTTTATATTCATTTCTGACCTGTAGAGTAAACTATGCTGGGAGGTGGACAAAAGGAAAAAGTTGGGAAGAATTACACCCCATAAATGTCAGTCTCCATTGACACTATGGAGAAATTAGAGGATAGGCTGAGATCTAGGTATACACTGTAGGCATCTAAATTTAAATAAATGAATTCCAATATAGGTGAAATTAATAAACACATTAAGAAAATAAAGCCATGAAAGGTGGTGCACCTATGGAAGGGCCCAAGTAATGAGAATGTAGTCTGTAACTACAGAAGTTGTAAGCTGACTGTGAAAATTTTTCTCTCATCTGAATGGGAAAGGAAAACTAATGACAAACAGCCTAAATTTAATGCATCTTTTGCTCAGTCTTCACTAAAGCAAAATATTCCTTTGAGCAGATAACCAATATAGTAAAAATAAGACTCAAAGTCCAATGACTTCAAATTGCTTCAGAGAAAAAGCAAATAAAATATTGAGCTGCTTTTGATTTTGCCAGCTCCAAGGGCTGTTAGATTTCTGTGCCATGCAACGCTAATTAGGTTGGGAGTCAGAAATAGGGGGACTGTGTAAGAATTCCAGGATGTTATGCTTGCTCTGAAGCATTTTCTGATGCGATGACTGGAATTAAAAAAAAAAAAAAAAAAAAAGGAGGAAAGAAAAAGTAAAAAGGTATCTCTGTACTGAATAGCTGTCATATTTCTTTCTGTCCTGGCAGGAGGGAGGAAAGTCTGAATTCTTAATAAGGAGTAATCATTCTTTATAAGTAGGATATTTTATGCAACAGTCCATACATTTTATGCTTGAAATTTTGGTAATATCAATTACCATTAAAATATACCCTGGCTGAAGAGCATTAGACCCTTAGAGTCATGTTTATCATGCTAGCCATGCTCAATATGAATGGCTTAGGGTTTCACATACATACTTTCTCATTTTCTGGTGGTGTGCTTCTTGGGAGTACAGAAACATTAGCTTCTGTACACTGAGCATAAATTATCTTTTATCTGTGAATTTTATGGCAGTTTGTAATACAAGGTAATAGGATTTATGACCAAGAAATGAGAAGATGTCCAAGAGTTAATGAGGCCTGTCTTTTACATTATACTGAACAGTTCGGTTTTCCCCATGTAGGATTCCAGCCCTGGGATGTAGAGGAAAAGAATTGCTACCTGCACGTGAAAATGTATTACAGCAGTGTATTTTTGTCACTTAGCTGACTCTTTTGAAAGACTGTGTGAATACTTTGATAACCCTTTTTCTTGAACACAGCTTTTCTTCTGAGTGCCTGCCCTCCCTGTGAGAAATTATGAATAATTTAACATCATAGATAATAGTCCAGCAGCTAAATATGAGCAATATGAAACAGGAGTTCCGTTCCTTATTCTGGGCTCTGTACTACCATTTTGTTGAAGAGAAGTAAATTGTACAGGGTTTTGATCTCACAGTGTCCTAGTTTGTAAACTGGATAAAACCCACGGCCTTCTCCGAATGGGTGCTGTGGGGCTCATTTAAGTTTTCTACGAAACGCTGTTACATCCTCGGCTCTGCACCGAGGTAAAACATAGTATTATGGTAATAGTAACAATGGTATTAATAAGGCCCTTAATTAACATATATATTGCAACAGTGGGCTGTGTTGCTGATTAATTAACGTGGTCCCAAGCACAGTTTTAGTGAGGCAGCATCATTCCTGCAGACAGTGCCTGGGTACAGTTTGGTGTTAAAACGGGCCGCTAGCTGCTTACTAAGCGTTTGGAGGGTACTGCCTTGTCTTGGGCACAGGAGAGAACAGTGTAGGTGTATGACCAATGCTGTGCCCTTTGACTTGAGGTCCAGAAGGTATTACCTGGACCATTTTACAGATGCAGAGAGAGTGACTAGGTGTGGAGATCTGTTCCTAGATGGGGACACTGCAACGGGTACAAGTGAGGGAAGGTACAAGACTGGAAACTTTACTGTAAGTTGTTGCTGCAGTTCCCTATGCCAATGTTATTTGGTTTGCTTTGTGTCCATGCCTGTAAAGTTTGATGGGAAGTTCAAGTTATATAGCTTTAACTTCTGAGTTTTCTTCTGGCAGGCAGTTCCTTGAGTTTTGCTGAAACTTCAAGAACGAATTATGATATCAGTTCTGTACCACCTCATATGTGTAAGAAGCAGATCTGGCTTGTACTGGCACTCAATGGAGAAAATTCTTGATGTGTGTCCATCTTCTGGGGAATAAATTTGGAATTTGGAAATTTGGGTATGGCCTTCCATGTCTTCTTTTCATTCTGTGAGTAGATTCAGTTGCAAAAAGGTCATAGTTGCCAAGGAAGGAGTTTAAACATGTATTTAATGTTTAGACAAAATATTTAAACATATAGTTAATACTTAAAAAGTATTTATTGTCCTGAAAGGCTGTCTTTCCTGTTTGGTATCTGCTGTCAAAGATCACTGTTGAAACTTGATGACAAAGCAGTGAGCCTTTGTGTCTTGAGGTCCTTGTAGGTCGCTTGAATGAGCATCTATAGAATTCGCAAATATGCAGCTTCTTGTTCTTTGATAAATACATCTTTTTCTGATTTTTTCTATGAGGAAGCCAGCCATTCAACTGAACAGAAACATTGCCATGTAAAAAGTACTAGCAGTGGAAAAGTCTTACTCAAGCCCTACTCTGGGAGCCTGACTCCTTCACAGAAACCCTTGCAAAAAGGGGTTTTGTGCTTCCAGAGCTTCAGTAGCGCATTTAAATGCCTTCTCAGAAAATAAGTTGCTATGTTGGTAGTTCAGTTGCCTTTGTTTCCTTCTTCGGTAAGAAACTTTGAGTATTTGGTTACAGCTCAACTCTGAACCTGTGTTTTTCTTCTTGCGTGTGAAACTCCAGCTGTGATAATGATCATTCAGTCATTCTTATCATGTGTCTTTGTAGGGCCTGTGTAGATGGGACCTTCAAAAGGCTCTAGGTCCTAGGAACTCAGCTGTATTTCATGGTAATTTATGGCTATGAAGTCATGTTGCTTCATGTTTACCACAGAATTTCTGTGTTTTACTCTATATCAGTGATGCAAATTTAGCTCATTTTTGTCAATCACAGTTTGAGCTGGGGAAGATTTACTTGCGATCTTGCTTCTCACCATTACAGAAGGAAAATTTTAGTGCGATTTTCTCTTAACAGCTAAGTTCTTTATAACTTAGTTCTATTCCAACATCAGCAAATGTGTAGTATGAAATATATAAAGCTTATATACTATCTTAGAAATAATAATTAGCTTTTGAAAAACTCATATATCCTTTCAAGCAGTTTATTTACTATCAGTTAAACATGCAATCTGCATCAACTTTATGAAATATCTGGGATTATATGGGTTTTTTCATGGACTTTTTAACAGAGGATGACATCTAGTACTTATAGATTACTTCTGTATAATGAAGACATATGCAAAATATACTATTTATTAGTCTCATCCTACAGCCTTTGCTTAGACAAACAGATAACAACAAATTAATTAGTCAATTTGCTAGCTTACAGGTAACCAGTTAAAAAAATACTTGTCTTTCAGAGAGGAAAGGAAAATACCAAACTGTCATTGCCAAGTGAAAAAGAATAGTCTTTACTAAATGAGATTTTAATCTGTTCATAATTCTTAAAAAACAGTAATACTCTATAGCAGGATATGTTAATCACACAGCTGTTTTTAAATTCACATCTTCATGGCTGTCTGCAAGAGAAACGATGTAAAGAGTCTAATTGGATTACTTATGTATTTCTAAATTCCAGAGTAAACCAGCTTGGTTTTGAATCAGTATCTGATGTTTGGTAACTTTCAGTGTCCCTGCTCTCAAAATTTTTCAGTCTTTGTCCAGATTTTAAATTAGTTACTACAGCAGCTGGTGGATAATCATCTAGGAGAATCTTGACCCTAAATAAAACTCTTCCAATGATGTTCCTGTTCTCTGTTGTTGCCCCTAGCTGTTGTAATACAATCTTGTTAATATGATAATATCTATTTTGCTGCTCTATGGAAATCAAGGGAAGACTTCTGTTACATAGCTAATATTCTTTGAACTTTTTTTGTGTGTGTACAGTGTATAGTATTAATAATTTTCTGTACCATAAAGCAATTTTTCTGCTGTACAAGTTGCCTGCTTTGTGTTAAATGATCAGCAGCAGAACAGATAACATTTGCCTCTGACATTTGCTTATCGGTAAGAGCTGATGCTTAAACTGATCAGCAGAAAGCTGGTAAAACTTTCTCCTGTTTCGCTGATAGTGGTGAGTTGAGGAAGACCACAGCAGTATTTTCACTTGCTGTGTGTTTATTTAATCTTTCTTCTGTAACTAAACAGGACAAAGCTGGAGTGTGTGTGTATGTGTGCATTCATTTTAGTTTTGTGGATTTTTTTACCAGGTAGGACTTTGATCCTACATGGGGATTTTGTAGCAAGCTAAATAATTCCAAGCTTTTTGTGAACAGATTTTTGACCACCCCACCCACCCACCCCCCCAAAAAAAAGCTTCTAAGAAGACTGCTAATATCAATTCCAAGTTTTATCAACAGAACTAAATACTTTGTATGTAATTTAACAAGATTTCTACAAGGTGCCATATTTTTGTACTTTAAAAAGGAAAAAATAATTCCAATACTGGTCTGTATGAAGGTCTCATAGACTGGTATTTCACAGATTGATAATGCAGTATTTTTATTATTATTGCTGTGGTTAAAAATATTTGTCTACTACCAGACACCTAAAGGGAGTAATACATTTTGAAGTTTTCACTAAGTGATACTGTCTCTCAAGTATCTTACTGCCTTGTTTGAGGTGAATTTCACCGGAGTTTTGTAGTAAGAGCTTTCATCTTCGAGTATTAAATGGATTTCAGTGACAGTCTGGGGATATGGGGTTTATTCATTCTGTCCCTGCCAATACAGAAAGTTCTGTAAGGAAACTAGCAGGTATCAGAGGTCCGTAATCTGTGACAAAGCCTCCTCTGGAAAGAAAAAGAACGTCTGGAAAATATTTTTAATTATGTGCAATAAAATATAGCAGGGAAAGCCAATATTACTATTCCTAGACTGAATGTAAATTACAGTAAAAATTGAAGTGATAGTAGGTAATAAATTATTATTTACTTCAAAAACAAACAAACAAACAAACAAAATCAGAATGCTGTATACTTAATGGCTGATCAAGCCTGAAGGGCTGATTGGTGCCTTTAGATGAAAACTTTTAAATGGTCCTTTCTGCTCACATCTGGGTAGTGGCATTAGTTCAAGTTGCAGAAGATGAACGTCCATATTCTGGCCTCAGTTATATTTGAAAATATGTTATCTCTTACATTCAGTCACATTATTAAATTGCTTAGGCTTTTCCAGTCCCTTACAGTATCGCTGTTAATTCTGTATCTGCCAGGGCAGTGGTGTCAACTGTATGGATTTTCTATGTTTTCTCTTACTGTTAAAAAAGGATCAGTGCAGAAGAATGATAATATTTACTAATATCTGAGGTCCTAGGGAAAATGCTGTACTACCCTGATAAACAAGATTTAGCGAGAACTATTCAGCTTTGCCATGGGAAGTGATCTACTTTGCAATCTGAGTTTTCTTCCTGTTGGTAACAAGTGATTACTTTACTTCAGCATTCTCTCTCTGCTGTAACAGAACATCCCAAGAGGAGACAGTGATCAGGGACTGAGTTCTTTGATGTCTTTTAAGACTGTAATGTGTCTGTCACTCTCACATCAGCTGCAGTCAGGAATACTTGCCAACAATGTAGTTGGGCCCAATGACCTTTATGAGAGCATGGGCTTCCTAATCCTAAAATCAAAATATTTGGAGTTACTGTGTTCCTGTTAAAAGAGAGTCTGGAAGCTTGTGACTTCTGGCAGCACAAGAAAGGCTCCTGCTCAATGCTCTAAGTTTACAGAAGTGATACAGTGCCCTAATAGCCAACGAAAGGGAACAGGCTCCTTCTGGGAGAACCATCTGAGCATAAGCAGGTGGAAGCAACAGGTAACAGTGGTTGGAGATTCCCTTCTGCAGAAGACACAGGCACCCATCTGCTGACCAGACATGCTTTCACAGGAGCTGTGTTGCTTGGCAAGGGCCTGGATCCAGAATGTTATGGAGGCTCATCTGACCCTTGAACTGTTTTCTCTTGCTGCTCATCTATGTGGACACCAGTGACACTTCCAACAGAAATATGAAGTAAATCAAGACAGACTGCAGAGCTCTTTAGGCAAAGGCAACTCTACATGCAGTCCCAGGTAATGTTTTACTCAGTCCTGTGGATGAACGTGAGATGCTTAGGTAGGTATAAACACAACCTGTGAGTTAACAGCTGGCTGATGTCACGAGAAGTGCTTTGGCTTTTATGGTCGTGGGTTCTTCTGAGGAATGAGAGCCACTTGTGAGAGACAGGATCCATTTGACAAAGCAAGGGAAGAACATCTTTGCCAACAGTCTGGCCAACCTGGGGAGAAGGGTTTTAAACTGGGTTATATCAGAGGATGGTGAGGAAAACTTAAGACTGAGTAAGGGAG